>NC_064856.1:94662495-94962495 GCF_024139225.1 Suncus etruscus
ATTAGAAATTGAATCTGGGGTTCCCACATGAAAATCACGAATGAACCTCAGCCCTTGGAGTTCCCAAAGGTTGGGATTTTCTACTCCTGCACCCCCTGACCTCTGGGGTATAGTGGGGGGCTGGAGATTGAGGTCAAAATCCCAGTGACCAATTCATCAGTTGTGGTTATATAATGAAGCTATGTATGTAAGTCATAGCTATGCTAGAAAATCTCAACAGGAAGAGTGTTAGATTCCAGGTTGATGGACTGTGAAAGGTTGAGTCTGAGCACAGAAGCTCCATGCCTCTTCCTTTACTCCTGCCTTGGGCATGCTTTCCAAGCATCTGTTCGTGAACAATAAACTGGTGATCTGGTAAGTAAAGTGCTTCTCTGAGTCCTGTGAGCTGCTCTAGCAAAGGACTTAAACCCATGGAGAAAAAGCCTCTGACTTAGCAACACAGGGGGAAGATAGCATGAACACATGACCGGCCTTCAAACTGATGTCAGAACTTCCAACTGATGCTGGAACCTCCAGCAAAAGGGAAAGTAGGAAGAGGAAGCAGTGGAGGAATACTCTTTTTTGTTATAGTCTTGATTTGGGACTTCTATGCTGGGGCTCACTATGTCCCTGGCCTTGGAAAAGGCAATGTTGTAAGGATCGAGCCCTTCCTGCGCCATGGAATGCTACTGCAGGTAGAAAGTGCCAGCAGAGCAGGCTTGTCCAACATAGGCTGGTGTCTGAGCATTGTTTGTTGGTAGTTGTTAGGAAAGGGGTCTCCCTTTCCTCAACCCTCATGATGCCTCTTATCATCTTTGTCATCTCACTGATCCTGTCTCCAAATACAGTAACATATGGAGTGGGAATGTCAACATATGAAGGGTGGGGGGCAGACATGCACACAGCCTGACCATATACATATGCCAGGTCACAGAGCTCATCGGTGGCATTGAAGGCAGGCAAGAGGTGGGTGGGTGTTGGGAGGAGGTTTCTAATCCCTAACAAGCCCCTCTCAGCACAGGATATGTGAGAAGATGCTCATGGAGGGGTGTGTGTGTGTGTGTGTGTGTGTGTGTGTGTGTGTGTGGGAGTGTGTGTGTGGGAGGGGGGGGGCTGTTCAGGGAACCCCCAACAGTCCATCTGCTATGCCACCTCACCTGCAGCCTCATTTATAAAGGCCATCAAAAGATGGTCCCCCCATTCTTCTGGAGAGGGATGGCTGAGAGTATGGCGCAAAAGTGAACCAGGCCTGAAGACATAGTACATGAATTTAGGCTTCTCTTGCTTCCCAGGCTCCAGTTCAGGCTCCACCAGGAATGGACAAGTCTTTATGAAAATAATTTTTTTCTTTTTTTTAGTTTTTGAGCCAAAACTAAATAAAAATTTAACTTTGCAAAGCCAGGGTTTACTCCTGGCTCTACACTCAGGAATTACTCCTGGCATTCCTGGCAGTGCTCAGGTACCTGGTTGGCATTGTCCAAGGCGAGTGCCTTCCTTGTGCTATCACTCTGCCCCCTCTTGTGCAAGTTATTACTTGACTTCTTATGGCTTTAGGTGGCAGTCTTGGAGTCTCCCATCCCTGGATTCCCTGCTGAGGCCCCAAAGAACGGGGCAAGCAAGCAAGCGGGGCTTTCCATGGCCTCAGAGGTGACCAAGCAGCATCCAAAAAGGCCCTGCAGAAAACGCCCAGTCCTTCCTCCGCTTCCCTGTCCTAGGCTGGGCAGGTCGGGGTGGAGATAGCTACCCGGTGGACTTTGGATAGGGGGCATCCCATATAGCACCCCAGACCCATGCTGCTTGGTTAAAGTGGTCTCTGCGGTGTCCCCCAAAACAGCCTTTTGCAAATTGGGGGTGAGGAGAGGGATGAGGCTTGCGCTCCCCTGGAGCCCCCCGACCCGTGTGCGTGGGGGCAGCGGTCCGCGGGAGGGGCTGGGTGGAATTCCTTGCAGGCGGGGCCCCCTCCCGGCTGCCAGCCAACTGCGTGCCCCCGGGGCCGGCAAGAAGCCACATGCCCCCGCAAGGAATGCCGGGGCTGGCGCAGGGCCTGGCCGGGCCGGCCGGGCAAGGAGCGCCCCAACGGGGAAGGGAAGGTTGGTGAGAGGGGAGCGGGCGAGCCCGTGCCCGCGATCGCGCCCGCCCGCCCGCCCGTACCCCTGGCCTGGCCTGGCCGGGCCGCGCGCTCCCACTTTCCCCCTCGCTGGACACGCGGACGGGACGGTTCGGGGGGCGGTCCGGCTGGGCCGGGCTAGCCCGAGCCCCCTCTGCGCGCCCCCCGGCCCCCGCCGGCTCGCAGGAGGAGGGCAGGCCGTTCTGTTCCCCCGCACCCCTCCCCGCGCCGGCGGCTCTGGGGCCCTGGTGGGGAGCAGGGGGCCCCCGATTAGCCGAGGAGCAGGGGTGTGGCCAGCGGGCCCCGGGTAGCGAGTGAGTCACACGCGCTGCTCGCTCGCCCAGTCCTGGGGCCCAGCGCCCGAGAGAGCTGCGCGCTGGCCCGGCCCGAAGAGTGTCCCCGCGCTTGGCATGAGGACCCTGGGGTGCCGAGGGAAGGGGCTGCCCAGCCTGGCGCGGTTGGTGGAGGAGGGCGGTAAGCTGAGGGTCCCCGGAGACCCTGAGAGAGGGCGTGGGGTGGGGTTTGGAGTCAGGGCTGGCCCACCCCAGGGACCCCCAGGCCCTGCCTGTACCTGCTGGGAGCTGGCAAAGCGAGCCTGGCTACATTCTCTGGCAGCCTCAAGGCCCTAGAGCTTGCTCTGCACAGCCAGGAAGGAGCCCCCCTACTCTTAGCCTCTTTTCTCATGTCCCGCCCCACAGGCCCCCTTCCTGTCCCAGCTGGACTTAAACTTGAGTCCAGCCCTCCCCTGTGCACCCTCATAAGAGTTTTGTGTGGAGGCCCCTGAGGCTTCTTCTTACCTTTTGCCCTTTGGTCTTGGGCTTCCAGCTGTGCTTCCTATCCCAGCCTGCAGGCCAGAGCTGTCCCTCTGTCTTCTCTCTCTCTCTCTCTCTCCTGATCCCAGGGGCTGGTGGCTCCACTGTCCCCAGGACCAGCCCCGGATAGAAATGGCATTTCCTCTTGGCCTGGCCACAGCTGTTTTTGTTGTCTATGTTCTCCAGTACTTCCTCTGGGGATGGCAGGGAGGGTAACCAGACTCCAAAGGATCCCCCATGCTTGCCCTCTTCCCCCACTCACCCCTCTTCCTCTTTTCTCTTTGATCCTCTTTCTGCCCGCGTCCCCAGGACAGAATGACTGAGAACATGAAGGAATGCTTGGCGCAGACCAAGGCGGCCGTGGGGGACATGGTGACAGTGGTGAAGACAGAGGTGTGCTCCCCGCTCCGGGATCAGGAGTATGGCCAGCCCTGGTGAGGCCCTGCGTGAGGACAGAGGGGAGTGATCAGGGCTGGGCTGGGAGGTGGGGGACATACAGTGAGATGCTTAGAAGCAGAGTGGCTAGTCCCTGCCAACCTCTCTTTAACCTGTCCCAGGCAGTTCCTGAGACCCTCTAAGTGGGCCCAGGTTGGTGCAAAGCACAGGCAGGGGCTCCTGCCTTGCCTTAATTGCCCTGTCCAGGTGGGCAGGCTGGCTGGGGCTCTGCTGCCACCAGCCACTTCCTCTCTGATGGCATCTTCACTTGCTTTCCCTGCAGCACCAGGAGACCAGATTCCTCGGCCATGGAAGTAGAGCCCAAGAAGTTGAAGGGGAAACGTGACCTCCTCATGCCCAAAAGCTTCCAACAAGTGGACTTCTGGTGTAAGTGAATCCGGGACTCTGGCTGAGCTCCACCTCCCTTTACTTTCCCCATTTTGGTGCAGACTCTCCTCCATGGGCTCAGAGTTCTAGAAGATTGTAGTTGAGCTACACCTTTTGTTCTTATGTTGGCTGGGATTGGGTCCATTTTCCAGGTGTGGATACTGAGGCTTGCCAAGGGTTATGTGCCTTGTCTTGGTTCTCTTGGCACACGGTCAGCCTGCAAACTTAGACCCATTTGACTACCCAGTCCTGAGCTCCAGTCTTTCTATTTTTTGGTTTTGGGGTCACACCCAGCAGCACTCAACAGGGTTACTCCTGGCTCTACACTCAGAAATCGCTCCTGGCAGGCTTGGGGGACCATATGGGATGCCAAGATTCGAACCACTGTCCTTCTGCATGCAAGGCAAACGCCTTACCTCCATGCTATCTCTTGGCCCCCGAGCTCTAGTCTTTCAAATAGGGAATAGGGAGTTCAAGACACCTTAGCTTGGGGACACAGGTCCTTGGAGTTCCCTGGAACAGAAAAGGGGTTATTGCTGCAGCAGAAACCCCTGGGGCCTATGGTCAAGGGAGGGTCAGCCCTGGGAGTCCCCAGTAGGGGACATGACACTACCTGCTGCTATGGGGTGGGGGTCCACCCCCACCTCCACTGAGCTTCTCTTTCCTCCTCCCTCTAGTCTGCGAGTCCTGCCAGGAGTACTTTGTGGATGAGTGCCCAAACCATGGGCCCCCAGTGTTTGTGACCGACACGCCTGTGCCCGTGGGCATCCCAGACCGGGCAGCCCTCACCCTCCCGCAGGGAATGGAGGTGGTGAGGGAGGCCAGCGGGGAGAGTGATGTGCGTTGCATCAATGAGGTCATCCCCAAAGGCCACATTTTTGGCCCCTACGAAGGGCAGCTTTCCACGCAGGACAAGTCGACTGGTTTCTTCTCATGGCTGGTGAGTGGCCCCCAGGCTTGGAGAATGCTGAGAAGAGGGTGTGGACAGACAGCAAGGGGAGCCAGACATTGGCCCTGCTGGGTTCACCCCCAGATGTGGGGGTGGAGGGGATGAAGCTGGTTGTTTCCTTGCTCTGGCTTAGTAACTGTAGTTTTGATGGCCGAGGGTCATGCAAGGTGGTCAGTGATGTGTAGGTATGTGTGTGTGTGAGTTTCCCATGAATCCTTGTGTGTATCTGACTGGCTCCTTGTGGCATTAGGAAGAATTTTTCAAGTCCCCTCTGAAGCTGATAACATGGAGCCTGAGGAGAAGTGTTCAAGGTTCTCTGGAGCATTGGTCCATTGGCTGAGTGCATGTTCTGCTTGCAGCAGGCCCGGGTCCTTCCATCCTTGGGGTGCTTGATCCCCCTAGCAACAATCAGAAGCAAGCTGCGAGCACAGAATTAAGAGCAAACTCTGAGCTCCAGATGTGGCCCTGAAACCAAAAACAGAGGAAGAAAGCAGGGTCCTTGCTCTTGGCAGATCAAGCCCATGGAGTTTGGACCAAATCCTGAGTACCTGGGCACAGCCAGTTTGCTGTTCACCCATTATGATGTTGGGCTGATCCCTTAACCTCTTTCTACCTGATATGGGACAAGAGAATCCTACCTGAAGGTTAAGGGCTTGAGGCAATTCTGGAAGGTTCTGAGGATCTTCCTGGCCCTCTGAAAGCTTACAGGGAATTGGTTGTAATACCCCCTGTTGTCCCATTTAGAATTTGGAGTTGGCTGTAGCCTGATATCTAGAGTGGGTAGTAATTCCTAAAAGGGGGTGACAGTGCTCCCAAGAGATTCAGGAACTGAGTGAGAGGGATTCAGGAAGTGACAGTCACCTGGGGGAGAGGCAGGAGAGAGGCCAGGTTTAGCTTCCTCAGGCACCCCCAAAATGCTTGAGGACCCCACATCCTTCAGGTGGGTTTGACCAAGGGATATTTCAAGACTGGGCATGACTGAGGTGGTGGGATGGAGAGTCAGGTTCTAGTTCAGAAGCTGGTGTGGGGTACAGTGCTCAGGTTACACTAGGAGATGTGTAGTCCAGGTGGACACAGATGAGAGAAATTTAGGGGGAGATCCCCAGAATATATTTGAGGGCAGACTATGGAGGTAGGAAGAGGAGTTTCCAAGGCTCTGAAGAGGAAGGTGCCAAAGCTGACCCTGGGGGTGAAGTTTGGGGAGTGATAGGGGCCTGGACCATTGAGGGAGATCAGCTGGCTGTCCCTCTTTCCCTTGCCCATTATTCCATTCCCTCATGGGCAGCTCTGTCCATGTCCAGCAGAACTGCAGAACTGGTTGGAAATTTCTGTAAACTGGATGCCATGGTTCCATGGATGTATGTTTGAAATCCAACGACTCAGGACAGGAAAGATTCATTTAATGCTTGAAGTGTTTTGGGGGCTAAACTCAGGGGTACTTGAATCTGCCTAGGACTGTGCTGAAGGGTTCATGTGGTTTCAGAGCTGGAACCTGGGCCTCCCACATGCAAAGCATACCCTCTTTCTGGTGAAGTCAACTCTCTTTTATAAGTTTTTGACCCATTCTCAATGGTGCTGGACCACTCCTGGCTGCAGTTCTTGTGGCTGTATTTGAGAAACCATGGAGGCCTGGGGAATCTAATTCAGGGTTTCTACATATAAGCATATGCTCCATATCAAGCACTTCTTATTTTTTGGTATGTTTTGGAGTCACACAGTGCTCAGGAGCTACTCCTGACTTAGAACTTGGAGAATGCTCCTTGTAGTACATAGGGGATCATGTAGTGCTGGGAATCAAACATAGGCCTCCTACTCACTGTAAGATGTTCTTTGTCCAGTATGCTATCTTTTCAGCCCCAGAGAATACTTCTGGAGCATCTCCCTTCTGCTAGGTCTGGAGCTGGCCTGAGGAATTCCAAAGTAGACCAGATAAGAAAGACATCAGTCCTACCCTCTTAGCTCAGATTGTAGGAGAATGGGAAAATGAAGAAGTTAGATACATGCATGTAAAAGAAGGATTCTATGAGAGGTATGAGAGATGGGAGGCAGAAAAGTGACACTCAAGGAATTGGGCCTGATGCTGGGTAAAGCTTCCAAACCATGGATTGATGATGGTGAGAAGCACCAGTGGGAAAAGTTTGGGGAGGCCTATGGGTAGTGAGCATGCATGCCTTGGCAGCAAGAAAAGGCCAGAGAGTGCCTGGAGTGGACTTAACACAGGAGCCTGGAAGAAATGAACTTGGCCATGCAGAGCCCAGTAGGTCAAATTGTTCTTTAAGAAACCATTGAAGCTTTTGTGTATACCTAGAAAGGATGACTTGGGCCACAGACTGGACACTGGTGTTGGGGAATAGGAATGAGTTTGGAATGACCGTTCACTCCACCTCAATCCTTGAGAGGGTTGTGATTGTTCTCTGGGGTCCAGGTAGAGACTTGGGCTCCATTTGGTCTGGGGACTGGTGCAGGGATGAGAGATGCAATTTGTGCTTAGACTAATTGGTCTAAGGAAAGGAGAGACAGTCCCTGTTTCTGCTCCTTCAAACATATAACGGTACCTTTACTCTGAAAAATGGAGAACTAGATGGGCACTGGGGTGCTGGAAGTTATCCTGAGTGGTTTGGGCTGCACTGAGTTTGGTATTAAGTCAAGGGATTGCAGTGATCAAGTCAAGCCAGCAGCAGGAAGTCCAAGTTCAGAACTGGGGACAGGTTTGGAGAAAATCCTTTGTGAGTCATCTCTGTATAGATGGTCAGTTGGGTTCCCCTTGGGGGTGAGGAGAGTTTAGGAGTAAGCTGAAAAGAACTTTAGCTGGGAGGGGTCCAAAGGGACCTTGATCCTTCTGTCATGGAGCCCTAGAAACCATCTGGAAAGGGAGCAAGGCCAGGGTGGTCAGTGGGAGAAAGAAGCTCAGGAAGCAGTTGAGTTCCAGGCTAGAGAGGCTCAGAGGCACCCCTGGGAATGAATGACAAGGTAGGAGGCCACTCTCGGGTCTAGTGTGAGCTGTGACCCCACGTGGGACTCAAACACAAGCACTTTGTCTCTCCTCAGTGGGACAGTTGGCAACTTTGCATCTCTGCCCTAGCTTTTGGGTGAGGGGACTCTGCTCCCAGCTTCTCCAAAGCAGAAGCTGGGGATGCAGATTGGGACAGGAGAGAATATTCTGGTTGCAGTGGTCAGTCACTGCTCATGTGTCTGAGAGACCCAGCAGCTTGGCGTCTTGATGGCTTCCAGACTATGCCATTGTCATTCTTTAGTTCATAAACATTTGTTCTTCCTCCTCTGGGGTTCCTGGCTCAGGATTTCCAGGAGGTTGGAATTTCCTGTTTGGAAAGTGAGATGTTTCTTTTGTTATGCTAATGAGGCAGCTTCTGGGAAGCACCTGAGGTCCAGGATATTAAGCTGGACTCTCAGGACCATCTCATCCCTGGGAAAGGAAACAGGGCAAGTCTTCTCATAGGCTCATGCTTCCATCAAACTGGTCCTAAGGGCTTGGAAGATTCCAAGGAACTGGGTATGGAGTCTTGGCGGGCTGGGGCCTGCTGGGAGAGCAGGCAGCTGGACACTGGCCCCAGACTTTGCCTTGAGGAGCTCTGGCGCCCGCATCTTTCTGAAGGACATCCAGGACCCAGGAAGAGACACGTAACCCAAGCTCTGAGAACAGTTTCGGTAAAACGTGGGAAGCTCAGACGAGTCTGAGAAGACCTGTGGGATGCAGGAGAGCTGGGTTCCAGGTGCAGTCTGGGAGGACAGTGCAGTCATAGGTTCTCCCCAGCACTGCACCGGGGTTAAGGGCATCTCCCAGAACCCTGCTGATGTCTAAGGGTCAAGGGGTAGGTGTGTGGGAGCCCCATCACCCACTTTGGAATGAAAACAGAACACTTTGCAGAAGACAAGAAGTGGAGAGGCATGGGGAGGGGAAGGACAGAGAGTGCTTGGTTTAGAGATCAAGGAAGGGACTTTTTAAATCTAGACACTAGGGGCTAGAGTGATAGCACAGTGGGTAGGGCATATGCCTTATGCGTGGCCAACCTGGGTTTGATCTCCATATTGTCCCCTGAGCCTGCCAGGAATGATATCTGAGCATAGAGACAGGAGTAACCCCCGAGCACCACTGGATGTGGCCAGAAACCAAAATTAAATAAATAAAAATAAATAAAAACCAGACACTAATATCCCTTAGACATCCAGTATTGAGGAGTGTTGGAAAGAACCTCTGTGTGCTCCACACCAGCCTGGGTTCCCTCAGGTCTATGGGTAGGAACCAAATGTACCTTCATGGGGAGGCATGAAGCAGGCCCTGTGCCATGTTCTGGGGCATTTATGTGGAACGGAACCACCCAAGGAGACATTTCTAAGATCATATCCCTACAGGGAGGCCCTGCAGAGGTTGTGGAAAGCTGTGAGGGTGCACCTGGTACCTCAGTTTCCACTGGACCAGAAGGAGAAGGACCTTGAATGGCAGGTAGAAGTTTGCCAGAGGAGACCAAAGGTCCCAGTCACAGGAGTCTTGGGGATAAATGTAGGGACACCCTCTCTCCCCACCTTAGAGCAGACCAGCCCAGCCCCCTACTGTTGAAGTGGGAGCAGGGGGCATCCTTATCCCAGGCTGGATGAAATCTGTTGTGTGGAGAGCCTGGCCACAGAACAGCACTGACTGATGAGCTGGGCTGAAGTTTAGGGATTGCGGCTGCAGGCTAACAGAGTTACTCTAGGGCTGTCTCTGGAGCTGTGGATACACACACACACACAGACACACACACACACACAAACATATATATCCACAGACATGTATCTGTGGAGGGAGTGGCTGGGGTCCTAGGACCATGGGCTTGAGCTTTTGAGCTGTGGATACACACACACACACACACACACACACACACACACACACACACACACACATATATCCACAGACATGTATCTGTGGAGGGAGTGGCTGGGGTCCTAGGACCATGGGCTTGAGCTTTTGAGCTGTGGATACACACACACACACACACACAAACAAACACACACACACACACACACATATATATATATCCACAGACATGTATCTGTGGAGGGAGTGGCTGGGGTCCTAGGACCATGGGCTTGAGCTTTTGTATTCCCAGAGAAGATCTGAATAGAACTGGAGGCTGGACAACACAGGTGTGTGTGTGTGTATGTGAGTGTATGCACATGTGCACCACATGTGTGGGTCTAAGTATGTATATCTGTGTAGTCCCTGTGTATATCTCCTCAGGACTCCTGAAAGCAGGGTGTGTGTATCTGAGTATGTCTCTGATTGTGTGTGTATTTCTCTGTGTTTATGAGATGTGTGACTGAGCTAGTGACTGTCTCTGTGTCTAGGTGAGTGACTGTGTGTGTGTGTGTGTGTGTGTGTGTGTGTGTGTGTGAAAAATGGAATGTGTGTGAGTGACTGTGTAGCGGAGATATCTGGGTCTGTGTGATTGATTGTATCTGTGTGTGACTTTCTCTGTCTGGGTGTGACTGTATTTGGCTTGTGTGAGGAACTGTATTGGAGTGTATCTGTTTGAATGACTGCTGTCTATGTGTGCAAATGACCGAGTATCTCTGTATTTGAGTGTGCGTGAATGACTGTGTGTAACTGAATGGGTGTGAATGGGTGTCCCTCTATGTCTGAATGGGTGAGTGTGTGTGTCCCTAAGTGTTTGAGTGACTTTGTATCTAAATGTTTCTGTAAAGATCCCTATGTGTCTGATGTCTGAGTGTGTCTATCAGTTTGTCCTTCCTTAGTTGGGGCCTATGTTGGGATAGTAGTAAGTAGTAAGTAAATAAGAGGAGTAAAAGGAGAAGGAGGAGAAAGAAGTGGAGGAGGAGGAGGAAGAGCTGGGGAAATGGTGGCAGAGAGAGTTCTGCTCCAAGTTTAGACCAGGATCCAGAAAACCCACCTCCTAAAGGAATTGCCTTCCAAGGTCAGAGAAAGCTTAGTGCAGGCTTTGCAAGCTAGAGGCCTGCATTCCGTCCTGCACACGGGGTCTCCCTTCCCTGCACTGAGAGTGACCCCAAGCACAGAGCTGGGAGCAGCTTCCAGCACTACAGGGAGTGCCCCCACCTCAATTTTTTTTTTCTTGTCAAACCAGTCCTGAGCCCTCTTTGAAGTTTTTTCCCCACCTGCCTGAGCCAGTCTCCACCCTGCAAGCACATTTCTTTCTTCCCACCCTCTTAGTGTTTCTTGCTCCTAGAACTGAAGGTGGTGCTAAGTAGCACCATGACTGTCTGCTGCTCTAATGGTGGCGACTCTGTGCTCGGACCTGTCTGTCCTGCATCATTTTGCCTGTGAGGTGACCAGGATGATGTGTTTCACTGCTGGGAAGAGGACACCTAGAGAGACCGAGGCATCTCACACAGAGCTAAACAGCTAGCGAGTAGCAGAGTGTAGGGTAGAAGGCTGAACCCAGATGCTCCCTCAGTCCTCTTTCTCTTAGTTCTCTCATTTTTATGATCTTGGTGAAGGACAGGGGAAGCCGGGGATGGGACTCAGGGCCTTACTCATGCCAGGTAAACTCATCCACCATCCACTGAGGCAGCCCTGACTGATCTGTCCTGTTCTTGCCCAGCTCACTCATCATTATCCACCTCACCCACCCAACTTCATGTGCAGTGTGGTGGACGCAGGGCCTGGCGTTAGCTGTATATACCCACATCACCCCATTCTGAGCACCCCTCTGGGACTAGTGTCCTGAGAAGGACTTTCACACGCACTTCAGATTATTTTACAAAGAAACACCCCCCATCTCTGCTTTCTCCTCTCAGATAATCTCCAAAGACCATGGTGAAGCTTGTCTAGCTGCCCTCTGAGGCCCAAGGTGCTCTCTGCCTCAGAGTTCACAGAGGTGGGGCCCTGGGGAGGGGGGAGTCTGCAGAGGTTTCGATTTCAGTTTCTCATTCAGGGCTGTTTCGTTCCAGGAGGTTTTTCAGCAGCCTAGCAGGACACATAAAATCTAACTTGATGGCCTATAAAAGCTGGGAGAGGGAAGACAGAAAAACAAGGATGGGGGTCCACAGAGGGGTTGGTTCTCCAGAAAGAGCTGACAACACATGACTCAAACATCTAGGAGGCCCTGGGAAAAGGGGAGTGGGTTCAGTTCACCTAGCACATTCTATCTCCCAGGCCTCTTGCCCTCCAGGAACTCTGGGGCTTAAAGCTAGATGGGAGATTTGGGGGGGGTCTTCATAAAGAGGACTCCCGGCTGTCAGTCAGATGGGGGCGGTACTCAGGCTGGAAGCTGAACTGTGAAATCAGCTTGCAGCATTTCTATTCCAACTGCCACCAGCAAATGGGAATTTTATTTTAAACCTTGAAATCTTGGGGTGCAGAGCACGTGATCTGGCCTTCAGTATGGGCTGAGGGGCTGAGGAGGCAGTATTAGGCGCACTCCGGCAGTTGGCTGCAGGTCTGCAAATTTATAGGACTTTAGAAGTCTGGGATTGTCGGGCCCGGAGAGATGGCACAGCGGCGTTTGCCTTGCAAGCAGCCGATCCAGGACCTAAGGTGGTTGGTTCGAATCCCGGTGTCCCATATGGTCCCCCGTGCCTGCCAGGAGCTATTTCTGAGCAGACAGCCAGGAGGAACCCCTGAGCACCGCCGGGTGTGGCCCCCCCCCAAAAAAAAAGAAGTCTGGGATTGAGTGTGGTCTTTTGGGTTTTGGGACCACAACTGGTGGTGCTCAGGGGGTTACTCCTGGCTCTGCGCTCAGAAGTCACTCCTGGCAGGTTCGGGGGACCATATGGGATGCTGGGAGTCAAACCCGTCCTGGGTGGTGTTTGTTATCTCTCTGCCCACCCCCCCCCCCAGTATGGTCTTAATTGTCTGATGATTGATTGTGTCACACTCTTTGTTTTGGAAAGTTCAAACTCTATGAAAAATAGAGTTAAAAATGATACTGATCCTAGTTGCATGTAAGAGAATGTTTTTTGACTTTTACTTTCATTCTCTGACATTCATTTTTCACATTTTAACTGCTCTGAAGTCAGGATGAATCTTGCAGTTGGCCATAGTACACTTTTTTCTCGGTAATATGAAAGGAATTGGTGGAGGCCAGATAGATAGTACAGTAGAGAGAAAATACTTGTCTTGGAGGTAGTTGATCCCTGTCCCATTCCCAGCACCCCATATGGTCCCCAAGCAGTGTCTATCAGAAATGAGCTGAGGGCCCGGAGAGATAGCACAGCGGCGTTTGCCTTGCAAGCAGCCGATCCAGGACCAAAGGTGGTTGGTTCGAATCCCGGTGTCCCATATGGTCCCCCATGCCTGCCAGGAGCTATTTCTGAGCAGACAGCCAGGAGTAACCCCTGAGCACCGCCGGGTGTGGCCCAAAAACCAAAAAAAAAAAAAAAAAAAAAAAAAAAAAAGAAATGAGCTGAATCTGTCATCCCTGAACACAGAACCAAGAGCAAGCCCTGAGTAGCCCTGAGTGTGGCCCAACCCTTCCTCTGATGTTTCTGGGGTTTGAGCAGTAGTATAGCAGGTAAGGTGCTTGCGTTACACATTGTCAACCTGGGTTCCATTCCCAACATCCCATATGACCTCCTGTGTCATTCCAGGAGTGAGATCCCAGTTCTGACATTGTATAGGATTCCCCTACCCCTAATACTGAAGGAAATACTCTGAGTACTACAAGTGCCCCCTCCACCATCAAAGAACAGTATAAGGAGCACGCCAACCCCACACATAGACTTTCTGACCACTTACCTTGTGGAGCAATTGCTGTCTGGTTGTACCTGATGATGTTAATGATAATGATGTGTGTGTATGCACACACACAAACACACATGTCCAGGTTTGGGTATGCCCTGCACACGTTTGAGGCTCACCTAGATACTATGGCCTTTCTGGGTTCTGCATCTCTGTCTCAGTCCCTGGACAGAAACAGCCACAGACAGAACAGGAAGGAACAGCAGTGCCTAGTATAGACAAGCTTTCTCAACCCTGAGTTTTTAATTCCAAGTCATTTCAAATCAAACTTGAATTGTTCCCTATTTAAAAATCTCATGTCCATGAGACAATATACTTTGTCCACTCAACATCATTAAAAATGTGCAAAATTCATAGCTGCCTCCAGAATGCGAGGAAACAGATGGATGGATGGGAAGGGACTCTGCCCCCTGCCTGCCTGCCCAGTGGGATCCTCTGGGTATTACACTGGGTGAACCCTCAGTGGACTCACAATCTCTTCTCTTCTCTGTTTCTCGGGGATTTCCTACTTATCCCAGTAATGTGCTGGCTAACCCTGCTTGTCTGGGAACCCCCAACTCTGCACTTTGCTCTTTCTTTTATCTCATGAGTACATTTTGTATTGAATAGAGTATTGGATTTTTGAGGGGTTGCAATTTTTTGTGAAAAGGCAGGCAGCTGAGCACAGATGGGTTTATAACTTCTGTTGACAATGGTCAGGGGTGCCCTAGCCATAGGTCCAGCTCCCGGATTGGGGCTTTGGTGATGAGGTGACATGGGATGTTGGCTTCTTTATTCAATGGATTTGGCAACTGTTTTTTCTCTCTCTCTCTCTCTCTCTCTCTCTCTCTCTCTCTCTCTCTCTCTCTCTCTCTCTCTCTCAGTATAAGAGATGTGTGATCCCCACCAGTAATCGTAGCAATGGTTGATGATCCTTTGCCTGTATTGATTATAATTTATGGTGTAAATAATTTTTTTGCATCATTCCTCCTACATATATTACTTGACATTATACTGTCTAAAAAGAATGAGAGATGGTTGAAAGGTTAAGATTCTTGCTTCACAAGAACCTTTGGGTTCCATTCCCCTGGCACCATATATGTTCCCTCCTAGAACATGTGCAGGCATGATCCCTGAGCACAGAGGCAGGTTTAAGATAGCTTACAAAGCCCCTTCCCAGGACAAAGGGGCTAAGTTGTCCTCCACCTTTAGCCTGGTTTGAAAATTATCATTAATAGACTTATGACTTGTCTCCCCCGCACCTTTGAGGTGTTCTGTTCCATTTCTGTCTGTTTCTCTTGTTTTGCTCTGTCTTGTGGAGCTGACAGAGAACCCAGCCCCTACCTCTTCCAGATCCCCGTCTCAGTACCTGTTTCTCATTTTCATTTTAAATTATTCTGGATCTGCCCCAGGGGGAGTTTGTTCAATTGAGTTCCTTGTCATTATTTGAAGTTTTTCCCTTTTGGATACAGGAAAGATGCTCCTGCCATCTCTCTCTCTCTGTGTGTGTGTGTGTGTGTGTGTGTGTGTTTTCCAGAACTGCTAGGTTTTAGATGGAAACAGTGGGGGTTTGTTTGTGTATTTGGATGCTCTGTTTAGTTTGTTTTCTTTTGGTAGTCACATCTCCTGTGCTCAGAGGTTATTCCTGGTTTTGTACTCAGGAATTACTCCTGGTGGGCTTGAAGGATTATATGGGATGTCGGAGATCAAATATGGATGGGCTTTGTGCAAGGCAAGGGTCCTCCACACTGTACTATCTCTCTGGTCCTTGGAAACAGTGTTTCCAAAAGCAGAGACTATGGACAGGAGGCACAGTCTGTGCTTCTAGGCTATCATTATTTCTAGGTCTTTTTGTTGTTGTTGTTGTTGTTGTTTTTGTTTTTGGGCCACACCCGGTGACGCTCGGGGGTTACTCCTGGCTATGTGCTCAGAAGTCACTCCTGGCTTGGGGGACCATATGGGACACCCGGGGATCAAACCGCGGTCCATCCTAGACTAGCACAACCAAGGCAGGCACCTTACCTCTAGCGCCACCACGCCGGCTATTTCTAGGTCTTAACTCAGTTTTGAAGGATGAGCTGAAGCCTATGACCTACAGAGTCAAGAATACAGGATCCCAAGTAGGGATACCTCTATTCAAGGATGACAGGGAGGTGCAGAAACTAGAGCCAAACAGTGCAGTCCACCACTGACCCTCACCTTTCATTTTATTATAGCCGCTAAGCCAACCAAGGTTTTCACTTTTGGAGGGGGGGAGAGGGGGACAGAGGCATACTCAGAGGTGCTATGGGGTATTCCTGGCTCTAAGTTCAGTAGTGATCCCTGATAGCTCAAGAGATCACATGAGATGCTAGGGATTGAATTAGGGTCAGCCATATGCAAAACAAGTGCCTTTCTTCCGATAATATTTCTTTGGCACATTTTTTGAATGATTATAAACATGACATGACTTGATTAAAACTTTTTTTTTGGGGGGGTCACACCCAGCAGCACTCAGGAGTTACTCCTGGTTCTATGCTCAGAAATCGCTCCTGGCAGGCTCGGGGGACCATATGGAATGCTGGGATTTGAACCACCATCCTTCTGCATGCAAGGCAAATGTCCTACCTCTGTGCTATCTCTCCAGCCCCGATTAAAACATTTTAAATTGATATGAAATGCAAGTTTACATTTGAAGTATCTCAGGAACCTATGTATTGTATCTTGTGGGGGGATGTGGTGCTTTTTTCCTTATCGGTTTGGGGGTCACACCCAGTGATGCTCTGGGGTTACTTTTGGCTCTGCGATCAGTAATTACTTCTGGCAACACTCAGGGGACTACAGGGGGTGCTGGGAATCTAATCTGAATCGGATTGATGCGAAGTAAAAGGCCTACCCATTGAACTATCTCTCTGGCTCTGGGACATGGTGCTTCTAAGAACAGTGGAAACCAATACTGTAAAAGGAATCACTTTCCTCAAAGTGTTTTAAGATGTTGTGGAATGAACATGCCCATCAACTTTCCCAAAATAAAAATAGAGGCTTCAATCTAAGATTCATCTTCAATTCAGAAGCATCATTGGATGTGTGTGTGTGTGTGTGTGTGTGTGTGTGTGTGTGTGTGAGTGTGTGTGTGCCATACTTGGGAGTGCTCAAGAATGACTCCTGACTTTGTGCTCAGGATTCACTCCAGGCTCAGGCGATTGCTCATGGTGCCTGTCAGGAGGAATTAAAATGTCCAAGTTGATTGTGTGCAAGGCAGATGCCCTATCCTATTGTGTTATCTCTCCAGCTCAGAAGCGTGACATTTAAAATGAAATTGGCTTTTGGGGCTTTGTGATAAGATGTTAATTGGCTGATAGTTTAGCACCCCCTAATAGTTTGCTTATTGAATCAGAAACCAAATCAAATACAAGCTAGTGAAGCAGTCCTGCCAAGAACCAGGACTCATTCTCAAATTATATTGTCTTGAAATGCAAAAGTAACCCACGAAAAATGATTCTGAACTGGTCCAATGAATCAGTATGAACTGGCTCCTTGCTGTATGCCTCCACCCCTGTCTACCCAAGGCTGTACTTTGGTGGGGGGTTTCACTTGTATCATGTCTAGGTGGTCTCTGAGGGGCTTGAGCTCTCAGTGTTAGATTTGTTCTACTCAAATCTCACTTAAAAGGTGTCAACCTAGGGGCCGGAGAGATGTGCCAGGAGGCAAGGAGGCACTTGTTTTGCATAAATGATGACAACCCTGGTTTGAATCCCTGCCACCACTTAATGTCATCTGAACCTTGCCAGGTGTCCCTCCCCTTCCCCCAAGTAAAAGATATCAACTTACAGCAAGGAAAACTATTAGCTACACCTATAGACATCTAGCTTTTTTGTTTGTTTGTTTGTTTGTTTTGGGCCACAGCTGGCCGTGCTCAGGGATTACTTCTGGCTCTGAGTTCAGAAGTCACCCTGGCAGGCTCAGGGGACCATATGGGATTCTGGAGATCAAACCCAGGTCCATCCCAGGTTGGCTGCCTGCAAGGCAAATGCTTTACCGCTGTGCTATCACTTTTGCCCCAGACCTCTAGTTCTTAAACCTATAAATCTCTGGTTCTTAAATAATGATAAAAACCAAGACTAAATAGCCAATGAAAATAAGAACAGAACTCAAACCTACACAATTCACACTCGCAGTCTATTTGCGGTATTGGGATGATGTCGTGATTCTGAAGCTTAAGGAGGCTGGCTAGGAGGTGATGAGAAGTGAATCCCAACTCCCTAGAAACTTTGGAGGTGGGGTGCTTGTGCTTTGGTTTGCATGTGGTTCCTGAACCTCCATTTGAAACACTGGGAAATCTTTCTGGGATGTGAATCCCATGTAGTTTTCACATGGAGAAATGGTCTTTCGATGAATTGATTTTTTTCAATCATTGAGCAATAGCCACCAGTCCTATCTGGTGGGACGTACCAAAGCATGGTAAGCTGTGGACAGTTGTCTGGACCTGGTATGACTGTCATTTCTGCCCACTCATGGATCTGTGGATCAATGAGCTGAGTGAGTTGGACTCAGTGGCTGGGCTTCTGGGGTGTGTGTGTGTGTGTGTGTGTGTGTGTGTGTGTGTGTGTGTGTGTGTGTGGTGTGTGTGGTGTGTGTTTTGGATTACCGTGTGTCTGTCTGTGTGTGTGTGTTGTGTGTCGTGTGTGTTTTGGATTGCCTCTCCTGCCCAGGCAGAGGTCCCAGGAAGAGGCCACTCTTGCAGACACATTTTAAGCCCAAAATGTTTATCATGTGTGAACATCCCATTGGCTAAATAAGTCATGTGGGCTGCGCCCAGATCAAGCAGTGAAGCAATGTGGCCTATCTGTAAGACCACAAGGTCTGTGTGGTCATGGGTGATAGGGAAGGGCTGAGAACTCCCCAGAATTTACTCACCAGTGTCCCGCACACTGTCCTCAGAACAATACGCTTGGGGAGCGGAAATCTCATAATGATCTATATATTGATTTTTTTTTTAAAGGAAAGTCAAAGGAACTCTGTAGGACCAGAGAGATGATAGTTCAGCAGGTTGGCAAGCGGCCTGAGTTCAGTACCTGGCATTGCCTGGTTGCCCACCATCCCCAGCGGGAGTGATTATGGAGAACATAGCTGGAAGGAGCCTCTATAGGTGTGGTTCTCAAACAAAACTAACAACCAAAGCAAAAATTCTACAGGTCTTGAGAAAATACCCAAAGAACTATAGATCCGAAATATATCTCAATGATGGGCCCAAATTAGAAATGCTAAATTCCTCGTAAACTTTCTGATCCTTGTAATAGGAGATGAGTTGTTTCCTGGTATTTGCAATTTCCTCCAGCAGAGGGCTTGTCTGAGCTAAACCCCAGGAGCCTCGTTCCACTAGACTTAAGCGAAGTAACCATTTAAGTCCTAGTGCATCCTCAGAGCATCATAAAGTACTCAGGAAGTGGTGTGTCTTTGGTTGTTTGGTTTGGGGAACATACCCTGGCTCCGTGTATGGGGATTGCACCTGCTCTACATACAAAGCCAGCACTGGGCCCTTTGACTCGTCTCCCCGGCTGTCAGGCTTTATCTTTGAAGTGGGGGCACATCTGGTGTTTTTTAGGGGTCACATGTGAGTCTGTGCTCAGGGCCATGCCTGGCAGTGCTCAGGGCACACCATTCACTACTGGGACAAGGCTAAGACATGTGAGGCAAGCATCTTAACCTTTGTACCATCTCCCCACCCTCAGGCTTCAGTTCTCCAACAGCTTCACCATTGAGTTATGTCATGCACCAAACTGTTCACTGATTTTTGCTGTTGTTGTTGTTTGGTTTTTGGGCTACACCCGGCGGTGCTCAGGGGTCACTCCTGGCTGTCAGCTCAGAAATAGCTCCTGGCAGGCACGGGGGACCATATGGGAAACCGGGATTCGAACCAACCACCTTTGGTCCTGGATCAGCTGCTTGCAAGGCAAACGCCGCTGTGCTATCTCTCCGGGCCCCTGTTCACTGATTTAAAGCATGTAATTTTAGGGCTGAGGCTCAATGTGTATAGACTGCTTGCCTTGCTTGCACTCCTGGCACGGCTAAATAAATACATGAATTCTTTCTTGCAAGCACACGATTCCAGTGTCAGTGGGGGTGGTCCTAGGCACATGCTACTTTCCCTGCCGTCTCTGCTAGAACATCTAAAGGAAATCAGGTCCTCTAAAAGAAACCCCACTCCTAGGCCTCCCTTCCACAGCTCGCTGCCACTATCTCTTTGCTCAACCCTCGGCCATCACCATCTACCCACCCTCCTCAGGCAGTTTCTGGAATTAAATTTACACACAGACCAGCTTGTCACGGGCGCTCCTTGGCTGCTGGACTGTCACTCCAAATCTAGTAATTTGGAGTTCCTGAAGGAACGTGGATCTGTCGTAGAATGTCACCTTCTTTCCTGAGTCGAGTCAGTGCTGCGAATGGCTCAGCCATATCCTGTTAGCGATGCTCTGCTAAGGGACAGGACAACATGATAGTCACGAACAGTGACAGTATTTACGTGCAACTGGGTTTTCCCTATATCTGCTGGTTCTGATGGTCACCTTGAGTGTCCTGGTTAGTGGACCTGCCTGACTGGTGTCTCAGACAGTTGGACCTTTTCACATCTCCACTGGTTAACAGCCGCAAGGTTGATTCCTCCCCTCTCCTGTTGGCACAAGTTGTTTTTATTTTTTTGGTTTTGGGCCACACCTGGCGATGCTTAGGGCTTATTCCTGGCTCTGCACTCAGGGATCACTCCTGGCAGTGCTTGGGAAATTATATGGAATGCCGAACATTGAATTTAGGTCAGCTGTGTGCAAGGCAAAATTTCATGTCGCCTAGCTGATTCCTGCTCTTCCATGACTGTAAAGAGATCTTTTCCACAGGGTTTTTGGGGGTAGATGCATGAAAATGGATGATCGGATCATGCCCTGACCCATTCTCATTTTGCAGGGTCCCTCTTGCATCAGCCCTGGTTCCCACTGCCCTCTGCCTTACCCCCTGAGATACTTGTTTGGTCTGTAGCATGGCCTGTGTACATGGTGTCAAGTTTCCCTGGCTACACGCCCATTCTGTTTTTTTACATTTTTGTTTTCTTGTAAGTCCTGAGAGACAGGACTTTCAGAGGCTGGTCTTCAGGTACCCACTTCGCTGGCTGCTCAGGCTCATCATAAGACAGGGAGGCCAGGGTCAGAGTAATAGCACAGTAGTAGGGCATTTGCCTTGCATGAAGTCAACCCAGGACAGACCTGGGTTCAATTCCCTTCATCCCATATGGTCCCCTGAGCCAGGAGCGATTTCTGGGCGCAGAGCCAGGAGTAACCCCTGAGCATCGATGGGGGTGTGATCCCAAAACAAACAACAACAACAACAAGATAAAGACAGGGAGGTCAATCACATTTAGGCTGTGGCTGCTTTTATGGGGATTGCCTGTGACCCTGGATGGAATAGCACTTGGATTGGATTGGTTACCACCTGGCATTGCTGTCACAGGCAGGAAGGTGTTTCTACACTGGTCACTCCTCTCTCTCTCTCTCTCTCTCTCTCTCTCTCTCTCTCTCTCTCTCTCTCTCTCTCTTTTTCTCTTCCTTGTCCATGAATCAGGGATGTCAGCCTGACTCAGGCCACCTGGGTCTAGGTGGGCTTGCTGAATGTGGGCACGAAGCTATCACTAAGCATGCTACCTGCAGGGAGCTTGGCCTGGGCACTGGGACAGATGGGTGGGGTGAGAAATTAACAGTGTTCCAGCTACGGGTATGTCATGCACCAAACTGTTCACTCATTTAAAGCGTGTAATTCCAGGGCTGAGGCTCAGTGTGTATAGACTGCTTGCCCTGCTTGCACTCCTGGCACGGCAAAATAAATACATGAATTCTTCCTTGCAAGCACACGATTCCAGTGTCCGTGGGGTGGTCCCAGGCACTTGCTACTTTCCCTGCCATCTCTGCTAGAACATCTAAAGGAAATCAGCTCCTCTAAAAGAAACCCACTCCTGGGCCTCCCTTCCGCAGCTCGCTTCCACTATCTGTTTGCTCAGCCCTTGGCCATCACCATCTACCCACCCTCCCCAGGCAATTTCTGGATTTGAACTTACACACAGACCAGCATGTCATGGCGCTCCTTGGCTGCTGGACTTTGTCACTCTGTCATGTAGACTTGCCTCCATTACCTGGCTTCTGGGGGTCTTTGAAAATGTTATCAGTGGTGGTTCTAGAACAGTAAAACAAAAGACTCATTCCATTTTTAGTTCAATAGAGGTAGGTTGGGAGAGGGGTAGGGTTAGATTATGATTCCTGAGCATTTATTTCTTTATTTTTAATTTCTGGGTTTACAGAATTGCTCACAGTGCTGTTTATTTCTGGCATTAGTGTTTCAATATCAATCCCACCACCAGTGTAACAGTCTCTCCACCTTGTCACCAGTTTCTCAACCTCCCTGAAGCAGGCAGGTTCAAGTAATTTACTTAATATTGTTTGGTACAACTTAATGGTAATGGAATTATTGGAAAAGAGAAGAAAATTTGTGAAAATTGTCATATCTCTCAGGGGGATCATTATATCATCTATGGAGGTCTACTAAATTGTTTATTGCTAGTTGAGTTTCTGTTGTTGGCTCTGTTTGTTGATATTATGTGGCTGCTATGATAATTTCACACCTAATTTGGTGTCCTCCTACTGGCAAGTGTATTAAAATTATGGAGGTGTTGCATGGTCCCAGACTTTGAGGATCTATGGAACTAGGGTGTTGAGATCATATGGCAGCAGTAGTGGTTCATGAGCATGGCTGCAGGGACTTCTGCAAGTACAGAGACACGGAGGCAGGTGGCCTGCCCTGGCTCCAAACAGTCCCTGGAGATGTCAGTCACAAAACCAGCATACCTAGGGTTTTTTTTTAATCTAGGAGTCTCTGCAGAGAGTAGTGGCAAAGTGGTGAAGCTGGGCCATTGGCCTGGCAGCTGTTATAAGGTAGGTCTGTATGTGCAGCCTCAAGGCTTCAGTAGGGCAGGAGATTTGCCCTTCTATCCTCCTAAGGGGCCTCTTGGGCATTTCACAGTCACCTATAAAATTATTTTTATGTAGCAGTAGTCACAAAATGCTCTACACTATTAGTTGAACTCAGTTTATTTTGTGGTGCCAAGGACTGAACCCAGAGCCTCACGTTTGCAGGGTAAGTGTTCTCCCTCTGAACTGCATCCTGGTCCCATCTTCCTTAAGCATGACATGATTATATGTGGGCTGGTGGTTGGTGCTGGAGATGGAAGCTACAGCTTTTTACAAATGAGACACAGAGGGGCCGGAGAGATAGCACAGTGGTAGGGCATTTGCCTTACATGCAGAAGGATGGTGGTTCAAATCACGGCATCCCATATGGTCCCTCGAGCTTGCCAGGAGTGATTTCTGAGCATAAAGTCAAAAGTAGCCCCTGAGCTTTGCCGGGTGTGACTCAAAAAACAAAAGAAAAAAAAAAGAGAGAGAGAGAGAGAGACACAGACTCTACCACTGAGCCATATCCACATTTTGTTTAGTTTGGAGGCCACGGAGGCCACACCTGGTGGTGCTCTGACATTGTTGTGTTGTGTTGGCTCTGTAGTGACCCCTGGTTGTGCCCAGGGGGCCATATTAACCATATCCAACTAAGATCAACTGTGTTCAAGACAAGTGCCCTACCCATTATGCACATGCGCGTGTGCTCACACACACACACACACACACACACACACACACACACATACATATATCCTATTGCAAAAGTTTGTCTGTGTATCCCAGGTATCCCAGGGTTAAACAATCTTCAGAATCTTATGGTCCTAGGCATGGCATTGTTTAAGTTTAAGTTGAGGTCAGCCTCTATCTCTGGTGTTTTCCTTAGATGACAGGGCAGTGCCTGGAGAGTCAATGCTGTGTTTACCTTCTCAGGTGAGAGCTGGAATCAGGAGAGTGTCTTGGATATGTAAGAGCTGAGGATGAGTCTTTGAAAGGCTTCCCAACTCATTTTTGTGACCACATTATTTTCAAGGGCATAGGACTGGAATCTAGAGCACTTTGTGGATTGTAGGAGTCCCTGGAAGGTTCCTGTAGCCAAGGGTTATGGTGCTGCTCGAGAGTGCCTGGGGAACCTTGGTGAACCAGTAAACAGTTTATTCTTCCCTACTCAGAAGCCCAGCTTCAGGGCTGGAGTGATAACATAGCAGGTTAAGAGCGCTCACTTTGCAATATAGCTGCCCCAGTTCTATCCTTGGCATCCCATATGGTCCTCCAAGTACCACCAGGAGTGATTCCCAAATGCAGAACCAGGAGTAAGCTCTGAGCTTTGCCTGGTATGGCTCCAATACTAAATAAAATAAAAGAGGAAGCCTCGCTTCACAAAGCAGCTAGCTAACTCAGAAGGCAAAGCTGACAGTCCGGAGGCCTCCTGGACATTTAGAGTTCATTCTGATGAGCCTTGTTCAGGGCTCACACGCATCATTCTCTCCCATGCTGGAGAGCTTGGGATGTCCTGGCTGAAGCCAAGTCTGAGCTCTAGTATGCTTATGCCTTTCCTCTGTAGCCTCCCAATGACCCTAACTGAGTGAGCTTCAGTGTCCTGTTCTGTAAAATGGGGATAATAATGGCACCGCATTTTAGAGTGGGGTGGTTAGGGTTGTTATGATGGTGCCAGGACTTGGCACTGTGAAATCCCTCTGAGATTGGATAGTTGGCATTTTTGTTGTTGTTGTTGTTGATGATCATTTCCATGCTCAGAGATCTCATTTGGTTCCCTAGCATCAAGCTTGATCCAGGGGACTGAAGCTCATGTTTTTCCTACTCATTTTTGAGAATTGGCCTGTCTAGCATCAGACTTAGTCAAGACAGAATTGGAACGTTTATTTGAGGGATATTTCAATGCAGTGGGGAAATCATTGATGGCACCTTGTCTGATGGTGCTTACATGCTCCCAGTGACTAGAGGCTCACCTCCCTTTCAGGCTACCATTTTTTGTTTGTTTGCTTTTTTGTTTTTGTTTTTGTTTTTTGGGTCAGACCCAGCAGCGCTCAGGTGTTACTCCTGGCTCTACTCTCAGAAATCGCTCCTGGCAGGCTCAAGGGACCACATGGGATGCCAGGATTTGAACCATTGTTCTTCTGCATGCAAAGCAAACACCCTACCTCCATGCTATCTCTCTGGCCCCCAGGCTACCGTTTTAATGCTATGATTCAGCTATATGGTAGAGCTTATTTGTGTCTTTGTTTGATTTTCATGGGGGGCAGCACTCATTGTTGCTCCAAGAACTTCCATGGTGCTGGGAACTGAATCCAAGGCAAATCGTGTGCCCCAGCCTGCCACATTGTCTCCCTCCTCACAGTCATTCCTGGTTCGTGGGGTCACAGTCTGTGAGTCAAGCCTGCCTCCCTCTCAGTGGTCCTCATCCAGCCCTTCCCATGTTTGCTGATAGCGCTGCTTTCTCTGAATGCTTCTTGGCTGGGTTCAGAAACTCCGTGCCAGGCTGGTCCAGTCTGGGTTCTCCCGGTTTCCTTACTCCGGTGTCCCGTCTAGTCATTTTTAGGGAATGTCATTTAGGAAATGTCTCATCATTCCCTAAAGGTAGGGCTCGGAGGAGCCAAGACATTAACCAGGAGGACAGTGTGAGAGAGGTCACCAGGAAATGAGTCTTCTGAGAACCTGGCTCTGGTCCCTCTGGCCCCTCTGGCACCAGGGCTAGAGGCTGCATCCTGCCGTTTTGCACTCTGCCTGGGTTCATCTGTACCAAGTGTCTGTCCCTGCCATCCCCACACCCTCACCAAGACCTCTGAGATTCTGTGTGTGACCAGGAAGAATCTCAGTTGAGTGCCCACAGCGGTAGCCTCAAGGGCTTCACACCTCTTCCCCTTTACTCTTCATTCCATGAGAGCAGAGAGGGCATCTACTGAGACCCCTATGTTAGCCCCAGAGCCCCATTGGGGATTTTTGTGGGCTGAATGTTTAATTTGGGGTCACCTCATTGGAATGAAAGATCAGCCCAGAAGGAGCTGAAGAGATTTTTCCACTCTTCAGGTCACTTGCCTTGCATGAGGCCAACCCCAGTTTGACCCCCAATACCACATATAGTTCCCCGAGCACCACCAGGAGTCACTCCTTGAGCTCAGACCTAGGAATAAACTCTGAGCAGCACACAAACATCCTCAGAGAGCCCCCAGACTTGTGACCTGCCCTGAGGTCTCAGGACCCCCATCCACCCACTCCTACCAGTCCTCCCATCCCCATTAACTGGTGAGCATCCCCTTGTGGTTCTGTAGGCATCCCCCACCTGGTGCTCATAATTACAGCCTGGATGGGGGGTTTGTCTCAGCATCCTTTTCTTCCAGTTGCCTTTTACTGAGTTCCTTCTGTACTGCTCATTATGGAGTTAGGGTGATGTTTACGCCCTTTTTACAGCTGGGAGACTGAGGCACATTTTGTGGAGGGTTCTGCACAGTATTCTCTACTGGTCTTGAGCAAGGTTGAGATCTTCACAGATTCCTTAGCTCTGGCATCTAACACAGACTCTGGGGCCCTCTCTCTCCTGTGGAAGATAAAGATCACGAAGGGGGCATCATGACAAAGGATGGGGTTCTGTGAGACAGTTGCATCGTGGGGGGGGGCTAGGAGAGAGGAAGTGAGGTTTGCGTTTCATCTGAGAGCTGTCATGATTCTGTGGTCTCATAAACAGGCACAAGAAACCATAACTGCTTTCTCCCTGTCCTCCTCCCCACCCCACCAGGTGGCTACTGTTGGGGCTCTGAAGTCATCTCCCTGACTTTTTCTGCATATTGAAACTATGTATATTGCTGGTTGATTTGTTTCCTGATCAATTGAGGGAAATTTCCCAAGCACCATTTAGGGGCAGTCTGGAGGCCATTACCAGTAATATCAAACCAACTGGGCCAGGTAGATCAGCTCAAATGCCCGAGGATATGCAGTGTTGGAGACTACCTGGAGACCACCGTGATCACCCTGGCAGAGTTAGGGGAACATGGGGTGATGGGGTTGGAACTTCTATTCCTGACTGTTGAACCACAACCCCTGGGCTCTTAAGCTGCTGAGAAGCAAAATGCTTCTACTTTGGCTGATTTCAAGGGGCAATCTGAGAACACTGATAGTTGGGAAGAGGTCAGTGGAAACAGCTGTTACAGAGTTTTCCACTGAATAGAGATGTGGCTATCAGAATCCTATGCGGATAGATAATAGTGGGCCTGAGAGACAGTAGAGTGGGTATGACCTTGCTTTGCATGCAACCAATTTGGGTTCAATCCCCAGCACTCTATATGGTCTCCCTGAGCCCTACCAGGAGTATTCCTGAGCACAAAGCCTGGAGTAAGCCCTGAGCACTGCTAAGTGTGGCTCAAAAATAAAAATTAACAACAACAACTACAAGAGTATATAGATGATATGGGGCCAGAGCAGTGGCGCAAGCTGTGAGGCATTTTCCTTGCACACGCTTCCTAGAACTGACCTGTTGGATCCCCCGGCATCCCATATGGTCCCCCAAGCCAGGAGTGATTTCTGAGCGCATAGCCGAGTAACCTCTGAGCTTCACTGGGTGTGGCCCAAACCCCTCCCCCCAAATAAAAAATATAGATGATAATAAATTAGAGTACACGCATCAGGAAGTGGTAAGCATCAAATATTTGCCTTTATAAAATGTAACTTATTGATTTGTTGGTCTATATAATTATTTTATTTTTGGTTCTTGGCCCTACCTGTTTCATCTCTCTGGCCCCCTTAATTTAATTTTTAATAAGGGTTATATTTTCCCCCTTCTTTTTATGATGACTTCAGGGATCAAACATAGGGCTTCACAATATGCAAAGCCAGAGCTCACCTCTGAACTCCAACCTTGACCCATTAGTGAGTACATTGAACCTCTGGTTCAACAAACTCTACATAATGTCCTGCTGACTTTCTGAACACTAAGTCAGTACATTTTCTTTAACTTTCTTGTTACTGAAAAGACTGTTCATTCAAGAACTCACTCACTCAGCCAGCATCCCCAAGCCTCCCCTCTTTTCCATGGCAGATCTAAGCCACTATCCCGGACAGAATGACCAGACGCTTTGCCTTTGTCCTCTCCTGTCCAGCAAGGGAAACAGAGACAACAGTGGCCCTTCATTACCCAAAGTGTACCCATGTCTCAAGTGATATCCTGAGAATCTATTGTGGGGGACAAGGTGTGGGGTCAAGCTGGTGTCAGAAGTTGCTTTGGAGGACATGACAGAACTGAAACCCAAAAGAGGAGAAGGGAGAGGTCAAGGGCTGAAGAAAGGTGAAGGCTGACCCTGGTTTGATCGTGTCACTGAATATGCTCCCTGAGCCCCTGCAGGAATGATATCTGAACACAGAGCCAAGAATAAGCCCTAAGCACTGCCAGGTATGGCTCTCCCGAAAAGGAAGGAGAAGAAGAGAGAAGTCTTACATAAGATCTCAAATGGAGCTTTTTCCCTAGGGTGCTGTGCTTGAGCTTTCTAGAGCTGTCAAAGCAGTTGTATGCCTTGTTGTGGGTTGTGTGGGGGATCCTTACAGAACAAAACATGGAGACTCCCACTAGATTCAGAAGGTACCTTGGAGGTATCCACAGCTGAAGGGAGCGAGGGATGGAGTGTGGTAGAAGCAGAGATGGCTGTTTTTCAGCTATATCAGTCTTTTTTGAGGCCAGAGGAGAGAGATTTGGGATGATTATGGTGGAAGTCTTTTTTTGTAGACTCTAGTTGATGTGTGGTTGTTATAGCCTTATTCCTTATCACTTCTGAAAGCATGTTGTTCAGATTTTATTTTTCAAAATAGTTTTGTGAGGGAGCACATAATCAGAAAGAGGTATGTGAGGGTAAGGGTGTGGAAGGTGAGATAAATCTTAATATATGTCAGCAGAGCAAGCCACCAAGGTGAATATAGAAAATCAATGTTTAAGAGGCAGTCTGAAGGCTAGAGAGATAATACAGAGTAAGGTGCTTTCTTTGCTTGCAGCAGACTCCAGTTCTGTTCTGACACTGCATAAGACTCCCCAGCTCCAGTACTAATCCCTGGGCACAGAAACAGGAGTAAGCCCTGAGCACCCAAAATAACAAATAAAAATTTATTGTACCTTAAAAATATTATATCAAATGATATTACTCCAATTAAAAGATAAATAAGAGTTTTCTGAAAATGGAGTTAAAATAACTTCTTAGGTCTGTATGGGAGGGTGTTTGTGTGACTGAGATTCAAAATGAAAATTGTTCAAATGACTCAAATAAGGCCAGGAGTTGAGTCTTCTTTGATGAGATGCTGCTGCTCCACTAAGTTCTAAAGAAACCAGGTTTAGTTCTGCTCAGCACTGACTCACTGCTTGACAAGCATCCCCCATCATGACAAGGCATCTATCAATGTCTTTTGAAGAAACTTTTTTTGTTTTTTTTGGTTTTTGGGTCACACCTGGCAGTGCTCAGGGGTTACTCCTGGCTGTCTGCTCAGAAATAGCTCCTGGCAGGCACGGGGGACCATATGGGACACCGGGATTTGAACCAACCACCTTTAGTCCTGGATCGGCTGTTTGCAGGCAAACGCCGCTGTGCTATCTCTCCGGGCCCTTGAAGAAACTTTTAAGAAGTGGACAACTGAAGCTTCTGTGGTTGGCCAGGATTTAGCAGTTCTATATTCTATTTTTATAGGAGTGAGGTACCTGGTTATACCCTCTTGTAAAGTGGTGGATGATCCAGTGAAACCATTTAGAATCTTAATGAAACAAAGAGAAGGGGATCATTTCTTAAGTGGGCTTTTTATACAAATTTATAAAAAAATTTAAAACTGCTCTTGGAAAGATACCATTAAGAGAATAAATAAGTCAAAAACTAGAAGGACAAATAAAAAACTAGGAGGACATATCTTTATAAATCAGATGCATGACAAAGAGCTCAGATCTAATATCTTTTTCAAAAATTTCAAAAATGCAACCAAATATTTTTGGGAAAAAATAGGGGCTGGAGAGATAGCATGGAGGTAAGGCCTTTGCCTTGCATGCAGAAGGATGATGGTTCGAATCTCGGCATCCCATATGGTCCCCTGAGCTTGCCAGGAGAGATTTCTGAGCATAGTGCCAGGAGTGGCCCCTGAGCACTGCCGGCTGTGACCCAAAAAACAAACAAGCAAACAAAAATAACAAAAATATTTTAACAGGTGCACCAGAAAGAAGGTGTGGGACCAGTAGATGTCCCATTGGTAAACAGAAAAAAAAAAAAAAAGGCAAATTTCAACCTCAACGAGGAGGTGCTGGAATGGCTGTAAGGAAAGAAGAGTCACTTCATCCCTTATATCAGCAAGGGTGTAGACCAGACTCAACTCCCACTCCAGTGAGGAATGGAAGGTAGTGCAGCTGTTAGAAAAGCAGCATTTGGGGCCCGGAGAGATAGCACAGCGGTGTTTGCCTTGCAAGCAGCCGATCCAGGACCAAAGGTGATTGGTTCAAATCCTGATGTCCCATATGGTCCCCCGTGCCTGCCAGGAGCTATTTCTGAGCAGACAGCCAGGAGTAACCCCTGAGCACCGCCAGGTGTGGCCCAAAAAACAAAAAAAAAAACAAAAAAAAAAGAAAGAAAAGCAGCATTTGGATACAGAGAGATAGCACAGTGGTAAGGCATTTGCTTAGCTGATCCAGAACAGATGGTGGTTCAAATCCCAGCATCCCATAAAGTCCCCTGAACCTGCCAGGAGCAATTTCTGAATGCAGAGCCAAAAGTAATCCCTGAGTGCCACCGGGTGTGACCCAAAAACCGAAAGAAAACAAAGAAAAAAGAAAAGAAAAGCAGCATTTTCTGAAATCACACAGATGTTTACTAGATGACCAATTTGCTTGATAATCAAGTTTATGTATCTTGACATAGGATTTGTACATGAATTTTTCCTAGCAGCCCTACTTCTAATAAAGAGCTGAATTCCAATCCCAATTCTTGTCAGTAAGGAGACACTGGGAAGGCAATGAGATTCACTCTTGTATTTTGATTGTGTCAGTGGATATAGACACTTGTCAAAACCTACCAAAAGGGAGCCAGAGCACTTGTAGAGCAGTTAGGGCACACAGCTAGCTCGAGTTCGATTCCCTGCATCCCATATGGTGTTCTAGCACCATGAGGAATATTCTGAGTGCAGAGCCAGGAGGAACCCCTGTGCATCACTGGATGTGACCCAAAAAACAAGTAAAAACAAAAGCACATACCAAATGTCAGCTTTCATGATTATAATTATATTTCAGTAAAGAGACAGAACATAAGATTTTGAAACAAAGATGGATGTGAAAAAAAAAAAAAAACTTGTGCCAGAGCAATAGCACAGCAGGTATAAAGTTTGTTTTGCATACGATCAATCTGGAACCAAACTAGGTTTAATCCCCGACATCCCATATGGTCCCCCGAACCTGCCAGGAGCGATTTCTGAGCATAGAGCAATGAGTAACCCCTGAGTGCAGTCAGGTTTGGCAAAAAAAAAACCAAACAGATAAAAAAAAAAGGAAAAGAACCAACTTGGTGGGAATACAGAGTATTACACTGTCTTGTAAACCACAGTGCCTAAGAAAAAATAATTTTTTTAAAGAAGAATATGTTATAAAAGAGAAAAAGGAAAGAGAAGAAACAACCACTGCAATAGGTTTGTAAGCTTGGAATACAGTCAAGGAGAGAATGATGGATTGGAAGGGAGTTCTGAGAAATTTTTCCAGAGTACTGCCCAGAAAGAGAAAAATATGAAAGAGCAAAAGATGTGGCAAATATATTGAGCTACTTACCAGCATTGGTATCACTGAAATATATAGGAAGAGACTGGAAAAATGGACACACAGTTACAACTGAGAATTCTTCAGAATTGAAGTAGAGATGTATTTTCACCCAAATAATGCAAAATTAAGATAAAAAGGTTAATTTTCACTTCAAAGATCACATAGTGAGGGCCCGGAGAGATAGCACAGCGGCGTTTGCCTTGCAAGCAGCTGATCCAGGACCAAAGGTGGTTGGTTCGAATCCCGGTGTCCCGTATGGTCCCCCGTGCCTGCCAGGAGCTATTTCTGAGCAGACAGCCAGGAGTGACCCCTGAGCACCGCCGGGTGTGGCCCAAAACCAAAAAAAAAAAAAAAAAAACCAAAAATCACATAGTGAGATAGAAAATCAAGAGTAGGGGCCAGAGAGATAACATGGAGGAAGGGCATCTACCTTGCATGCAGAAGGATGATTGTTCAAATCCCGGCACCCCATATGGTCACTGAGCATAGAGCCAGGAGTAACCCCTGAGTGCTGCTGGGTCTGACCCAAAACCCAACCCCCCATCCCCAAAAAAGAAAATCAAAAGTAAACGGGCTGGGGCTGAAGAGAGAGTACAGATAGCAGGTAAGACACTTGCCTTGCATGTGGCTAACCCAGGTTCTATCCTCAATAGTCCATATTGTTCTTCAGGTCAGCCAGGAATGATCCTTGAGTGTAGAGCAAGAGGTAACAGAAGTGACCCCTGAGCACCTCTGGGTGTAAACCAAAAACAAACAGAAAAATAAAAGTAGAGGAGAAGTCTTAAGTGCAAAACTTGAAGAAGCCTTGAGCACTACATTGGTCCCCAAATCCCTCTCCATAAAGTTACTGCAGATGAATGAGCCATAAGAGAATAACATCAGGGCCTGGAGAAATAGCACAGCAGTGTTTGCCTTGCAAGCAACCAATCCAGGACCAAAGGTGGTTGGTTCGAATCTCGGTGTCCCATATGGTCCCCCGTGCCTGCCAGGAGCTATTTCTGAGCAGAGAGCCAGGAGTAACCCCTGAGCAATGCCGGGTGTGGCCCAAAAACCAAAAAAAAAAAAAAAAAAAAAAAGAGAGAATAATATCAGACCCACAGTTGGTTGCTATGAGCCTATAAGCACAGCTTTGGCCATCCTCAAAGCACTGAGAAACCAGATTGAATCTGCCCCACATTCCTTCTCGGCCGAGGTCTGATTCAGGAGCCATGAGGAAATGCTGACATTCTCATAGAAAAGCAGGGAGATTTTACCCAAACATGGATGCTTGTGAACATTTGGGAATGAGGAGAGGAGATGTCTTCTCTGATCCGCCATAGACTGCTCTATAGTGGGGCAGGCCTGCATCAGCTGCAGGACCTGGACTCTGAAAGGCTTAGCATTGTTCCTGAAGCTGTTGAGGACCCTTGGGGAGGGGGAGAGGGCAAGCAGCTGTGGAAGCTGAGACCCTCTACCAGGACAGCTAGGCCTTCAGGGAGGAGGATGGAGACCCGAGTGCCCCCGCTGAGGATGGCCTGTTCCAGACACACTCTCTGCCTTCCAGATCGTGGACAAGAACAACCGCTACAAGTCCATAGATGGGTCGGATGAGACGAAAGCCAACTGGATGAGGTGAGTCCCACTCTCTGCAATTTTGCTGGGTTAGGGTTTTGGGGGGTATAGGGCTCTTGAAAGCTTTGCTGATATTTGCTCAGGGGGAACCTCAAACTTCCCCTAGGGACGCTCTGGAGGTGGCCTGTGGCTAGGCTTGTGGGTTTGGGGACCCCTTGAGATTTCATGCTGGTCAATGTTGCTGGCAATCCAGGCTTCTAGTAATATCTCTACTTGGGATGAGACACCCCAAAGGGTGTCACTCCTCACAGGCTCCTGCTGGGGGGGGCAGTGCAGGCGATGCGGGGACATGTCCTTCCAGGGCAGTCTTTTAAATGCCCTAGAAACAAGACCTCTATATGGCTCAGCTATTGTGGCCATTCCCCACAGTGCTTGTGATCTAGGTTTGAGAGTACTCACGGGTTGGGCCCGGAGAGATAGCACAGCGGCGTTTGTCTTGCAAGCAGCCGATCCAGGACCAAAGGTGGTTGGTTCAAATCCCGGTGTCCCATATGGTCCCCTGTGCCTGCCAGGAGCTATTTCTGAGCAGACAGCCAGGAGTAACCCCTGAGCACCGCCGGGTGTGGCCCCAAAAACCAAAAAAAAAAAATAAATAAAAGAGAGTACTCACGGGTTAAGTCCCTGTCTCAGGCCTTCAGGGTCAGCAGAAGCGAGCAGGACACTGGCTCCAGTGTCCCAGTGTTCTGTGTATGGGACAGTGGAAGTCTCGGGGAGGCCCCTGACCTCGGGCCTCCTTGGTGGACCCTTTAGACTTTGAGGTACCAGGCAGGTTGGAGCAGAGTTGGGGGGGAAGAGAGGATGGCCAGACTCTGGGGTCCATGCAGTGAACTAACGCTCCTGAGCTCTGTGACCGGGGCAGGCACAGGGGAGCTGGGGCCTGAAACGGGTGCAGAACACTTACTGTTTTTAAACCCAGGGGCTTAGGGCCAGCGTGAAGTGGGGTGGGCACAATTCAACCTCTCGCATGGTCCCTACACACTCACCTGGCAGGTTTGTCCTCTCCAGAGCACTTGGGGATTGGGGCTGTCATTCTCATAGCTGTGAGTGAAGGCAGAAGCAGATGCCCTGCAAATGAGTCTGGTCTATTGTTGCTCTTGGAACCCCAAGCCATGCTCCTTGAGTAGTAAAGATCCCAGCACCCCCTTCCACCACAGGTGGGGTTGCTTCTGATAGGATGCTAGAAGGGGGGCCCAGAAGAGATGCTGCTAATGGCATGTGCCAGAGGAGGCCGCAGAGGGGCTGGCTGGTGTTTCGGTGAGGCTCTGTGATCAAAGAGAGTAGTGGGGACAGGTGTGTGGCAGCTCCCGCCTGGTTTGGGGGTGCTCAGGATCATGCATGTGAGTGCAGGTTGGGTCTGGCTCAAGTCTTCCTGCAGCCCACACAGCTGGTTTGTTCCACTCGTCTCTCAGCTTTCAGCGTGGCAGGGGTGGGTCAGGCTTTGTTTCCACCCTAGAGAAGAGTTTTTCTCCTCTGTACTCATGGTAGCATCTCTGACATCTATCTATCAGTACTGGGCTCAGGTGATGGCAGTTTGGAAACAATCTGCAGGGGAGCTGGGGGTGTATGGATCTGCCTCAGCTTTGTTCTGTCCTCTGTGCTGTGGGAATTGAGCCCAGGGCAGGGCAGGGTCTGCATCAGAGTCAGATGACAGTGGCTTAGGCAGGACTTAAAAACCATCTTAGTCTTCCAGGCTTCTCTGTGCTAGGTACATGGATTCCCAGCCTGCTATGTGGGTTCTGTGTGCTAAACTTAGCCACCTTTGAGTTCCTGGACCCTCCATCCACTCTGATCCCATCTGTTTGGGGAATCCTCTAAGACTCCTGGAGTAGAGTGGCTTGGGGGCTCTGGATTGTTGCTGTAAAGATGCCCCTTATGATGGCATCTGGGGGAACATGGGCCATCCTTGTAGTTCGTGAGCCCCCATAGAATGTCTGATTTTCATCAGTGTAGCTCTTTCTGATGTGTTGATATAGCCATGGTTGCAAGACTTGAGATGACTGAGTGGAATGGTTTGTTTCTTCAAGTGATGATTGGGGGGGGGGGCATTGGTACTCCTGGGCTTCAGGGCACCGCTGGACACCAGACAGAGCCCCAAGGTGCAGAGAGTGGGGTGCAGAGCTCAGGTTCTGGTACCCAGCAGCTGTGCAGGGAAGGCAGAGTCAGCCTGGCCTCCCTCTAGGTGTGGGGTGTCCACTCTGGGGCCATGGGTGCCAGCAGCTGCTGGAGAGCAAGAGGTAGCTCATGAAACCAGGAAGGGACAGGGCTTGGCACAAAGAAACTTAAAGAATTTTCTGCATAAAGGACATCTGCAGGTCCCTCCTCTGAAAGCCCACAGTCACTAGTGTCCCTGGTCCATATCCACATCCACCTAACCACATGGAGTAATTAGAACTTTCTAGAGACAGGGCACGGAGATATAGCACAGCGGCGTTTGCCTTGCAAGCAGCCGATCCAGGACCAAAGGTGGTTGGTTCGAATCCCAGTGTCCCATATGGTCCCCCGTGCCTGCCAGGAGCTATTTCTGAGCAGACAGCCAGGAGTGACCCCTGAGCACCGCCGGGTGTGGCCCAAAAACCAAAAAAAAAAAAAAAGAACTTTCTAGAGACAGTGCCAACCCCCACTTCCATCAGGAAGGAGTCTGTGTTTGTATTTAGAATTTTTTTATTTTTTTACCCCGGGCAGGACAATCAGGATTGCCCTCACCTACAATGGGCTTCATGCTTGACCCGGGCACTTCCTGGCCCTCTCCTCATTGGGATCCTACACAGTTGTGGAGTCAGGCCCTCACGCTTACCTCACAGTCACCTTAAGCCATTGAGCGTCTTCTGTGTGGCCCATCCCCTTTCGAGTTTCCAAGCTCTTATGCTTCACTGCGTTTCTTTCTGTGCCTTTGTTTCTTGATATAACGAGAGTCCGCAGTGTTTGCCAGCCCTGCTGGCTGGGAGAGGTTGGGTGAGCCCTCCTGGCTCCCTGTTGATGAGAGATGAGGGCTGATCAAAAGGTCTAATGCTCCATCCAGTGTTTCCTTCTTTCCCCATCGTTCGGAGGAATGGCGGAAGGGACCCCTGGTCAGAAATGGGTGTAGTGGTGGCGGTGATGAGTGAGGGTGTCCCTGGGTCTCCTGGCTCCTCAGCTGGGGGCTGGCGATGCAGCAGGAGGAGGCCCAGCCACTCTGACAGTCCTTTACCCCATTGTGCTTTGTGGGATATTCAACCCAAGGACCGTGGCGCCCCTGGCCGAGCGTAAGAGGAAGCCCAAGTTCTCTACGGAGGAGCTGGACATTCTGGTCACAGAGGTGACCCGCCACGAAGCGGTTCTCTTTGGGAGGGAGACCATGCGGCTGTCCCATGCCGACAGGGACCAGATTTGGGAAGGCATAGCTCGGAAAATCACCTCCATCAGCCAGGTGCCCCGCTCCGTCAAGGACATTAAACACAGATGGGATGACATGAAGCGCAGGACCAAGGACAAACTGGCCTTCATGCAGCAGTCCCTGTCAGGCTCCGGAGCCGGGGGCCGCGCCCCTGCCATCGTGCTCACTGCCCACGAGAGAGCCATTGAGTCAGCGCTGCTCACGGCCAGGTCCGGGCACGGCTTCCCCCAGGCAGAACTGGATGGCACAGACAGCCCTTCCACTAGCTGTGAGTACCACCCGCTGGCACTCCCCTTCTCCCTTCTCTCCCTCTCTGTGACCCCTATGTCTTCCTTCTTCCTCCCACTCCCATTCATTTTCTTTCCATTCTCGTCCTTCCCTTCATTCTAGAACATTCCCAAGACACTGCCCCTTTGAGGCCGGGAGCAGCTGGAAGGGCCTGCCCCAGCCCTTCGCGCTCTTCGGGATCCCCTAGTCAGTTGGGAATAGCTCACCTTCCCTTCGAGATGGCTGTGCAGGGACATTTGAAGGCTTGAAGGCATGTCTCAGAACTCGGGAACAGGGCTGAGTACGTGGGGGTGCAGCCAGGGTCCCCATTTGTCTATGCTCCTGCAGCCTGGAATGCCAGCAAGTTTTTGACGCTTTCCTTATGTAGCACTGACTGTGGGGGGTTGGGGAGAACTTGGAATTCTGGAGCATCTATATAAGTGAAGGGAGGGGTGCAGCTAAAGGGATTGCTCAGGGGGGTGACAGTGGAGCGAGGGAAGGGTAAGAGTTAAGCAGGCAGATGGCATGGAAATGCAGAGGGGAGGGCAGGGCAGGGTGGGGCGGGGAGCTGCAGGCTGGAGGACAGCATGTACGGCCCCGAATCAGGAAGGCGCTTGGCACGTTCCAGGAACAGCAAGAAGCTAGAGAAGCCTAGGGCAGAGGGGGAGGAGCCGGCCCACAGCCAAGTCTGTAGGCCCAGGCCCCTCTGAGGGGGACCCTGTGTGTGTTTGCTCACCGGCTGCTCCTCCCTGCAGCTTGTCCCTCTGGGGTTCACCCTCTCCTCTTTTCTGTCCACTGAAGTTCTCTTAGTCCTTACCAGGTCCCTCCCATCCATCCTGCCCTTGTACCCCTGTATGCCCTCCAATCCTGCTACTCCCTGTGTCAAGGAATGGATTTGGAAGCAGAGCCTGAGTTGGTTGAGGAAGTCCCCGTTCTCCCCAGAAGGGGCAGAACTGCCATGCAGGACTGAGCCCATTTCAGCTCTGTTTATGCCCTTCCAGTCAGGATTCTGCTGATTTCCTGATCTGATTCTCAAGACTAGAAAAAACTGGGGGAGTGTGGGCTTTCACCTCATTGAACAAAGTCACAGAGACATAGGGGTGGCCCCAGCACTCAGGCAGCACCAGAACTCAAACCCAGGTCTTCCAGCTCCTCAAGCATCCCTGTGACATCTCACAGTGATTACACCCAGTTAGGAGTGAGACATGGGGCCTGGAACTCGGAAGTCTATCCCCTGCTTCCTGTATTGCTCATGGCCCAACTTCCGTCTCCTCCAGATGGAAGGAGATAAGGTTACCCGGCACTCTCTCCATGCAGCCCTTTCTCCCCCAGCCAGGAAGAGCAGTGAGTGGTGAGTCCTTGAGGTGGGGGGTGGGTGGGAGAAGGAGGCCTGGGATGGGTGGAGGAAGCTGCCTCAGTGTAGCTGAGAACACGTGCCCCAGATCTCTGAGACCCTATGGCCCCATGGGGCTTCTCTGTAGCAAGTCCTTCCCACCCACTCTGCAGCCCTACCTCAGCTGCAGGCTTGGAGGGCTGCCAGTGCCTTTCTTTCCTCCTCATCTGTCCCATGCACTGCTCACTGGCCTTCATCCTTTGTCACCTGGTACCCTGTCTGGGTGCCCTTTCTCTCCTGTGATGGGCCAGAGGACCTGGGCAGCCTAGTAGGAGGCTGAAGGATGCACATACTCTATCCTGAGGGACTGTTCTTTCAGAAGTCAGGGCACCTCTTAGCCTCCCTCATTCTTCCTGTCACCATCCTCTTGCTCTGACTTAAAGTTGCAGATTCTAGCCAGGCCACCAGGTAGCTCCCTCTGCTCAGAAACTGCCTCTTTGGCCTCTCTGAGGTCCTCACAGGTCTGCACCAACTGAGTCCAGGGAGAGGAGGAGAGCCCCCTAGAGTATGGCTATTGCTGTGAAAAGTAGGGGGGGCACTGGTCCTGCCCACTCCCTACTCCCCAAACTGGCACCTGGAATCTGGAAAATTTCCAGGAGGGATGGAGAGTTGGCATGTGCCAAACTAGACTAGTGGTGGCAGAGCAGCAGGGAAAGACTGGATTGATCTGGGCCTAAGCCCAGAACTGCCCCCCTTTCTCGGTGTTGTAATCGCATACCTTTCTTTGTTTCTCTCTCTCTCAAGATGATGAAGACGAGGAGATCGCTGGGCCTTCAAGACCACCTCTGCGGGTACCCCTGCCCCGGTCATCACCTGAGGAAGAGACCCATCTAACCAGGCCCACCCTGCTTTATTCCTCCTCTTCCTCCGATCTGTCGAAGATGGTGGGCCCTAAGCCAGAGGTCCTGCCCCAGCCCTTGCCCCAGGCCCAAGCCTCATGCAGGACCCCTCAGCCACACCCTACCCCGCCAAGCCTTGACTGGCAGCTTCTCCAGCTCCATGCACAGCAGACCGAGGCATTCCAGCAGTTCTGCCGGGAGCTGGTGGCCGTGCACCAGGATATGGCCCACAGCATGCACGCTGTGGGCCAGGCCGTGACCGAGCTGAGCAACCGCATGGGCCAGATGAGCCAGACCCTGATGGAGATCCGGGACAGTCTGCAGGCTGCCCAGCTGGGGCCCACCAGGGCTGCCCCTCTGGGCTGTGTGCCCCAGGCTGAGGCCCCGCCTGCCCCCCCATCACCGGTCCCCACACGGACTACTAGGTCTCGGAAGAGAAAGTTCCATTTCTGAGCCTGCCCATTGGCACTGGAGAAGAGACAGAGGAAGGGTATCTGGCCTGGAGATGGAGTCACCTCTGGGATCCAGGATCCCTGTGCAAGAGGGAGAGGTGGGATGGGGGCTCAATGGCTCTCTGCCCTGTGCCCCAACAGGGCGAGCCCCAGTTGTCCATCTTCTGTCTTGGGCAGCTGCAGGAAAATCACTTAGCTTCCTGCTTGCTCTGCCAAGAGAAGGGTCAGCCTCCTCTTGGTCTGCATCCCTGGGCTGCAGTCCTGGTGGGGGGGGGGGTCTTGGAATTGCAAGAGTGGGAGACCTGAGAAAGCTGGTAGTTGCTTTCCATCCCCTGGGCTGCTGCGTCAGCCTTTAGGCCTGCTGCCTTGCTTGAAAGGTCAGGCCTGAATCTGGGCATGTGCAGCCTTTGCAGGGCGGCCTGCCCCTCTGTCCCCCAGGGCATCCCTGGCCCTGCACTTGGCGCTTACTGCGTGTGTGCGTGTGTGCGCGTGTGTGCTCAGCTGCTGTGCTTTTGCCTTTGGTGGTGCGGGAGAGAAGGGCTGCTGCCGGCATTCTTAGTGAGCACCTCCTGCTCTAAAGTGGCATCCAAGGGTGCCTGGGACAGCAGAGAACTGTTCTCAGGCCAGGCCGGGTACTGTCCTCATCACTCTGCCATCATCACCTGCATTTCCATAAGTGCCAGCTGCTAGTCGAGGTCAGGCTGGCAGCTTGGCAGCATCCCTCTGAGGGCAGCTGGGTGTGGGGCAGGGGTGCTGTCTGTGGAGTGTCTCTTCAGTGGCAGGCAGCAGTGAGAAAGGACAGCAGTCTCATCCTGTCCTGGCTTTGAAAGGAACCCAGCCCCTCATGGGGCTCCTATCTCCTCCCAGGTGCCAGCATGCCTTGCCTCTGCTTGCTTGAGCTGTGCACGCATCTCCTCCATACCTCCAGCTTTAGGGGTTCAGAATGCAGAGAACACTGGCTTCTGCGAGGCCAGAAGTGAGAGGCAGGTGGCCAAGGCAAGCTTTATGCTGATACAGGAACAGTTCTTGGTTCTCTTTGCTTCCTGGCCTGAAGCTGGCCCCATCAAGAACTCTTCCCCTGGACCCCAGATGTTACCTGCCTCGGTGTGTGTCCAGCACCAAACCTTTACCTGCCCTGGGGGGGGGGGGGCTGACCCAGGTCCCCAAGAGCTGCTTTAGAACCCACCCTAGGCCTTGTGCTGTGTAGGAAGAATAGAGGGTGGCTACAATGTCCCTGCACCTGGCCCCTGCATATTATGGTTCTTCGGGGGCTCCTGCTCCCCTAAACCAATCCCTTGCTGCCCAACAGCCTGGCAGCTTGATGATTGCCTGGCACTGCCCTGCCCTCTAATGCCGGAAACAAGTTGCCCTCCCCAGTATTTTTGTCCCGATGGCAATAAAAAGAAATTGATGTCACACTTGGAACACCCCCAGTCTCCAGGATCTTTCTTTGGTGTGTCTTCTCTTTCTTCGCTGCCTGCCCATGGAAACCTCTAGGTCCCCAAAACAGGACTTAGATGCAAGAGGTGTGCTTGGTCCCTGTCATGCTGGCCGTCAACACTGAGCAAGGCCTCTGAGGGCAGGAAAGAGGTTAGGGGTTATTTCTCTGCATGTCAAAAGTGAAATTCATGTTACCAAGTGCACTGTACCTGGTGGTCTCCCAAATTTAGTATCCTAGAAAGGAAAAAAGTATCCCTGACAGAAGATTCCAAAGAACCTGGTTGTATCTGTCTGTCAGCTTCCCTCAGGAACAGTCTTGAGGCACAAATATCCCCTCATCTGGGCAACCTGTTCCCACTCTAGGTCTTGCCCTCCTAACCTAGAGACTCCTCACAGATAGAAAACTGTAGCCTAGTCTCAGGCATAAATTATCTTGAGCAGGCTACCTTCTAGAAGATTCTAGTTTGCCTCTTCCCTCTTAGAAAGTTTCAAGTTTCAGGCCATCTTTTGCTGTTCTTGACAGCACCCTTCTACCACCGTCCCCCCTCCAAAACAAAACAAAACAAAACAGAAAAACAAAACAAAACAAACAAAAAACATGAGAACAAAGCCCAAGGCCAAAAGTGTATCTAGAACCCAGAACCATGTTGCTTCTGCTGCAGTCAGAAGCCAGGACTGCGGCCAGTCTTCTGGGCCTGAGAGCACAACTACAGCCAATCTTCTGGGCCTGAGAGCCAAGGGGCCCTATTAGAAGGGAAGGGAACCCCAGGAGAAGATGAGGTCTGTCCATGTGGGAAGAATTTCCATTCCTTCTTTCAGGCTTCAGTGAGAGTTGGGAACTGGAAATAGGCAGAACCAGCCTTTGGAGGCATATGTAGGGATGCTGTGTGTTTCCTGAGGCCTTCATTGTACCAGGAACTTGGAGCTTTTCACCAAGAGCCTTTGTACCTTTTGATGGCTGCAGAACTCTTGCTCCTTTAATATCTCTTTCTACTTTGCCTCCACAGCCAAGGCGACTTGTTCTGCATGAAGACATACCCAACAGCAGGGGCATCTGTGCTCTTGCCTTGGTCTGTCTTTACCCTGGAATGTCTTGATAATTACTTCCGGAGACAGAAACTGGGGTGCCCTGTGTAAGGTCCTGGGTGCCAAAAAAGAAAAGTCTGTGCTAAAATAGCCAAAGTCCAGAGTCAGCTGAAAGTTTGGAGTGAAAACAAACTTCTCATTTCTCAACCTCTAGAGGTTCCATCTAGTGTTGCCCTTGTAATTGAACGAGCTCCACCATGGGGAACAGCCTATGATGTTTTTTTTGTTTGTTGTTTTTTTTGTTTGTTTTATTTTGGTTTTTGGGCTACACCCAGCGGTGCTCAGGGGTTACTCCTGGCTATCTGCTCAGAAATAGCCCCTGGCAGGCATGGGGACCATATGGGATGCTGGGATTCAAACCAACCACCTTAGGTCCTGGGTCGGCTGCTTGCAAGGCAAACGCCACTGTGCTATCTTCCAGCCTCCTGTGATGGGTTCTCCTTCCCCCTTTTACACACTCAGTATATTTCCTCTAATGAGGAGAAAACAGACTGAAAACTCTACTAATAGAGAGTTTTTATCAGTTCCCAGAACCCTGTTCCAGAGAGAAGACCCACACACTTATCTGCTCCATTGGTGCGAAACAGGCACACATCTTTATGAGGTGGTGCTGTGTGGAGCAGAGATTCCTAGTTGTATGCTGAAGCATTTGGCTTTCCTGAACAATACTTAATATAGGAAGACTTAGTTCAAGGGATTTGGTGTGGTAACTTAACTGACTCAATTGACTCCATTTAGTTCCTTGAAAAATCACTCAAGCCACTTTCCCAAGGCTAAGACTGAGTTCATGGAGAGAATCACCTTGTACATCTATGCTCTACTTCCATTTTTTTTTTTTTTTTTTTGGTTTTTGGTTTCTGGGTCACACCCGGCAGCACTTGGGGGTTACTCCTGGCTCTACAGCTCAGAAATCGCTCCTGGTAGGCTTGGGGAACCATATAGGATGCCAGGATTCAAACCACTGTCCTTCTGCATGCAAGGCAAATGCCTTACTCCATGCTATCTCTTCGGCCCCTCTACTTCCATCTTAAAAACAAAAGGTTATAGCCAATGCCAAAAAACTTTTGATCTATGTGTGAAGATACTTTGCCATCAACATAAAGATTTGGGGTTTTCCTCCTAAATATCAATTTTGCTTGCGTAAGAAAAATCCAGGAAATAGTGGGAAAAGAAGTTGAGGAATCTTTAGTAAGGCCTGTTGACCTCTTGAAATTCTCTCACAGAAATCCCTAATGGTTTCAAGTTCCTCATCAGTCTTTTTCTCTTGAAGTTGAGTGTCAGGGGAAAAATCATCCTAGTGTTTAGGGCTTAATGGCAATGTAGAAACAGAAATTAAAAAATGAGTCCTGCTCTCTTGCTTCCCTTGTGCTCTCAAGTGGTGCTTCAGAGGAGATGAAGGGACATTGGCAGTCTATGTGGGAGTAGGGAAGCTTGGCTATACTTCTATTCTCTTCTGTGCTGATCATAAAGTGGATTCTTTTTTGGATGGCAGGTCCCAGAGTGTCCCAGTCTTGGGCACTGGAAAAATATTTTACATTTTCTGAAAAAATCTCAGCTAGGTAGAAAAGGTGCATTCCTTCTGTGGGAGAGTGCAAAGGCAGCAGTCAGCTGGAAAGAGTTCTCCAGACCGGGGTTCTCCTTTTCTTTACCTAAATTACAGGTTCATAACACCTTGGCTAGGAGTTCTACTCACCTGTTGTCTTTACAATGTGGAGAAACATGGGCTCATGCCGGGATACTGATGTGAAAAACACAACTATCTTGAAACTAAGATCTAAGAAAAGAAGCAGGTTCTGGGCACCCAAAGGCTTTCAAGCTAGCATTGTACACATCCCAGTTTGGGGCTCAAGACTGCTCAGATGGAGTCATTCACTTGACAGAACAAATTGTCTCTCCCACCCTTCTCATTCTCACTTACTTGGGCTGGGAAGGGGTGTCTGCACACTCTTGTGGCCATAAGAGAGTGGTCTCTGCATATATAAGGTCCCCACTACACAGCCTTCTGATGAGTAGATCCCGCAGGGATTCCAGTGGAAAAAGACAGGGTAGCCTCTAAAGATGTTCTTCAGGGATGGGATTTGTAAAGGGTCAGGGTGCCACTGGTTGTCAGCATCATGAGCTTGCTTTGAACTCAGTGTTCGCACAGGTCATTTTTCAGGGGATGGGTGGGAATTGGTGGGGGGGGGGCGGGAGGAGGAAGATGATTGTTCAGGAAAACCTAGGAACCATAGCAAGTTACCAAGTAACTCTACCTTAAAAAGAAAGGCAGTGTTAAAGCATTCATATCATTCCTTATAGCATTGGGGATGGCAGATTGTTTTTGTAGAATGATGGAACCATGATATAAATAGCTCCCAGGCCTCCTGTCCTCACTTTGCTTTCTTTCAGGGTCCTCTTTCCAGGGCAAGAAAGATTTTCCAAAACTATTTTCTTAAATAGATGAGTTATATCCCATGGCATGAATGTATCCTAGTTACAAAACCATTCTCTACTATTTGACACATATATTTTTTTTCCTTTATAAAGTGTTTTATAAACAATGAGGTGACCACAGAGTGAGCAATCAAGTAGGCACCGTGGTCTGCAGCTTATTATTTTAAGTGTGATCAAATAGGTGTGACCATTTTACATTGTTAAGTGTATAGCTCAGAAGTATTATTTTTTTTTTAAGTTTTGTGTTGTACCCAGCAGTGCTCAGGGGCTATTATTCTTGTCTCTGTGCTTAAGTGATCCCTACTGGTGCTCGGGTGATTGTAAGTGGTATTAGGGATTTGAACTTGGGTTGGACACCTGCAAAGCACTTTAACACCCATCTGTACTATCTCGCTAGGCATACATCCATTTTTTTATAATAAATATGCAATCTCATCACCAACCATCTTTAGAGTTCCCTTCATTCTTCCCTGGGTAAAGCTGGGGATCCCCAAGGTAGAGATTCTCCCCATCTGCCTCCCATGGTGATTGGCATACTATTTTCTCTCTCTGGGAATTCAATAGCTCCTAAGTACCCTTACTGGGATCATTCATTGTGGTTTGTTTCACTGAGTCTATTTTTTAAAAGCTTCATTGCCTTCGTAGTATGTGTCCCAAGGTCTCTCCTTCTGATGGCTCTGCTGTTCTGCTGAGTGTCTACACACACACACACACACACACACACACACACAACACACACACCATCCATAGATACTTGCCTTGTGTGCACCACTGTGAGTAATGCCACTATGAGTGTGGCTACCAAGGACAAATGCAAGTCTTTGTTGACTATTTGTTTCCCCCAAGGGTTATGCCAGTTCATTCTCGACTATTCCAAGGTAGATCCTTTTCTTTTAAGTGTTACCATCAAAAAAAAAAAAATACCAATGTGATTGAAGATGTCGCATTTGTTTTCAAGTAGTGGCACTGAGTACCTCACTTGTTTGTGATCCATTCAACTTTTCCTGTGAATGATCATGTTCCCAGAAAACTTGGGTTCCAACTATATATCTCTGGGCCACACTGGCTCAACAGATTTTGATTTCACTGGCTTTTGAGACATAGCATCAAGAGGAGGTGTTGACAAAAAATTTTCTAGACACTTGTCAGTATAGAACTGAGAACACTAGATTGACTCCTTCTCATACTTTCTTTCGATCCCCACTAGATGTTGCTTGAGATGAATAAAATGGCATGTTGGATGCTGGAATGTTATTTCAGGGAGGACAGGAGCAGATCATAGATTCTGAGAAGCTGACTGGGCTTTAAAGATTTTCTGGTGATTTGTTAGGCCCACAAGGATCTATAAGTTCTAGAGAAAAGTATAGACCTCATAGTATAATTCCTATTTATTAGTTATATGGCTCTACGTAGAACACTTAGCCTCTCTGAGCTCAGTAGCTAACTTAAAATGACTTATTAAGGTGAAGTAAGAAATTCTATTCAGGAATGTTGGAGGAGCAAGGGAGGGGAGGGAGAGAGAGAAAGAGAGATCAAGTAAAGGAAGAGAAGCACATCCTGGGCTGGGATGGGGTTGACTCCAGTGTAGGGCACTTTGGAGCAACTTTGATTTATGATACAATTGTTATCCTTTGCTTGCCTTGTGTGTATACCTTTCTATCTGTCCCCTTCAGACCCTCTATTTTGAAAGATTTTTATTTAAGGGGGACTTTGGGATCACACTGTGCATTGTTGAGCTTACTGCTGACTTAGAGATCACTGGTAGCAGTACTCAGGAACCATTTTCAGTACCAGTAATTGACCCATAAACACCTGGACTATTTCTAGAGCCCTCTTGTTAAAGATTTTGAACCTCTGCATGTATCCATTGACCTCCTTAGCACGCTTGTCTCTGGATCATTTCTGCCAGCCTTTATGAGAGACCCAAGCTGTTCACAGGCCCCACCTATAACACCACTAGTGTCTGTGGACATCCGAGCAGCCCTATGAATAGTTATAAGGTAGTGACAAGTGGCTCAGAGGACCCTCCCCTTCATATCTGGTTAAATATTCTATCTCCCCTAGTCTGGGAGGTAGGGCAGAGGGCATCTTCAATATTAGAAAAGAGAACTCACTAGGGGTTCTGAGAACCACTTGAGTTCCCACACAACAGCCACATTTGGAACCTGGGACCAACAAGCTGAGTGGAAGGCATTTGAACCTGAACTGAGCCACTCCCTGGTGCTTGAGGGTATCAACTGGGCACTCATGCCTGCCTGCCCCGCACCAGCAGGCACTTACCGAGGGGTGGCCCTCATCTTCTCACCTGTCCCCCCTTCATCCCCAGGTACGTGGTCATCTCACGAGAGGAGAGGGAGCAGAACCTGCTGGCCTTCCAGCACAGCGAGCACATCTACTTCCGCACGTGCAGGGACATCCGGCCTGGGGAGTGGCTGCGGGTGTGGTACAGTGAGGACTACATGAAGCGCCTGCACAGCATGTCCCAGGAGACCATCCATCGCAACCTGGCCAGAGGTAAGTACCATAGAGCCCCGGGGAAGTCAGAGATTCCACTCCAGGGGTTGCCTGAGGATGTAAGAAATGTGGAATGCCCCCAAAATAGGGAGACCCAGAGGGAACCCAGGGAAGAGCTAGTCCAGAACTGAGATCTGTGCTAGTCTATGACCTTTAGGAATGGTCTTGAAGGGTCTGGAGTGATAGTACTGCAGGTTGGGTGTTTGTCTTGCACATGGCCCACCCAGGCTCAATCTTAACATCCCATATAATCCTCTGAGCTTGCTGGGTACAGAGCCAGGAGTAGCCTCTGAGCACTGCTGGGTATGGTCAAAAAATCAAGAAAAAAATGGTTGTGGAAACCCTTTATCTAGACCAGGGGTCTCAGACTCGCGGCCCACGGGCTGTTTGCGGCCCTCCGTACAACATTTTGTGGCCCTGCCCTAGAGGAATCTTTTTTTGTTTTGTTTTGTTTTAGTTGTTTGGGTCACACCCCCCAAATGTTCAAGGCTTACTACTGACTTTGCACTCAAGGATCACCCCGACTTTGCCTCCTGAGGCCCCCAGGTAAATTGAGTTTGAGACCCCTGATCTAGACATTTCAGAATTGCATGAACAGAATAAAGCTAAGCATAGTCATTTATGTTGGCCCAACTCCATTGAATAGAAATATTCTGTAAACAGCCTTAGTAATAGGTGGCATAGAGAATATTTAATGTGTTCCAAGCTTGGTGTTCTGCTGGGTCCCACATAATGATCACATGGCTGCACTCTGTCAGAGGGCAGGACCTATTAGATGGGTGATATACCTGTGGAGGACAGAATCTTCCACAGAACTTTGTAAGTCCTCTCTGATAAACTTTTCCTAGTAAAGGCCCCAGTGTGATTACTTAGTTTCATACAAATATGGTGACTTACTCAGGCTCCCAGTGTTCTGTCTTACACCTGCCTGCATCCAACCTCTAAACTCTACCTGGCCTACAATGTCAGATACCTCCCAACCCAAACTAGTATCTCACCTGCTTCCTGCTGTTCTTATTGCCAGCAGTCCTAAGTCTGAAGAGTGAGAGTAAAGTTTATTAAAAGTAAAGGTTGAAGGGTGAAATGAAGGGGCCCTATCTGGGAGGTGACCTGGTGGATACATGTCCACATAAACTCAACTGAAATGAATTGAATTAGTTGACAGACATTTCAAACACTTCCTGGCTAGGAACCCTTTGCCTTTGGACTCCATCTTCAGCCTGAATCCCCACATACAAATTTCTAGTGATCACTGAATCTCAGGAACCAAGTCTATTCCCCAGTCTCATCAATGTACTTAACAGAAATAGACCCTGTTTGGGGACCAGAGCAATAGCACAGTGGTAGGTGTTTGCCTTGCATGCGCCCAACCAGGGACAGACCACGGTTTGATCCCCTGCATTCCATATGGTCCCTTGAGCCTGCCAGGAGAGATTTCTGAGCACAGAGCCAGGAGTAACCCCTGAGTGCTGCCAGGTGTGGCTCCAAAACAAGACAAAGCAAGCAAAAGAAATAGTCTCTGTTTGGAGCTTAAATGAAGACTATGAAAAGGGTGATGGGTGTTGCCCACTGAAATGTTCTTAAAAAACAAATAAACCCAGAGTAAAGCAAATTATGGACACTGAATGCATATCTGTGACTGGTTGAAAGCTGTAGAAGAGACCATAGACTCTCATCTCTTTTCCTTTTTGGATCCTGAGACTAGGCAAGTGGTGGTTTCCAAGGCATGGCCCTTGTCCTTGCTAAGCTTATCCTGGCTCTGTGTAACCTCTGCAAAGACCTCATGTAAGGGTCTGATGCTGGCGGGTGCTCCTTGAATCTTTACTGAATGGATAAAAAGAAGAAGTGAATGAAGCCCAGAAGTTCCAACAGATTCTGCCATCAGAGGAAAAGAAAAAATGTGAAAAGTTCTATCTGCAGATGCAGGTTCTATCCTGTAACAATCACCTTCCTGAATTCTCCTGGTGTCCGATGTCCTCTTTTTTTCTGTGTCTCCTCCAAAACACTGCAATGCAAGTTCATCGTCCACCCCTCCCAAAGAGCCCTGAGACCCAAGGGGAAGGCCCAGAGAGGGAAACTTTCCTAGACCAACAGAGAGGAAGGAAGGAGCAGGAGACCATATGAAGACAGAGAAGAGGTACTGTCTGTTCATTCCTGGTCAATATGAGCAGCAGGAAGTGAAATCATGGAAAGGTCAGAGAACAGCGAGGAGATTAGGGGAGAACCTCAGAATAGAGAGGGAGAGGAGCTGCTCTGAATGCTGGGAGTTTGGACCAGTCATGCGCATCACTCAGGGGCCTTCAGATGAATGTGTGCTGCCTGGAGCTCAGGCATATTTGGTTTTGTTCGAGGTGTCTTACACTCAAAAGTCAGAGTGTACTCTGCAGGGGGGACCCCTGCTCAGTCATAGGATGAATTTTTTTTGGAGTTGGAGATTGGAGCCTTAAAAAAAAATCAGAGTGGGGCTGGAGAGACAGCATGGAGATAAGGCGTTTGCCTTTCATGCAGAAGGACGGTGGTTCGAATCCTGGTATACGATATGGTCCCCTGTGCCTGCCAGGGGCAATTTCTGAGCATAGAGCCAGGAGTAACCCCTGAGCACTGCCAGGTGTGACCCCAAAATAAAACAAAACCAAAGAAAAATCAGAGTGCATTATTAATTTTTTTAAAGTACAAATATTAGTTGGAGCCCAGAACTGTTTCCTTAAGGGAAGAGAGATGATGTCTTCTCAGTAGTTATCTTTTTGGAACTGGGTACCTCTAAGTACATAGATTCAAAATTTGTATAACTGGATCCACTTTGAATTACTAATTTCCTTTGTGATGTTTTTCCTCTGTGTGTGTGTGAGAGAGAGAAAAAAGAGAAAGATCCATGTGGTTCTTGGGTGACCATATGGCATCTGAACCTAGTTCAGTCATGTGCAAGTCAAGTATGCAAGGTCATATGCAAAGCCCTATCCTCTGTACTATCTTTTAAAATAAATTTCTATCAAGATTTTTCCCTAAGAAAAAGAGAAGTTATAAATTTGCAAAATTTCTGAAGGGGTTAGAAAGTGTGCCTGCATAACCATCGTTAGGGTTCCTTGAGTCCTAAGTAGCAGTTTTACTCAGAAATACGTGGAGCTTCTGTTGATCATTGCAAACCCCTTTCCCCCACCTTTAATGATTTTTGCCAGTGCAGTTCATTCATGAGTGTTAAAACTAATCCCAGAAAATGACCTTGCACAGAGGTGCTCTACAATATCAGCCTTGTCTTGGTAAAAACTTGGCACAACCCACTTAGATTAAGAGCTCTCATGAATCACAAGCAGGCAGCAGTGCAGGGAACACTAGGCCGTTTCCTCTTCCCTTTAGAATAGAGATTACAACCATTTTCTTTTCTGTCTAGACTAAACTTAAACTCCTCATTTTCCCCAATCAAGCTTTTTCTCATCTCAGGCCTTCCACTTAGGGCAAAATAGAACTAGGCAGCAATGCCTGCCCCTCTTTAGGCCTCTTTCAAACACTACCCCCAACTCCCTGCTCTCTCATCTCTCCCCATTTCATCTCTTTTACCAAAATCACACTGAGCTGTTGGAGCATGGGAAGAAAGCCCCACCCCACCCCCAGTATGCCTCTGATAGGCTATTTGCCCCATTTATTTATTTTGGCCTATAATTGGTAGGACTCAAGGTATATTCCTAGCTCTGTGCTCAGGGAGCACTCCTGGTGGGGTTTGGAGGACCATGTGTAATACTGGGATCAAATTCAAGTTTGCTGCCTGTAAAGTTAATTCCCTACTCATAGTCACTGTACTCTAGTTCTAGCCTCTACCCCCCATGCTTTATGACAAAATTGGCTTCTGGCTCATGATGCCAAAATAAAGTTCTGTCTGGGCTTGCAGATTCCCATGATGTACTGAGTCCAGAGAGATCAGCTCACACGAGGAAATGTGAGGCAAGGCCTGTGGAATTCTTGGTGCTATGTGATTTGGACAGCCCCATTCCCTTGCTAGTTCTCAAGATAGGGAAAGGTCGACTGACCCTTGGGTATTAGAGAGAAGAATAGGCAGGCGTCGTATCTGATCTGTAATACATGCAGGTGGCTTTGGTTTGGTCTTTCCTTGTTGTTTTAATATGTCTTCAACCCATTTGTCCCTCATCTCTTGGAGACAACCTGGCTGCAATCTAGATCTCAGAAGCCCTGGAGATATAGAGTCTTGTCACATCAATGTGAGGGCAGACTAGGGGCTCTCCAAACAGCTGTCCCCCTTCTTGTCCAGTGCACTGATCATAGAAGCCAGCATTGGCCATGAAGGACATCCTGGTTGCTCCTATCACCCTGGCTTTTTTCCACAGGGGCTTAGGCCTGAGAAGCTAACTGGGAGGAGGGAAGCATTTCTGGACTTCTCAGACCCTGTCAGAACCTTCTGAGAGTTTACCCATAGCTTCTGACCCTATAGGCAGCATGCCCACTTCTGGGACAATTTCTAACACTGTGTGAATCATTTTTAAAGAACACTATCCTGATAGTACATGGTTAGGGCACTCAGCAAAGTCTCTGAGGCCATGCCAGAAATAAAAAGGATTAATATGGATTATCAGGAAAGGAGAAGGGCCAGGGGTCAGTGCTAATGCAGACATTGATGAGGACCACCATCTTTGAGCTCTCGGTGCTCTCGCTTCCTGACGGGGCTTGCACTTCTGTGTCTTGATAGGTTTTGGCTTGTGCTTCGAGGGTCACTCTTCCCTAGGGGCTCATTCGTTCTGTCAGGTTTCCTCACAGGTTAGGCTTCCTCACAGGCCTGCACTTCCTTATAGGCTCATGCTTCTCCATGGGCTCTAACTTCCACTTCCTGACTGGCTTGCACTTCTGGAAGGATGGGGCTTGGCTTCCTGCCAGATTTGAGCTTTCAGAAGTCCATCTTTGGCACTCCTGATGGATTAATAATGACAGGAGATCCCATGTGAACTCCAGTCAGTGCTGAGGCTAGAAAGGGACATCAGAGTCTTGAGTACCCATTGCTAACTAAGTTGAAGGCACCATCTTGTTCTGGGTCGGGAGAAGCCTGGTGGGTTGGGGACATTCATACTCTCTCAACCTTGATATTGTTGGGCATTATATATTGGGACACAGGCCAGCAGGACCCTTTGAGAAGCTTACTCCTGCCTTCTTCTAACTCCTGTTCTGCACTGTTAAACATGGTGCATCATGGAAACAGCCTTCATAAAGTGGAATATATCTTCCTCTTTCTGTCCCCAGATGCAAGTTACCCATTTCTCTGAGGGTTCCTGCTCCTATTCTTTGCTTAGTTCTATCAGGCCAAACCCAGGGACAGGTGGTGGGCAGTCCCCCCAACATGGAGGCCTGCCTGGTTTTTGTGGGTGCCCCCTCTCAGGGCTGTCCCCCCTGCTTCCTCACCACCTGGTTTTCCTTCCTAGGAGAGAAGCGGTTGCAGAGGGAGAAGGCTGAGCAGGCTCTGGATAACCCGGAAGACCTGCGGTGCCCCCTCCAACTCCCCGTGTTGAGACAGGGCAAGAGTCCCTACAAGCGCAGCTTTGATGAGGGGGACTCACACCCCCAGACCAAGAAGAAGAAGATTGACCTTATCTTCAAGGATGTACTGGAGGCCTCACTGGAGTCAGCAAAAGCAGAAGCCCGCCAGCTGGCCCTGAGCACGTCACTGGTTATCAGGAAGGTCCCCAAGTATCAGGATGACACCTATAGCCACTGTGCCATGCCTGTGGCCCATGGCCTACAGAATGTTAGCCGGACTCAAGGGGATGCGTCTTGGAAGATGGCTTCAGGGGCTACCCAGGAGCCAGGCTCAATAGAGGATGAGGAAGAGGAGCCTTCGTCTTTTAAGGCTGACAGTCCTGCTGAGGCCTCACTGGCCTCCGATCCCCATGAACTGCCCACCACCTCTTTTTGCCCCAACTGTATTCGCCTCAAGAAGAAGGTCCGAGAACTCCAGGCAGAACTGGACATGCTTAAGTCTGGGAAGCTCCCGGAACCCCCCATTCTGCCTGCACAGGTACTGGAGCTCCCCGGGTTCTCAGACCCTGCAGGTAAGTTGGTATGGATGAGATGGTTGTCGGAGGGAAGAGGCTCGGTGGGCAGTGTGCAGGGGGCCTGAAAGCTCCGTGGGAGCCATCTTCAGGGACACTCTTGGAATGAGCTCGGAGGTGGGCCCCTGTCCCCGGGCACCTCTGCCTGATCTCCCTCAGGATCTCATCCACCATCTTCTCTTGTACTTGACTCATCAATAAAGGAAGTTCCGTTGTTGGAGGGGTGTGTGCTGTGTTCTTAACCCGTGGCCTTTCTCTGATGGACTCAATTGGACCCAAAGCTCAATATTCAATTTTCTAAAAAATAGGGCCCACCCCCAGCACTGCTCAGAGGACCTGGGGTCACTTCTGGCCATGAGGGTCTTCCAAATGGCTGCCACCAGGGCTGTACCCACTGAGATGCCATGCCATGCCAGGATTGCTCAGGGCATTACACAGGTGAGGCCTGGGCTCTACCCCTTGAATATTCTCCCTGGCACAGCTTAATTCTCAAGGCTGCCATCTTTCTCTCCAGCCCCAAGCAGGGGGTCCTGAGGGAGCTCTCCCAGTCTTCCCAATTCGTCGATTTCCCAAACAGCTGTTTGACTTCCAAGGATGTTTTAGAGGGACAGGGACCCAGGGCATTGAACACCTGCCCTTGCCCTGCCTCTAGGCTGCTGGGTCTTTGAGACTTGCTCAACCTCACAGTAGTATTTCTCAATCTACATCTACACCTGAGGTTTTCCACAAGTACTTACTATTTTAACCATGTCCCTGAGCTTAGAATGAGAAGTTACTGCTATTAAAGTATGCAGCACCCATCAACTACATTTTGCTCCTAAAATCACTTGCCCATTTCTGGGAGACAGTGAGTCCCCCCCATTCCTTGCCTAGTGGCTATGTGATGTTGCATGTAGCACAAAGACTCTAGGTAGCACAGAGCCTCTAGAATCTTCTGGATGGGAGTAGGGGGGTGTGAGGTGGGGATTACAGGGACAGGTGGCCTGGAGCACAGAGGCTACCAAGGTAATCCAGGCAGAGAATTCCCCAGGCAGCGCATACACACGAGGCTGGGAGTCCATGGCAGGAATGGGCATGTCCATAGCACAGTCTGTCTGAAAGGGCAGTGCTCCCTGGTGGAGTCTGTTTTCTCTCCCCACAGTAAATGCCTCTTTCTTTCTCATCTGTCTTCCAGCCTCAGAGAGCTTGGTCTCTGGCCCCGTCCTCATGGAAGACGACGACCAAGAGGTGGACTCAGCTGATGAATCCGTCTCCAACGACATGATGACAGCGACTGACGAGCCTTCCAAGATGTCCTCGGCCACTGGGCGCCGGATCCGGCGCTTCAAACAAGAGTGGCTGAAGAAGTTCTGGTTCCTGCGCTACTCGCCCACCCTCAACGAGATGTGGTGCCACGTGTGCCGCCAGTACACGGTGCAGTCCTCACGCACATCGGCTTTTATCATTGGCTCCAAGCAATTTAAGATCCACACCATCAAGCTGCACAGCCAGAGCAATCTGCACAAGAAGTGTCTGCAGCTCTACAAGCTACGCATGCACCCAGAGAAGACGGAGGAGATGTGTCGCAACATGACCTTGCTCTTCAACACCGCCTACCACTTGGCATTTGAGGGCCGGCCCTACCTGGACTTCCGACCGCTGGCTGAGCTGCTGAGGAAGTGTGAGCTCAAGGTGGTGGACCAGTACATGAACGAGGGGGACTGTCAGATCCTCATCCACCACATTGCCCGGGCCCTGAGGGAGGACCTGGTAGAGCGGCTCCGCCAGTCTCCCTGCCTCAGCATCATCCTGGATGGCCAGAGCGATGACCTGCTAGCTGACACGGTGGCTGTCTATGTTCAGTACACCAGCAGCGATGGACCACCAGCCACAGAGTTCCTGTCACTGCAGGAGCTGGGTTTCTCCAGCACTGAGAGCTACCTGCAAGCACTTGATCGGGCCTTTACTGCCTTGGGCATCCGGCTGCAGGATGAGAAGCCTACAGTGGGCTTGGGTGTGGATGGGGCCCATGTCACAGCCAGCTTACGTGCCAGCATGTTCATGACCATCCGCAAGACGCTGCCTTGGCTTCTATGCCTGCCCTTCATGGTGCACCGGCCCCATCTGGAGGTTTTAGACGCCATCAGTGGGAAAGAGCTTCCTTGCCTGGAGGAACTAGAGAACAACCTCAAGCAGCTGCTCAGCTTCTACCGCTACTCACCGCGCCTCATGGGTGAGCTGCGTGCCACGGCCTCGACGCTCTGCGAGGAGACGGAGTTTCTGGGTGACATCCGGGCTGTGAGATGGATCATCGGTGAGCAGAATGTGCTCAACGCCCTCATCAAGGACTATCTGGAGGTGGTGGCACACCTCAAGGATGTTAGCAGCCAAACGCAGCGGGCGGATGCCTCGGCCATCGCACTGGCCCTGCTGCAGTTCCTCATGGACTACCAGTCAGTGAAACTCATCTACTTTCTCCTGGATGTGATCGCTGTGCTGTCGCGCCTGGCCTATGTCTTTCAGGGTGAGTACCTCCTAGTGTCTCAGGTGGATGACAAGATCGAGGAATCTATCCAGGAGATCAGCCGACTGGCTGACTCTCCGGGGGAGTACCTGCAAGAATTTGAGGAGAACTTCCGAGAGAACTTTAATGGGATCGCCATGAAGAACCTCCGAGTAGCCGAAGCCAAGTTTCAGTCCATCCGGGAGAAGATCTGTCAGAAGACTCAGGTGATCCTGGCTCAGAGGTTCGACTCCCGCAGTCGGATCTTTGTGAAGGCCTGCCAGGTGTTCGACCTGGCCACCTGGCCCCGGAGCAGCGAGGAGCTTGTGAGCTATGGCAAAGAAGATATGGTTCAGATCTTTGACCACTTGGAGGCCATCCCCACCTTCTCCCGGGATGTGTGCCGGGAGGGCCTGGATCCCCGGGGGAACCTGCTGATGGAGTGGCGGGAACTGAAGGCCGATTACTACACCAAGAATGGCTTCAAAGACCTCATCGGCCATGTGGGCAAGTACAAGCAGCGGTTTCCACTCTTGAACAAGATCATTCAGGTTCTGAAAGTCCTGCCTACGTCCACAGCATGCTGCGAAAAGGGCCGCAATGCCCTGCAACGGGTGCGCAAGAACCACCGCTCACGGCTGACCCTGGAGCAGCTCAGTGACCTGCTCACCATTGCCGTGAATGGGCCGCCCATTGCCAACTTTGATGCCAAGCGGGCCCTGGACAGCTGGTTCGAGGAGAAATCGGGCAACAGCTACACACTGTCAGCGGAAGTACTCAGCCGGATGTCAGTGCTGGAGCAGAAGCCAGTGCTGCATGCTGTGGACCATGGGCCGGAGTTCTACGCAGACATGTAGGGAGCTGGCAAGGCAGAGTTCACTAAGCTGTTGAATATTTTTTTAATCTCTCTACGCATAAGCTTTGATATATTATATAAATATATATTATATTATATTATATATATATATATATATAAACTCACACTGAAAAAAATTTTTTTAAAAAACCAAGGTGATGCATCCACCTGAAGCTGCTGGGAGCTTTCATAGGAATAATGTCGGAAGCTAACCGTCGTCTTCAAAATGTGGCAGCTGCAAACTAGGTGGCGACTCATTTCCACAACGCAGAAGCACTTGCTGGGGCTACCCGTGACGGCCCCCCACCCCACGACAGCATAAACTTGCCTCATCTTAGGCAGTTCTTTTACTGTTTGTGTTTTCGTTGCGGGTGGGGAATGCAAGGGTCAAGTTTGTGCTCTTGCCTTTTCTTTCCTCATTTGCTCGGGTTTTTCATGGTGGGCTCAGAGCCTCTGAGTCCAAGCACTCATGTCAGGTCTAGATGACTCCCTTGAACCCTCCTCACTCTCCAACAAGGGTTTCTGCACTGTCTCAAAAACACAAGTATTGGCAAACTGTGATACCCACCGCTCCCACCTCTGTCTCCTCTCCTGCCCCTGGATGGCTGGCTCCTTGTTTCTTGGTACCCTGAGTTCTGTTATACAGAAGATAATCTTTGCCTTCTCACCTAACTTGAAATCCCCAGGTCTGGGAGAGGGAGGGAGCTCTTGGCTGGATAAAGTATAACATTCAGATTTAGGGCTGAGGGAAAAACACAAGAACTGAGAGACCCAGACCCCAACAGCCACAATCTTAAGGCAGTTGAGAAATATCTACTCAATTGCCCTTAAATTATTTATACTATGTCTTTAGCATCTAATGTGTTGGGGGTATTTTTCTTTTTCCTTTAAAGTCAAGGAAGGCCTGTTACTGTCCAGTTGCAGGAGATGTCAATACAGTTTAGGCCCTGGGTGGTGCTGAGCTCAAACGAGAGTCTCGAAGTAGAGTGTTGGGCAGCACTGCTGCTGCAAGGTATCATGGGAAATGGTACCTGTTTCTCTACCTGTGAACGCTTTCCTTTTTGCACAGGGTAGAGATGTCCTAAAGACAAGGAAAAAGCAAGCAGTAAGATAGGACTCTCAGGCCTCAGCCTATACGTCACCACACACATCAGATATATACACACACACAAACACGCACATACACACTATAAGCTTTAGAAATAGCCACTTGCCTATTCCCTGGGGCAAGTCTCGGTTTAAGTGAGAGGAGTCTGATCAATGCTCTTTTGTTCATATAACTACCGGTATACCTCGTAAGGGAGTTGTTTTATTTTTTTTTAAATGTGCATGAGCTGTTCAAAACTGTTCATGTTTCCACCTCTGATCGAGGCGTATCTAATACGCCGAGATCCTGTGTCACTGAGGAGGCAGGACATAGGACGTTGTGGTGAGGAAGATCTGCAGGGTCAGTCCCCAGGGGCCTGTTTGTTGGCAGAGGGTGGGCAAAAATGGTGTGATCTGGCCACAGGTAAAACCCTGCTCGGCTCTGACCTTATGAAACTGTGGTGGCTTCCGTCCTGCTTGGTCTCTCTGGGCTCCGGGCCTCGTGCCGCTGCCGCTGAGAACCACCGTGGAAATGTCATCGACACTGAACATGCCACACCCCCATCCTGACCCTGTCAGACCCTTCACTCCCCCATATTACCTTCCCTCCACCTCCCTGGTCTTGGTGCTAAGAGAATTTTAGAATCATTGCTGCTAGTTAATAGCTTTTCATTATATAAATCTATATTATATATTATTTTTTAAACTTTTTTTGTTTGTTCTTAACAGTGATGTAGCATGGGGGAAAAGCAAATGAAATGCACACACTTCCACAAAAACCTGGTTTCCTCTGACTGTCCCACTGCCAAGCCTCATATGCTGCCTTCTTTAATCAATCAATGCACTCCCCCTAACCCTGCCTGGGACCATTTGCCCCCCTGCTTCCTCACCCTTAGTCATCCATGCTGCTCGCTTCTCTGAACCAGAGACAGTTTGCAGGAATTAGACAAGGCTGAGGGTCCTTCGTGAGGCTCTGAGATCCCAGTCTCCTGCTTCCCCACCTGAGGCTGAGATCTCCTGACCTCCACCTTCACTCCTCCATGTCCTAAAGCAACTGTGGTTAAGTGGGAAGTAGGGTGCAGATCACAGGGTTTCACCTTTCCCTCCCAGACTTCCTGTTTGCCACACACGTATCCTCAGGCATCCTCAGGAGCTTGGAGTCTCAGATGATGAAGGGTGAAGGGCAGAGGGGTCTGACAGGGACACGCGTCGAGAGGCTTCTGTTCCTGCCAAGAGTTGCCTTACACCCCTTTCCCGCCCACTCCCACCACACACACAGGCACATTTCATGGAACCTTCTGCCAGGAACCATCCCCTAGAAACTCATTGAAAAACCAGAAGAGGGAATCATTAGTTTCCCTGAGTACTGAACTGAGGGTAACCTCAATTCACTTTTCATCTGGAGATGAAAACAATGACTTTGGGATCTTCTGGTGTAGCAGGGAACTGTCACTTGCCTCTGGGGTCAAAGCAGGAGCAGCTGCCACAGGTGGTCCCCAAGCCACAGATGAGAGGCTGGGTCCTCTAAAACTTGGTGCTCATGACTTCTGAATTTAGCTAGGCCTAGACAGTGTCTTGCTTGGGACAACTGAGGTGAAAGGCCTCTGTGGTACATACAGGGTCTGTTGACAACCCAGTAGTTCTAGCAGGCTCTGTGCTTCCATCCTGTAACTTCTGCAGGATGTCCTCACCTGAACCTTTGGGGGACTCTGCTTGCCTGGCCTACCTGCCCCGTGGTGGGGAGAAAAGCCTGTGGCTAGGGTTCATCGAATCCTGAATGGGGTTGCCTCAGTTATCAGTCCCATAAGGCAGTCCCTGGCTTCCAAGTATCCCTAGAAGCTTAGAAGGAAGCGTGTGTATTTCTGTCTCTCAAGCTGTCCCTGGAATGGTTGATAAGCCATTTGCCTGGGTTCCTGGATGTACCGGAAGTGAGCTCTGTGAGGGAGAAAGTTCATTGTCCATTGCAGAATTATCAGAGCAACTGTGGCTTTGGTTGTGGCAGAGTCTGTGTTTGGCCATGATGAAATGATTTGCCTTTTCTCCTTGGAGATATGGATGGGGGAACCAATCATTGCCCCCCTCCAGTCTGTGAAACCCAAGTCCTTTCTAGTTCTTGCCAAGTCAGGACCCCCAAGTTTTGCCTGACTGCTTTACTATGAGTCCAGGCACCCAAACACTGCTTTTTTTTATTTTTAAACCACTTCTTGTGTGCTGGACAGACAGATCCCTTTATCCTCACTCAACAAAGAGAGGCTGAAGTTCTCGGGAGTGGCGTGAGGGCTGAGCCTGAAGCCCCAGCATTGGGGTCTGGGTTCAACCACCACTGGGGGTTTCCAGGTGGATTTGTCTGGTCAAACCCTCGCTCCTTGGTGCCTGTCAATTATTCCATTAGGAAGAGGGGTTGGTTGTTTTAGGGTTCTGGTGTTTGGAAGAGGTAGAAAGGAAAGGCAAGAAAAGGTGGGCAGATGCTGTAGAGATTTCTGGGACAACGGAAAGGGACTTTAAGTTCTGACCCCAACTGAGTGTGGGGCAAACCTCATGAGAACTCTTCAGTGGCAAGCCTGAAAGTGGGTCCTCGAAGTAGAATTGATTCTAGATTCCCTTCCTCCCCCTCATCCCAGAAAAAATTTGGATGCCTACATTTGACATCCTGGGGCTTGTGGTCTGGGGTGACAACCAGGCACCCTACACATCTGCTCTTGAACTTGAAACTCAACTGGAGGGGGCAGGAAGTGACCTCAAATACACCTGGTACCCCTTAAAGGGGCAGGTTAGCTTGGAGAGAGTAGGGAATAGGGTCATTCCTGGCACAGGCCCCCATCTCCTGGGTCTCCAGTTCTAGTCTGAGTCCCTCCTCACTTATTTAAGAGGAAATGCTATGTCTGAGAACATGGGGTCCTTCTGCTTGCCTGAAGAGAGAACTACTCTGGCTGCTGTTGGCGGGTTCTTTAGCTGAGTGACTGGAGCCGGTGATGGCCTAAGGAGCCTCTGAGGCGAGCTTGGTTATGGTAGAGGAAGGATATGCTCAATATCTGAGGAGGCAACTGGGAGGCCCTCTCTTCCAGCCAGCTCTCCTGCTCCCTCTGAGTGGTGACACCCCAGAAATACCTATGCAATCTAGTGTCCCCTGAGAGTGAGCACGAGAAAGCGGGGCTATGAGCGCTGCAGCATGTCTATTGTACATACGGGCATAGGCAGTTCTTACTCTACACGCAGAGGAAGAGATGGAATCACGTCTATATATCTATAAATAATAGCCTATATATTTATACATTTCTATGTTTTAAATAGATATAAAAATAGAGTCTATAGAGCTGGGACAGCAATGGCAGCGCCTGTCACTTGGTTGTTCGAAGACGCAGGAAGCAGAGCCTTGGCGGGGATGGGGGTGGGGGGAAAATCGGGGAGCACAGCTGGTCATGTTTGGGGGTGTGGGGAATGGGGCCTCTCACCTAGAGTGTGGGAGAGGGGAGTAGCTGGGTCCCCACCCTCAGTGCACTTTCTTTCCTTTGGCCCAGGAAATACACATGTCCTGAGCCCCAGCAGAAGAGCTCCCCCACCCCACCCCTTGTGGCCTGCCACTGCTGCTGGATAGTAGAACATGGGTTCTGCCCCCCACCCCACCCCAGTAGGGAGAGGGCCAGCACAACTCTTCACAGTCCCTCTCCTCCAGGAGGAAGTGGCCTGGGCCCTAGGAGAGGGCACCTGCTCTGCTCCTCTGTGGAAACTAGTCTTAGGTGACGCTAACATCCATAGCTCCCCCCACCAAGCTTTTCTGGCCAGTGTAGGGGATCTGGGGGAACAGGGAAGGTGGGTGGGGGAGGAAGGCAGATAAATCCGCTTTCTTGCAAATTCAGTGGCAACTCCAGTCAGAAGCAGGGCTTCAGTCCAGCCCTCTTTGCACAGCTCCCACAGCTGGCTACTCAGGACAACGCTCTTCCCTCACCCACATCCTGCACACACCCTGCACCCGAGGGGTCCCCTCCAGGCCCCCACAATGTGGTTCACATACACTGTTTTGATTCTGTGACCCGAGGCAGCGGCCGAGCCCGTTGCCCCAAGCTCACCCACTTCCACTGCTAACAGAGGGAGGAAGGCATGCACCTTCTCTGGCAATCCCTACCCCAACCCCAGTTGCAGGGATGCCTGGGGAGTGGGGGGAATGGGGACCCCTCTCTCAGGAGGCACTGGCAACTTGACGGAGGGCACAAGGAAGTGCTGCCCTGACAGAATCAGGTTTTTCTTCATGTCCAGGTTTCTCTTGATTGCTTCTTGTCTTCCCCTGGAAACAAGGGGAGGAGAAGCTGGAGGAGGCTGCAGACCAGGAGAGACCAGGGAAGGAAGCGGGGTGTACTGCTTGCCCATCGGCTCTCCAAAGGCACTTATCCCCCATCCCTGCCAGCCTCCTCCAAGCTATCCTCCTCTCCCCCACCATCCGACCAACGGACCTCAGTTCCTGGCAGGCCCACCCGTAGCATCCCTACTTGCGGGCAGGCCTGCCCTGCCAATGCCCATCTCCTTCCCCACACAGCGGGCTGGGCCCCCTGAGCCACCACCAGCTGCCAGTGGCTCCCGATTCTAGAGAGACCAGGCCTGGCCCGAGCCTTCCTTCAAGGAGGCAGGTCAGACCCAGGGACCAGGGGATGGGCATAGGCCCTGGCAGCAATCCCACAATGCACTGTACCTCAGAGAGTGCCTGCAGGGGTTCCAGGCACCCCATAGTCTCACCCTGTCTCTCAAGAAGAGCAGGTTGTCTGCAGGGGTCTTGGGTGCCCCCCAGATCTCTCTCTTTCTCTCCTCTTCACCACCACACTGCTAACAGTTTCATGTCAATCAACCAAGAAAAACTGAAGTGGGGGTGGGGAGGGCATGCCTGGGAGTCTGTTCTCATGTGCATCTTAATATGTTAATACTTTCTTTCTTAAAAAAATTAAAATAAAATTTAATGCTGTTCTTTTGCAGACTACGCTTTATAGTACCTGTGTGAGGGGCCTAGAACACTGGATACAAATAGAGCTATGTTGGTTTATCATAGTATGTACACAAAACCTTTCCTTTGCTCATATTATCCTTGTAATGTACGAAGATTGTTAATAAAAAAGCATTTAAATTTACTCACAGAGGTGCAGGCTCTCTCTGTTCCTTTCCTCTCTCTTGGTCCTATATTAGGGTTTGTCACCCAGGGTACTCTCAGTATCCCGCCCCTCACTTGCAAGGGTTCCAGGGTCAGCTGCAGGGCTGCCTACTGGCAGGTTGGAAGGGATGCAGAGGTGATGACAGTGGGTCTTTGTGTCCTTCCATGGGGTTATTCAATATTTTCAAGAATGAAAATAAAGATGTTCAGACTGTCTGCAAATTGAAAAGTTTATTGGAAAGTACGTAGAAGAGAAAGAGACTCCTTATCAGGGGAGGATCTTTGTATAGGACCAAGTTAAGTGTGGCTCATTTTGTGGTGTTTTTATAAGAAAACTGTTCTTGTGTTACTTCTCAAACAAAGTTTGAGTATATTCCAATTTGTTTCCCAGCAATTTTTTTTTTTTTTTTTTGGTTTTTGGGCCACACCTGGCAGTACTCAGGGGTTACTCCTGGCTGTCTGCTCAGAAATAGCTCCTGGCAGGCACGGGGGACCATATGGGACACCGGGATTTGAACCAACCACCTTTGCTCCTGGATCGGCTGCTTGCAAGGCAAACGCCGCTGTGCTATCTCTCCGGGCCCAGCAATTTTTTTTTTTTAACTTGGGGCCCATTTGTGTTGCTAAAATAAGATGAACATCTTGCATTCCCATTTAGACTGGTGGTGACTCTTGTTTACTTAAGGTCTTTTACGTTTATATTTCACTATATGCCCAGATGTTGCCTCTTTGATCTTAGTCTCCTGTGACCTGAGACTCTTGTGACCTGACTCCTGTGACCTGTGATTGCAGAGACTCTCTCCTGTGACCCCAAGGTCTGGGGCAGAATGTATGGTCTGAGGGAATTGTAAACTTCCCTAGTCTCAGAGTCCAGGAATTTGCAGGAATGTTTCTTTTTCTTTATTCTGTATGTTTGTTTGTTTGGGGGTCACACCAAGCGATGCTCAGGGATTACTGCTGGCTTTGCACTCAGGAATTACTCCTGGATATAACCCAGGTCTGCTGATTGTAAGGCAAACGCCTTACCCTCTGTATTATCACAGTGGCCCAATTTGCAGAAAAAGTTTTTTTTTTTTTTGGTTTTTGGGTCACACCCGGCAGTGCTCAGGGGTTACTCCTGGCTCTACGCTAAAAAATTGCTCCTGGCAGGCTCTGGGGACCATATGGGATGCCGAGATTTGAACCACCATCCTTCTACATGCAAGGCAAACGCCTTACCTCCATGCTATTTCTCTGGCCCCTGCATAAAATATTTAATGGAGTATAGAGACAGCTAAAATAAAGCAGCTTGCAGCAGCTGGCATGAAGAATACAGACTTCTGATCTTTCAGAAAGATCGAGAAGAGGCCTTGGACTAGGTTTTCACTTTTCTTCCCTTCACTTTCAGCAGGAAAACTACTCGCCTTACCCAGCTGGGAACTCAGAAGGAAGTGCAAACATTAGAATACAAATAACAACCTCACCCCCTTACACATACTCACATGAACCTGATAAGTACCTCATTTAGGGGCTTATGTAAAGAATGTGGGGAGTCAAACCCTGGGTTTGATTTTTCAGGTGTGCTCTAAGCACTGAGTTATCTTCCAATTCCCCTCTGCACGCCAGAGAAAGTTCAAGAAATGAGATCGCAGTATGAGGTAGGTGAAAGAGAAAGGAATTTATGTGCACAGACCAAGTGCCAACTCCTGGTCCAAACAAAGGGGGACTCTTCTTTTTTATGTCTGCAAATGAGGAAGCAAGTAACAAACAAGCAGCTAGCTAAACCGCTGTTATGGCTGACGAGTTGATGAAGAACAAAGGTTTTTGCACTGAACTTACTGTTTCTCCTGGGCCATGTCGCTCCAGTGATTGGGGCATCTCCGTGCTGGGAAAGCTTCACCACCTTCCTTCACTGCCCCCTTATGCCCATAAATCTCTGGCAGTTTCCCTCACAGGAACTTCCAAGCAAACAGCCAGAGCTATTAGAGACAGAAGGTAGTTCTCCCTCCTGTTGCCTACTCTAGTTGCAGTCCTATAGGTGGGCTGGTATGGGGATGATGAGGAGACAGACTCCCCCACTGTTTGTTGACAGTGTTGATGTGGGTAGATGAAGACATGGCGCTCGCCTTCTTTGTGGAGTAGTCTGTTCATAAATACTTAAGTCAGTGCATGGCCTTACCCACTCTCTGCTACTGCTCCTCCACCATCCACCCACCCGAACCCCCACCTACTCGCACTCTTTTTTCTCCTTCCTCTGCCACCTTAGGGTCTATACCTGGATGCTCCTACCTTGGTCATTTATTTATTTTAAATTATAGCATTCCATTTTTTTAAAATTTATTTTTGGGAGGGGGTCTTTTTGGCGGCTCTGGGGATTACTCTTGGCTCAGCACTAGAAATTACTCCTGGAAGGCTCAAGGGACCATATGGGATGCCAGAATTGAACCCGGGTTAGCGGTATGCAAGGCAAAGCATCTTATCTGCTATGTTATTGCTCATTTAAAGTGTCTCATTGTGAGACTGTTCATTGGCATGGAATGTTCTGTCTCCTTTCCCTGAGGACAGGCAGAAAGAAGACGCAGAGTGGGGTATCACTGTCCTTGTCCTTGTCCAGGGTCAGCTGCCCACTTGCAGCCGTGTCTGATCTGTATTCTTGGGACACTCTTTCTCCTGTGTTTGGCCAGGAGTTGGGTCTCTGAGTCTCTCCAATGTAGAGTTTGGGGTGTAGGGAGAAGTGCTCCCTTCTCCTCCATTTCCCTCTCTTCTCTCTAGTGGTAGGACGTGGCAGGGGCAAAAAGTGTATTTTCCAAGCAAATCCACCATGGTCCATGGACCTGTTGAACTGAATTCAAAGAGAAGGTGGTAAAAGTCTTCATGACACTTTAAAGATGTATAAGGCCAGGTGATAATTTCGAATCAGCTTTAAGCAGAAGATAATAGCACCTTTTTTCTTCCTATTTCCTTCTAGTGACCTCAGTTTGTTGTTATGCTCACAATTTGTTTCTTTTTGGCTTTTGGGCTACACCTGACTATGCTCAAGGCTGACTCCTAGCTTTGAGCTCAAGAATCATAGGTGGTACTGGGGATCAAACCTGGGTCAGCCTGGTACAAGGTAAGTGCTTTCATCACTGGACTATTTCCCCAGCCCTATTTCTTTTTAAAAAATATGCTCAATTCTACTTCCTTGTATTGTACGCATAGGCGAGATCACCCATCCCGTTTTTCACCTTCTTTAATGATTTATTGCATTTCCCACAATCCCCTGAGCTTCTCCTATTTTGCTACATGCAGCAAAAGTTCATCTTTTTAAAAATTGCTAAAAAAAAAAAAAGAGTGCTGAATAGCATTCCCTTGTGTAGGTCAAGGGAATGTTTTTTTTAATTCAGCCCACTTCCTTGCTTTCCATGTCTTATCTATTATAAATATTGCTTCAATAAATAATGGCATGAAATAACTTCACCAGTTTGGGGATGATTTTTTATTCTTTGAAACAGACACCCAGGAGTGGGATTGTAGCATTATGCAGTCATAGAGTTAATTTTTTGGGGGGAGGTCTACACTCGACACTGTTTGAGGACTACTCCTGACTGGGTGCTCAAGGCTTCTTCCTGGCTCTGTTCTGGGAACAATTTAATACTCAGAGTTAAATTCAGGCCTCTGTATGGAAAACACATGATGCAGCCCTTTAAGCCATCTCCCCAGCCCTTCATAGTAGAATTTTTGTTGTTTAGCCTGGGGTTAAAAGCTAGTAGTGCTCAGGGTTTTTACTGTGTTCATTATGTTCATTCATGTATTGCTCTAGCCAGTGATAGCTAACCTTTTTGAGCCCGAGTGCCCAATCTGCCGCACAAAGCCAAAAAATTTCCTCAAAGTGCCAGCACGTCAATTAAACCTTAATAACAAGATTTTAGTATCACATTCGCCTCCCAAATATCTTAATTGTGGACCTTCCCTCGTGCCAGTTGCAAGGCCTTTGCATGCCACCACATGCCATAAGTTTGCCATCACGGCTAGGCATTGCTTGGGGGGCAATATATGGGGCTGAATTGGGTTTGGCCACATGCAAGGCAAACACCTTACCCCTGCCCTATATTTCTTTTTCTTTTTTCTTTTTTTTTTTTGGTTTTGGGGTCATACCCAGCAGTGCTCAGGGGTTACTCCTGGCTCTATGCTCAGAAATCACTCCTGGCAGGCTCAGGGAATATATGGGATGCTGGGATTTGAACCACCGTACTTCTGCATCTAAGGCAAATGCCTTACCGCTGAGCTAATCTCTTCGGCCCCAATGCCCTATATTTCTAGCCCTATAGTGACTGTTAAAAAACCTGAACCCGGCCTTTTTCCTGCTGAGCCAGCCTAGAGACACCAAGGACCATAATCCCTCCAGGACCCACACCCGGTAAGATGTCCCCACCCAACGAATGTGGGGCCGATTCCTGCCCTGTGATTGGGCACCCAGAGACTTAAAAGGGACGACGGCGATGCTCTTTGCTTTTTTTCCTGCTGAGCCAGCCTAGAGACACCAAGGACCATAATCTCTCCAGGACCCACACCCGAGAAGCGCGGCTGCAGAGCTCCGCTCCGCGGCCATGCTTATCTTTTAACCCCTGAATTCCATTTCTCCACATTGTAAGAAGCAATCTACAGCCTTACCAATGGAGAAATTTTGCAGAACACCCCCATGTTTAAAGAAATCAAGATGGCTGCTCTGATAATCTAAAAAGTAGGAAATAGCTAGGTATTCTCTCAAATAAGAAGTTTAGATTAAAATTATGGAAGATTGGGGCCGGCGAGGTGGTGCTAGAGGTAAGGTGTCTGCCTTGCAAGTGCTAGCCAAGGAAAGGACCACGGTTCGATCCCCCGGCGTCCCATATGGTCACCTCAAGCCAGGGGCAATTTCTGAGCGTGTAGCCAGGAATAACCCCTGAGCATCAAAGGGGTGTGGCCTGAAAAAACAAACAAAAAAGTTATGGAAGATGATCAGGGAGCTCTAAAAAAGCATTGATAGACTTGACTGGAGCACGGGTAAGTATCAAGAGGATTTGACGACTGAAATCAGAAATTTTCACACTGAAATAACAGGTCTGAAAAACTGAGCGTATGCAACTCTTGCCAGCATGGGGTTTGGGGAGACCCCATGCCGGAGGCTTTCTCCCTAGCCTGTGGAGTGCTGGGAGGCTTGGCAGGCCCCATAGCTGTCCCCCTCTTTATCCCCTGACACCAGTCCTTCCCTGGGTGCCATCTCAGATGGCCAGAAGTGGGTTCAGGTGGACTCTTAGGGGTCCTCAGGCTTCCCCCCTTTCTTCATATTCCAAGGGGGACATGCATGGGGAGGAGGTGGCAGATATCTGGCTTCCAGTTTTCTCTTTGATTCTAGAGGCCAGCTCTTGCCAGGTATGGAGTTTGGGGAGACCCCATGCCAGAGGCCCTCTCCCTAGCCTGGGGAGTTCTGGGAGGCTTAGCAGGCCCCCAGCCATCCTTGTCTTTTTCCCTTGGCTCCAGGACTTCCCTGGGTACCAGCTTAGATGGCCAGAAGTGGGTTCAGGTGGACTCTTAGGGGTCCTCAGGCTTCCCCCCTCCCTCTGTACTCCAGAGGGTAGGTGCATGGGGAGGAGGGCTGCCAGATATCTGGCTTCTGGTTTCCTCTTTGATTCTGGAGGCCAGCTCGTGCCAGGTATGGGGTTTGGGGAGACCCCATGTCAGAGGCCTTCTCTTTAGCCTGGAGATTGCTGGAAGGCTTGGCAGGCCCCCAGCCGTCCTTGTCTTTTTCCCCTGACTCCAGGCCTTCCCTGGGTGCCAGCTCAGATGGCCAGAAGTGGGTTCAGATGGACTCTTAGGGGTCCTCAGGCTTCCCCCCCCTTCCTCCGTACTCCAGGGGGGAGGTGCATGGGTAGGAGGTTGGGCAGATATCTGGCTTCTGGTTTTCTCTTTGATTCTGGAGGTCAGCTCTTGCCAGGTATGGGGTTTGGGGAGACCCCATGCCAGAGGCCCTCTCCCTAGCCTGGGGTGTGCTGGGAGGCTTGGCAGGCCCCCAGCCATCCTTGTCTTTTTCCCCTGACTCCAGGCCTTCCCTGGGTGCCAGCTCAGATGGCCAGAAGTGGATTCAGGTGGACTCTTAGGGGTCCTCAGGCTTCCCCCCTCCCTCCGTACTCCAGGGGGAGGTCCATGGGGAGGAGGGCTGCCAGATATCTGGCTTCTGGTTTCCTCTTTGATTCTGGAGGCCAGCTCTTGCCAGGTATGGGGTTTGGAGAGGCCCCATGCCGGAGGCCTTCTCCCTAGCCTAGGGTGTTCTGAAAGGCTTGGCAGGCCCCCAGCCATCCCCCTCTTTTTCCCCTGGACTCCAGGCCCTCCCTGGGTGCCGGCTTAGATGGCCAGAAGTGGGTTCAGGTGGATTCTTAGGGGTCCTCAGGCTTCCCCCCCTCCCTCTGTACTCCATGGCTGAGGTGCATGAGGAGGAGGATGAGCAAATATCTGGCTTCCGGTTTCCCCTTTGATCCTGGAGGCCAGCTCTTGTCAGGTATGGGGTTTGGGGAAGCCCCATGCCAGAGGCCCTCTCTCTAGCCTGGGCAGTGCTGGGATGCTTGGCAGGCCCCCAGCCATCCCCTGACTCCAAGCCTTCCCTGGGCGCCAGTCTAGGTGGGCTTCCCCACCTAGTCCTCAGGCTTCCCCCCCTCCCTCTGTACTCCAGGGCTGAGGTGCATGAGGAGGAGGACGAGCAAATATCTGGCTTCCGGTTTCCCCTTTGATCCTGGAGGCCAGCTCTTGTCAGGTATGGGGTTTGGGGAAGCCCCATGCCAGAGGCCCTCTCTCTAGCCTGGGCAGTGCTGGGATGCTTGGCAGGCCCCCAGCCATCCCCTGACTCCAAGCCTTCCCTGGGCGCCAGTCTAGGTGGGCTCTATAGGGGTCATCAGGCTTTCCCCCTACCTCTCCCTACAGTAATGGGAATGCCCTTTGGGAGGAGGGCAGGTCGTTCTATCACTGGTTTATGTTGGAACAGTCACTGGAAATTTTTTCTCCTTGGTCTCATATTGACAGTATTGTATGCATATAGTTTACATACATATAAATATACATTATATATACATAATATCTAACTTGTATTGTGACCTTGATACTGCCCTACAAAGCTCATATCTAATCTTTTACTGCCTCAGTCCCAACCCTTATTTCTCCCCCATCTTCCCATGTAGGTGCAGCTCATGACATGAAGCTCAACACATAGAGTGATGAGTGCAGTTAGAGAAATAACTACACTGAAAACTATTATAAAATGTGAATGAATGAGGGAAATAGAAAGCCTATCTTGAGTACAGGTGTGAGTGAGGTGGGGAGGAGGGAGATCTGGGAAATTGGTGGTGGGAATCTTGCACTGGTGAAAGGGGGTGTACTTTATATGACTGTTATCATACAACTACAAACATATTTGTAATCCCGGTGTTTAAATAAAAATAATTATTAAAAAAACTAAAAAAAAAAAACCTGAACCCCCTCCCACCCGGAAAAAAAAATGAACCCAAGGTCAGGAGTGCAGCTTGGAGGTAGAGTAACAATATGTGAGGCCCTGGACTCCATTCTCAGCACCACAAAAACAATCCAACAAAGACCAGAATGAAAACACAGAGAGATGGCATCATCTCTGCCCTGCTGTTCCTGTGTTTATCCAAGGCCCTCAAAGGTCAGTTAAGCATCACTGGCCCACACCTGGCCATCACCCCAACTTCTCTGCCCAGCTGGATGCTGCCCCACAGGGCTCACTTAAGGTCTCTTTTCCCACAGTGGATAATGTCTCATCCAATCTAGAAAGGGTCCCCTACGTTCTACATCCTTTGAGCTTGGTGATTATAAGTATCCATACTTCCAGGTAGTATACTGAGGTCCCTGCCCATAACACATCCAAGTTTCTTTCCAGTACAGCCCCTTGACCACTGGCTGCCTATTTTCACCTAGACTTGAAAGGAGAGCTTGCACGCAGGTCCTTCTGGGTGTGAAGAGTGGGGTGGTAAAAGAACTGACCTGGAAAGGTGATGGGTCTGTTGTTGGAATCACACACTTTTTAGTACCTATACATGGGGGTCTCTGCTGATAGTGCTGGGGGAACCACACAATGCTAGAGACAGAACCCAATCCTCCTGTGCCACTGTGCTCCAGCCCTTTGATTCCCCATCCTGGGCCATCTCATTAGTATTTTGCGCATCTGGAGTATGATGTGAGGGGATCAACTGAGAACACCAGGCAGCTGACGCTATTAGACATGATTTATTTATCACTGGATGGATTTTGCTCCAAAATACGACACCAGATAGTTGACTACAATGTCTCATGCGTCATTTTGTGCTTTAGTTCATGATTGCAAAACACACGCACACACACACACACATAGCTCAGACTAGAAGGAAAAACAGGGGGATAAACAAATGACAAGGATGTGGTCTCTCTTTGGGGATCCCTGCTTCAGTGGCTTAGGCTGCAGCCACCTACCCTCTAGAACTCCTTTGCACCCCCCAAGAACCTGCTCCCACTTTCCTCTTGCTACAGGGCATCTTCTCAGATGCTTGTCTCTCTTTCCACATAAGAGTCATCATTTCATACTGAAATAGACACACACATGCAAGGTCTGGATAAAGAACCTCTCTGGATAGAGAAAGCTGAATTTGACACAGGGATCAGTGAGTGTAGACTCCAAGCATTCCATTCACATGGTTGTATCCATAAAATAACCAATCAGGCCAGTTGGGGGTAACAGCTCAACCTGGGAATGTGCTTCACTTTATTTTCACCTCAGCTTTCTGCTCTTCTTAGAAAAACGTGCCCTGGTGAAGGAAAAGGCTCTCCTCTTTAAGATATCTCACACAGGGGCCGGGCGGTGGCGCTAAAGGTAAGGTGTCTGCCTTGCCAGCACTAGCCTAGGACGGACCGAGGTTCGATCCCCCGGTGTCCCATATGGTCCCCCAAGCCAGGAGCGACTTCTGAGCGCATAGCCAGGAGTAACCCCTGAGCATCAAACGGGTGTGGCCCAAAAACCAAAAAAAAAAAAAAAAAAAGATATCTCACACAGACTCAGTGCCTCTCTCAGAGCAGTGAATGGTAAAAGTCTCCGGTTCAGAAGAGCTGATGCAAAGGAGTCCTGAGATTTGGCAGTTTGAGAGCCCCAGGTAAATAAATGACAAGTCACCAAGACAGATTTAGTAGACAAACACAGTGGTCACATTCTTGTCTACGGTTACTCACATTTCCAGGAAGAACTACGAATTGTTAGTAGAAGGATGGTAATTCAATGTCATGAATCTCAAGGCCAACTTGAGACTGATGCTGTCACTACCATGATTGAGAACTTGGCTACGACTCCAATTCTTTTTTTTTTTTTTTTTTTTTTTTTTGGTTTTTGGGCCACACCCTGTGACGCTCAGGGGTTACTCCTGGCTATGCGCTCAGAAGTTGCTCCTGGCTTCTTGGGGGACCATATGGGATGCCGGGGGATCGAACCGCGGTCCGTCCTAGGCTAGCGCAGGCAAGGCAGGCACCTTACCTCCAGCGCCACCGCCCGGCCCCCACGACTCCAATTCTTATACCCTTGGCAGTATCCAGTCCTGCCTCCTCCCTCAGGCATCCACCTCTCAGCCACTCACACAGCAAAGATTTATTGAAGGTCCATGAGCCATCTGTACATGGGTGCTCAGAAGATATCCATGAGCATGATGAATAACTGCCTTCCAGCTTCTCCTCTCTCTGCATGTCCTGCTAAGCCAAGTGATGGCTGACACCTCAGATGTTCTGCAGGGGAGTTTAAGTCTTATTGGGGCAACTTTTAGTTTGAATGCTGGGAATCAACTATCCAAATTGGCACAGTTGAGATCCAAGGGAAGGTTCTCTTTCAGAAGCCTTCTCTGAGCAGGGAATAGCTGAGGGTCCAGAGCTTATATATCAGTACCAAGGAATTCAAACATATAACCAAGTTCTAGAAATTCCTGGGGTGGTGCTGGTGTTTGTCTCAGTACTGTCAACTGCCCATTTGAAGCATTAGGCTAATCTACTGATGGTCTTAGAGCTTGTCTTTAGTCAGGAAGCCTGTAGATTTTGCACACAGTCACCAATCCTTGAAAAAACCCCCCATGGTCTGGAAGAATTCAGGGTCTCAGCTTCTGGGCTAATATCATACACGCATAACAAGCTCCTCCTGTAGATTTCATGGATGACCTGGTTGGCTCTTGGGAATGATAAGGTAGGAATCTAAATCTTAGTGGCTACTTATTTACTGATTAAAGGGGCAAGTTCTGCAAGTGGGGTGAGGAAGGCACATTGCCAGAGTCTTCACCCTCTTCTTCAAATTTACTTCCATCCACTTGCACATGGTCAGATGTAATAGGCAAAACCAAACATGGCGCCCACCAAGTTTCTTCACTAGAGACTGTGAAGCTGGGAAGGAAGGAGGCAATTGAGTGATTGAGTGATGTTAGTGGGTGGGATCCCTAGGACTCACAATCCATCCCAGTGATGCACAGGGACCCCCAACTCTTCCTGGTTAGTATAGATACCCCCCAAAGTAGCAGAGACACCAATCTAGAGATCCAACAGTATGGTGACTCAGTCAAAGCGCACACTTCAGTTTCAGAATCAGAATCTGAAGCAGTATTGACCGAAATATGAAGCATTAAGAGCCTGAACTGAACAGCAACTGCATATTTTACCCTGGTGGCAGAGGATTAATCCTGCATTAGAACTGGCAGCCTCACTGTGTCAGAAATACCAGCAAGGCTGGTGGCAACATGTCTGGAATGTCAGAGAAGAATTCTAACAAGCGTGATGTCCCTACCTCTAACAATACTACTCAGCCCTTGTTCACCGTATGACTTCAGGCTTTCTGCCAAGGATACAGACCAGGAATGTTTGCAGGCTGATCCAGGAATTGCTGGTGATTCTGCCCGTACTAAGGGTTGAGAACTCTGGGTTACTGGGGGTGTGGAACTGGTCGAAGTGGAATTGAATGCTGGTTGAGCTTTCTTCCCATCCCATGGCTAATTCTCTGAGTTGCTCTGGGTTCCTTCAGGCTCCTTTCATCATTTTGGGTCAATGCTTATTTCTTAAATCTTTTTCTGTTCTAACATCACTCATTCCTCCACATCCTCTGCATCCATCTGGAGACCCTGGCACCATGCTGGGTTGGTTGATTCTGTCACTTTAAAGAATTTAGAGGAGCATATGGTGTTACTCCCTGGGACCGAGACCCCGTGCGTCCCACTTTTTTGCATTTCCCTATCCTGGGATAAGAGAGAAACAAGGGGCTGGCTTCTGCCAAGTCTGTGTTCTGAATGAAGATGGATACGAGGTCGCAGAAGATACCCAGGCTGACTGCCAGGGGGCGCTCCTCCACTGGCATGGTTACTGGTGCAGCTGGTGCCACATGGCGATCTGCCTCCGTGGGTTCTTGAGCATCTCCTCCCAGTGGCTGCGTTCGGAGCCCGAGGTGTGCAGACCCAGGCTGCAGCTGCCCAGGGAGCAGCTCTGCCCTGACTCTTCCTGGCTCAGCACTTCCAGCTCCACACTGGAAGCCCGTAGCAGGTCGTCTGGCAGCTCGAACATGATCATCTCGTTCCACACGGGGTTGATCTTGTGCTTGGCCCGTTTTGTCTGCTTCTTCTTCAGCTTCTGAGCTTGGTGCTTTAAGGTGACCTTGACAGAGACATCTGGAGAGGGGTGTAGGAGAGAGAGAAAAGAGTGAGGGTAAGGGAAAGGAAGAGAGAGAGAGAGAAGTAGGGAGGGAGGAAGAGAGGGAGGGAGGGAGAGAGAGAATGAGAGAGGGAGGAAAAGAGAGGGAGGAAGAGAGACAGCAGAGAGAGAGAGAGAGAGAGAGAGAGAGAGAGAGAGAGAGAGAGAGAGAGAGAGAGAGAGAGAGAGAGAGAGAGAGAGTTAGGCACCAAGCTTCCTTTGGGAACTGGAGACAATTTATTCAAGATTGGGGGTTCCCTCCTATTGCCCTTCTTCTGGGAGAAATGCATTCATTCATTCAATACTAAAGATCTACCCCCCTAGACACTGACCTACACATGGGAAACACAAAATAAATTCCTGCCTCATAGAACTTAAGACTCAAGTGTAGGAAATGACAAAAGCACAGCCTCTGAAGTCAATCTCTGATGGGTTCCTGCTAGAATAACCCTTGGTGTGAGTCCTTCTTAATGCCTTCAAGTCCCACATCCAACCAGGACACCGGCTCAGGGATGCTGCCACTTGATCTTCAGTTGATCAAAACGAAACTGCCCTCATCTTTGCTTCAAAGGTTTTCTCTGTTCTTAGCATGACAGGCCTCTGGCTGTGGGGCTGACTTTTCTCCCGCTCAAAAGCTCCAACTTCCTTTGGGAGGGTAAGAACAGAATGCCAAGGACCCCTGGTGAGTTGAGCACTGAGAGCTGTGCCCAACACTCCTCTCCCCTCATCCTTCTCCCCCAGAAAATCCACCAACATAACATCACAGGACTCGGGATCTCCAGATGTTATCTAGAGTCAAGGCATGCAGCCAGTGTTCCAATCATTGCTTCTCTGGGGCGATGACTCTCATTGGCCACTGGACTTGGTAGGATATTACATGAAAGATATGTAAGTGATAAATGCTGGAACAAATAAGAACCATCCCGATGGAACTGATGGAGCTGTCCTGATAGGAACCACTTAAAATGGTTGCACAAGCAACTGTCCAGAGGGAAGACCAAAACCCCTGAATTCTGAACTTTGATTCCGGAATCAGTGCAGGAAAAACTCCTGATTCTCTTTGCCCAAGATATTTTGATCCAAAACTTTGAAAGCAGTGGCAATTTACTTTTTGCATTCCATTAGAAGAAATAACTCCCTCCCTCCCTTATTCCTTTCCTTTCTCTTTCCTTCCCACTATACTATCTGTCTGGCTCAACAATCTGTTTCTTTTTCTTCTGCTTGGTGCCCAAAGCTCCGTCCTGCTTTTAGACCACTCACAACTGGTACATTTTTGCTATGACAAATATGTCCTCCACTTTGGGGTGGGGTATCCAGAAGGGAAAGCTGAGCCTTCCAGAACATGGAAGAGAGGCCTATTTGGGTATATGGGACACAGATGCTTTCTCTCCTCAGCCCAGACACCCACATACCTTCTGGTATCATTCACACTTAGCTGGTGTGGGGCGGTGGTGGAATGGCAAAGGCTGAGAGGAAAGAAGCTGGTGTGGCACAGAGCATGGCGGGAGATGAGATAGGAGGAGGCACAAACCATGGCTTCCCTGACCCCAAGGCTGGAGAGGACAATCCAGACTGGGTGCAAGGCCAGTCAATTTCCTCAAAAATGAGGAATGTCTGAGACCAGAAATATAGCATGGAGGTAGGGTGACTGCCCTGCATGCAGAAGGACAGTGGTTCGAGTCCCGGCATCCCATATGGTCTCCTGTGCCTGCCAAGGGTGATTTCTGAGTGTAGATCCAGGAATAATCCCTGAGTGCTGCCGGGTGTGACCCAAAAACAAAAACAAAAAAAAATGAGGCTTGTCAACAATTGCCACTTTGACAATGCCTCAGCTTCACTACTAATCTATGACTCTCTGCAGACACCCATCTGACCAAAACTCCAGGTATGCCGATATTTGGGCTAATATCACCAGGACTTTTTTTGGAGTGAGTGTGGGACACCCTCCCCCTGCCTTCTTGTACTTCCAGAAGGCCTGGCAGCCAAAACCATGCCCCACAAAAGCCACAGTATCAGCAATAGTGCATGGAATTCCTGACCCACAACTCCAAAATGTTTAATACTGTCATCCCAATAGAAACATATCAATTTAGATGCTAATGTGTATCTGAAGCCACTTAATGTTCAGAAACAAAAGTAGTAACAGAGTGATCAACTAGCATCAGGAGCTTAGTAAACCTGATTATCACTTAATGACTTCCTTGCAAGATACAACAAACAATTTTCACACTTTTTCTTGTTGCTATACATTTTTATTCCTTTATTCTTTCTTTTCTTTTTTTTTAATAATTTCATTCCCACTTACCTGGAAATAAATGTATTAGGATCAAATATGCCAACTATGTGATACATGGTCTTTTAATAAAGATATATATATAATATATATTTAAAAAGAATGAGGTTAGTCAACTTCATGACAACTAGAAACTCTTTGCAAGGCCATTGGCTTAAGGACCCAAGGTTCAGGCTGATTCTATTCCAGGTCTATCTCTCAGACACCAAGAGCCCTATGGATGGGACTGGCCAGTAAAAAATGAAGGAGGCTTAAATTAATGTATTGATCTGGGGAAGCCATACCTCATTAGTGTTTATGCCTAGTTCTGTGCTTAAGAGTTGTTCTCAGAAGTGCTCAGGGGACTATGAGTGGTGAGGACCAAACCTGTGCCTCTTGGATGCAAAGCAAGTATTTCAGCACAGTAAACTATCTCCCGGCACCCACCTTTTTAATTTTTTTTTTAAAGCTTTGTTCCACACTCAGTGGCAGAGGACTTCTCCTAGCCATGCTTGAGGAACCAAGCAGGCAAATGCTCTACCACTGAACCACGTTCCCTGGTCTGGGAAGACTGTACAGCAGGTGGGTAACTTGCCTTTCATATGGCTGTAGTGAGTTTAATCCTCGGGACCCCATTTGAATCCCTGAGCCCCACGTTGAATGATCCTTGAGGGCACAACTAGGAGTAAGCTCTAAACACTGCCAAGTATAGCTTCCAAACAAACAAAAATATTTTGAAGATACTGAACCATCTTTGGAACCCCTGAAGGTATCTTTGAGGAAGTGAGTGTCTTTCAAACTGGTTTGTGAGTTGCAGGTAGTTGAGTAGATGCCTCCAAAGCAGTCACATAGCTCCCCTGTACCCAACTCATGCATGTTCTTCTACATAGATCTAGGTCAAGGTTTTTCTCCTCTTTACTCACCCTTTCCTAGGAGCTCCTTGGACTGGTTGGCGTGAAGGTTCTTGGCTTTAATCAACACGACCAGCAGGCGATTGGCAGCTGGGAGGTAGCTGATGGACAGCAAGACCTCTCCGGTTCCTGTAGATGGTTCCTGTGATACACAACACATAAGGGACGCAGGAGAGAAGTTACACTTGGGGAGTATTCTGGCCCAATAACTTAGCAGAGCCAAGGGTGGGTTATACTAGTTTTGTTCCCTCCCCTTCCCAGACACCCTCCAAACCCATCAAGGTTATTTTCTTTCCATCTTCACAGAAGGCAGAGAATTCTATCTGCTATGGACTGCATAAGAATTGGTGTCCTGGTGCCAGAGTGACAGCAAAGCAAGTAGGATGTTTTCCTTGCACACAGATTCGATCCCAGCATCCCATTTGGTCCCCTAAGCCTACCAGGAGTCATATCTGAACACAGAGCCAAAACTAACCTCTGAATTATGCCCAATGTGGTCAAAAAAGAAAAGAAAAAGAAAAAAAGAATCTGCATCCTTTCCTTCTTCACTGTCTCTTGCCCTAGACTGAAAGGCAGCTCTGTGGATGTTTAGGGCTCTAGGGAACACAGTCTAAGAACCACTACACCGACAGCTCGTATTTCCAGGGCAGCATGAAATTGTCATTCATCATTCACCACTCTAATTACAAAGAGAGTCCCAGCTCTAAAAGGCTGACAGTTAGGCATGGGATGGCAAGGGCTGGACTGGTTAACAGAGATCAAAGCTGGCTCAGAAAGGCAGGAACTGCCCAGCACAGACATATGTGCTGAGCAGGATATATGGTGACTTCCCAGACTAGAGGCAGCATGTAGAGAGATGGAGAAGGAGCCCAGATGCTGCTCTCTATGTCTGTGCCCAAGCCAGTGGTCTTCCTCGTCAAGCTGGGCATGAAAAGTGATTTGACCACAAGGCACTTGATATTTCCTCCTTTGGTCATACGCAGTGACTGTTTATGAGTACTATAGGATCTGTGAGCCCAGAATAGATCCTAGCATGAACATAATATATGTGTTACATGAGTCAATAGATGGTGGTGGGGGATGATCCCAGCTCCACAGTGTATTACTCTATTATTCTCAGACAAAGAAGTCTTCTTCCTCCCTCCACTCCCTTCCTTCTTTTTCCCCCTTCCTCCTTCCCTCTCTCTCTCCCTTCCTTTCTTCCTTCTTTTGCCCTCCCTCTTTCCCTCTTTCTTCCCTCCTTCTGTCTCTCCCTCCCTCCTTTGTTCCCTCCCTCCCTCTTTCCATTCCTTCCTTCCCTCTCTCTCTCTCTCTCCCTCTCCCTCTCCTTATTTTTCCTTCTTTCCTTCTGACTCAGACCTGATTGTGCTCAGGCTATGCTAAGGATGCTTGAGGGTGCTAACCCAGGGATCTAACACAGGTCAGCCATATGCAAGGCAAGTGCTTTCTCACTTTACTATCTCTCCAATTATTTGAGTTATTTTTTAATTGTATATTTGTATTCCTTTGCAAATATAAATATACATTTTATTTGGTTTGTTTTTCTGGGAGGGCCACACCCAGCGATGCTCTGAAGTTACTCCTGGCTCTGCACTCAAGGATTATTTCTGGCATTGCTCAAGGAACCATAAGGATACTTACTGAGAATCGATCCCAGGCTGGCTGTGTGCAAGGCAAATGCGCTACCTACTGTATTATCTCTCTAACTCCCAAATAGACAATTTGATGCCAGATTTCAAATCCAGGAACTTATCCGTTTGAGAGGGTCCCTCCTGGTCAGTCTTAATCAAGTTACGTCTAAGTTGGGGGATTTGGGGTATGTCAGCTCATTCTTCTAAACCTCTTTATCTTTATTTGTATGGACAATAGGAATAACAATAGGGCCACCTGATGTGGACAAGTTGTTTTTCTCTGATGTGAACATGAAAGGACATTAACACTTAACTACTTAGGGTACTGTTTGCTTCCCTCCCTGCTACTAAGGGTGATGAAATGGTCTTCCTTGATCATGACCCTTAGCTCTCCAAGAAACCCAGTAACTGCCCTTGTGAGGAGTGGAAAAGGTCAGTGCTTATGGGGTGTGGGGTGGGGTGGGGGGTTGAGAGCCAATCTAGGCTTTAAAGGTATAGAGGGTCACACCTTTCATCTAGAACTTTTTTCATATCACCCCAACTTTCCAATTAGCCCCATCCTAGGATGAGATGGAGCTGATGAGAACTTGAACAATGACAAGAATATGGCAATGACATGTCACTTCCAGACAAGGACATTTTCATCAGGTGTCTGCACTGTGTAAACATCACAGACCATGTAAATGTGCACAAATATGCCTAGACCAAAGGTGACAGAGTCACTGGGCATGTGGGGTGGGGTGGGACACTGCTGTGTATCAACAGATCCACACAGCCATGGACCTCATAGCATGGACCCGCTCTGTACAATTCACTTTCTATGCTGAGAGGCCATAACTTCCCCAGAGCCAGCCCTGGCACTCAATGGATGCTGGAGAGAAGAAAGATGGTTACTGAACTCTGAACCCAAGAGTCTGTGGTGAGCAAAAATCTTCATGCCCAAGGCTGCCCTTGCCTTAGATGGGAAACAGATTGACAGAGCCTGGATCGGATATGCCCGGGTGCATTACCTATGTCTTTGTCCTTCCCGGACAGTCACTCTATAAACTCTTCCACTATAAAACCACTGATGCCCAGGAACATGCCCAGTACCTCAAAGGCACAGTAACACTGGGATGGATAAAGCTTTCTGAGTCCCAGAGCTGGCCTAGGTTCTAGAGGGTGAGCAGTTTGGCAATCATGGCTCTTCTGAGTTCAGAGGAGAAGCACCTGGCCCATCAGGCCATAAAAGACTCCATAGTTTAAAGTTCCAAGGATCTCCCAAAGCATCTACTCTGCTGCTCCAGCACTAAAGTATATTACTATCTCCCTGGCCCCCAGGTGGGCTGCCAAAAGCACCTGCTGACAAAAAACACCTTCTTCCTTTCTCCTTCCTCTCCCTCCCTCCATCTCTCTTGGGCTCTCCATGACTCATTCCAGCTGTCCTTGGAATGGGGCACTCTGTGGGCCCTGCTGACGCACATGCCACTTTGGGCTGTTTTCGGGTGAGAACTAGGATGCAGCCAGCACCTCTGTTAACCCTTGCTGGCTGGTAGAGGAGAAACAGCAAGGGGTTTCAGCAAACCAAGGCTCTGTCGGCCTCTTTCTTTTTCATTTATTTATTTTTGTTGTTTGTTTTGTTTTGGAGGCACACCTGGTGTGCTAAGGGATTATTCCTGGTTCTGTAATTATAAATCACTCTTGGCAGGCTTGGGGTACCATATGGGATGCTGGGGGATCAAACCCAAGTCTATCCAGGGTCGGCAGCATGCAAGGCAAACATCCTACTGCTGTGATATCACTCCAGCCCCTGCCTGCCTCTTTAAACAGGCCATGAGCTACCTGGGCTCAGAGATTCCCAGGCCTGACCTTGGGATGCTCTCCAGCCCCATGTCTCCAACAGGGCCTTTTTAAGCTGAGTCCTAACTCCAAGATCACTCAAACCAGCAGAAAACAAGTCCACGTGGGTGTGAGCCTACTTCTGATGATGTAATATGAATGGGAGGGTAGTCATATCTCAGCCTCTAGCACAGAGCGGACACCTGGGTTCTCTGGTCCAGGGGTGGAGATGCAGTGGGGCTTGAAATTCCTCTCAGAAAGAACTGGATGCACCCACAGGACTGGTGCCAAAGCCTCTGTGGTGATAACATTTGTGCCCCAAGCTATCATCAGTTTCCTGAGCATGAAACGAGAGAAGCTGGTGTGTGTGTGTGTGTGTGTGTGTGTGTGTGTGTGTGTGTGTGTGTGTGTGTGTAGATTAAAGGGAACACACAGCAGAACCCCACACCTCAGGCCATGTTCTCCAGGTCCACCTAACAGATCTAGCTTCTGTGATTGTGAAAATGGGTGGGGGAGGGTCATATCATTCAGCCACACTGGGGTATAGTGGGTGTGAGTGAGAATCTAGGTGTGGTTTACACAGGCAAATGTTGGGTGGAAAATGCTGGAACTGAGCCTCACTTCAGCTTTTTATTACTGGCAGGTGAAGGGGAGCTTCTGTAAAGGGTCAGGTGCACAGACATGTTCTTCCATTGTGTGGATTCCCCAGAGTCCAGGTGAGGTGAGAGACTGGCAATCCACAAGATTCCTTTAGGCACCATGAAGACAGGCCCTTTGGGATCCTGGCCAGGTCTGTGCTCCCCTTACTGCCCTCTGGCATTCCCAACTCCTTGCTGTCCTGGCCAATGGTGAATGAAGATGTGTTTGTTCCCCAGAAAACCCCTGTGGCTCTAGGCTCTGAGACAAGTCTCCCCAGCAGCACAGGGCCCAGAACGTCACCAGAGTTGATTTTCACAGGGGACCTGGGCTCATCCTCCTTGTCCATCAGAGCTCAGCCAATACTATCCAATGTTCTAGAACTTTCCTCCACTGCACTTGAGCTCTACCATGCCCAGATGTCAGATGTCGGACAGGTTTTCATTGCTATCTGAATAGTTCTAGAACATTTTGATTTGGTCTGATTTGATAGATTAAATTTGGTCTGATTGATGGAGGTAATCCTCCAACTCCACTCCTCCCCATATCAATGATTGGAGCTTTCCCAGACCCAAATCAGACCAACTAGCAATAGTCTACTCTGGACAGGAAAAAATAGTCCACTTTTACTTATCAGGGGAAACTTCCATCTTCATTTTACCCTTTTCAGTGAATCCCTCTGGGGGTTCATTTGGATTCATCTCCTCTGTGGTGCAAAGTAGGTGAATTTATTTATTAATTGTGAGGCATTGGTTGAATCTATATCTATATCTGTACTCAAAGCTTAGTCCTGGCTCTGTGCTCAGGGGTCAGTCTTGGCAATGCTGGGAGGACCAGATGCAATGCAAGGAAGGACTCTAAGGTGTTTGCTCTCTCTCTCTCTCTCTCTCTCTCTCTCTCTCTCTCTCTCTCTCTCTCTCTCTCTCTCTCTCTCTCTGTCTCTCTCTGTCTCTCTGTCTCTCTCTGTCTCTCTGTCTCTCTCTCTCTCTCTCACACACACACACACACATTCTGGGAAGACTTTATTTTTTGGGGGGAGTCACACCTGGCAGTGCTCAGGGATTACTCCTGCTTTATGCTCAGAAATCGCTCCTGGCGGGCTCAGGGATGCCGGGATTCGAACCACTGTCCTTCTGCATGAAAGGCAAATGCCTTACCTCATGCTATCTCTCCAGCCCCTCTGGGAAGACTTTTAAGGCTTGTTCATATACACACATGCTGGGAAGGTCTCTAAGGTTTATACACACATGTGTACACACTTATACATACCCAGGCTGGGAAGGCCTCTAAGGCTTGCACACACACACACACACACACACACACACACACACACACACACACACACACACACACACACACACACACACACACACACACACAATCGGGTGTAAAAGATTTCTCAGGCTAATTCCAGGAGCTCAGTCTTGCCATCTTACACCCATCCTGGAGAGGCCCCCTACTACCTTTCCCGAAGTCTTCAGCTCGCCCCATTGTGGGGTGCGTAGGGGCACGGAGGCCCCGTCCAGGCCCAGGCGCAGCTCCCCGACCACACTGTGTCGGGAGAAGCGGTCACAGGTGCGCAGGGTCAGCGTCAGGATTGCTGAGGGCAGATCCTCCTCAGCCAGGGGGAGCACCAGGCCTTCCTCCCACACGGTGCGCAGCTGCCGCTTCTTTAGTCCTGTCTGGGCCTCCACAGAGCCTGTCCTGTTGGTCACACTGCCCTGAACATAGCAGTCACAGCCGCCCTCATGGTCACTGGTCACAGCTGTAGCCACAAAGAAAGAGAGGTTTAAGGGGTGGTGTCAGGGACTCGGTTGGGAGAGGCTGGGCCAGATTGGATCATGGTCATACCCTAAGTTTGCTGGTTCCCTGTGGCTGAACACCCTGGCTTGGGGGATGCTTCACAGTGGAATTTTCCCCATTAATTTGCCACTGTGATAACTTTGGGATAGGTTTTTCAGCAATTACTAGAGAATTGGTTGCTGAAGTTTCCCAGGGTGAGTAGATGAGTTTCTGAGGCCCACAGTTTTATAGAAAGAGGCCTTCACTGAGCTTCTAGAAACATGAGGGTAGGCCTGTATCTTAGACAAGTCATTTAATGTTGTTAGAACTCACTTTTCTAATGTGTAAAATGGGGCCATTGTGACAATAGCAAAGTCTTAGCTTTGCTTACGGATAGCAAAGGAACAATCAGGGAGTTTGCCCTTGGAGAGACTCTCTATGGAAACATTCTAGACCATGCAGACCACTCTCTGTGTCCAGCACAAAGCCATTTCATAAACACCAGAGGTAGAGAAGGCTTGTTATTAACCAAAACCTATTTATTTTAGCCTGAACACCTATTAGACTACATTTCCCAGAATTCTCTGTCGTTGAGTCATGTGATCAAGTTCCAGCCAATGGGATGTGAGAAGTGTTAACTATCCCTGAGCCCATCAAGGCTTTGAATGGAATTTCTGTATCTTTTCTCTGTTCTTCCTTCTTCTTCCATTTGTAACTTCAGATACCAAAAAAACTTAACTATAATTAAGTTTACTTGTTATACTTTCCCCAGAGGGGGGGAAATATATATATAGAAGCCTGTAGAAGTGAAATCAGAGATGTACCTTCCAGGCGAGTGACAAACAGTTCTGCCTTCTGCTGGTCATAGTCCAGGCAGTACTGGAGTTTGGGGGCCTGGTTCCAGCTGGCAGCCTTCTCTGGATTCCAGGTCTCCATGACACAGACATCCTCCACCACACCTGTTAGGAGAGGGAAGGCCAACCCTAAGTCCTTCTGGACCTGCTTTCAGGATCATGCTGTTCTGTTCCTTTGCCATGTATGCAGATCCTTAGACTTTATTACAGTGACCACCCCAGGGTCATGTTTACATCTCATGGGACTATCCCAACTCAGTGAGCTCTGTTGTCCTTAACCTTGGACAAGTGACCTGAATTTTCTGAACCTTACTGACTTTAGTGTTCTAATGGGAATGAGGAGAGCTGCCCTGGATGAAATAAAGAGCGCCCTAAACCCAAACTGTTGTGGGCTTTCAGGATGAAGAGCTGCCTCTGCCCAGGATGGGGCAGGATACTCAGGAAAATCCTCCACAACTCGTATCCGACCCTGTCTCTCACACTGAATTCAGTTCCAGCTCCCGAGAGTTCATAGCTAGAGATTAATGTCAGGATGAGTCAGGAAATGCTAGGAGCAAGGTCAGGGTAAGTGAGCTTGACTTTGTATTTGTTCAATAAATGCTTTAAAAAAAAATGAATGATTTCGGGGTGGAGTGTAGTACAGCAGTAGGGCGCTTGCCTTGCATGCTGCTGACCCAGGACAAACCTCGGTTTGATCCCCGGTGTCCCATATGGTCCCCCGAACCAGGAGTAATTTCTGAGCACAGAGCCAGGAGTAACCCCTAAGCATCACTAGGTTTGACCTCCCCACAAAAAAAATGAATGAATTCATGGCCTTACCTCAAATCAGAAGTTCCTAAAACCCCCAAATACTGTTCATTCTGCCTCTCACTTGGGCAGGAAACAAACTGGAAGGATCTCATTAGCCACAATCCAGCAGTGAAAGGATTCAACAGCTGCCTCAGACGCCAATAGATGCAAATTGAAATCCAAACAAATTTTGTTTTAAAAAAAATAACCGAGGGCAAAAATAGAAAGGCTTCCTTAATTTTCAAAATGATTCATGACTATGTTTCTGCAAGTAGTGAAATCTCCCTACTGCATCCAAGCAAGGAGCAGACGATTCAGGATGTGAGTGATATGGGAAGTGACATGCTCTCAGGACCAGGTGACCTCCAAGGACACCACAAGGACAAATGTGGAAGGGGCCAGTCTGACATACACAACCCTCAGCCCCTCAGCTCTCTATCATCAAATTCAAAACCACACCAAGTTGGCAGCAGATGGGAATGCAGACACAGTTCAGCTTCCAGAAAGGAAACCTGAGGGCAGGGTAGATAGCTCAGAAGGCTGGAAAATATGTGTGGCATTCTAAAAAAGTCGGATTTGATTCCCAGAACTTGTAGAGTTACTTGAGCACCTCAGGAAAAGGTCCCTGAGCACTAAGAAAGGAGTAGTGCCTGAGTACCATCAGGTGTGTCACCTTCTGCCCCACAACAAGAAAAGTAAATGAGGTTTTACATGACATTACTATGATCAGGGAAAAACAAATCAAAACAACAATGAGATATCACCTCACATAGGTGAAAATAGCCTATATCAAAATAACAAAAAGCACCAAGTGTTGGTGGGTGAGAAAGAAGCCCTCATTCACTTTTGGTGGGAATGAAAACTGGTTTTTTCTCTATGGAAAATAGTACAAAGACTTCTCAAGGATTTCAGAACTCAATAGTTGCCCATAATTCTATTCCTGGACATATATCCAAGAACACAACAGAATTCATTAGAAAAGGTATTTGCATTACTATGTTCACTGCAGTTCTATTTACAATAGCCAAGATCTGGAAACAACCCAAGCTGTCCACAGGTGCATGGATAGACACTGTGGTCTAACGACACAATGGCATACTACTCAGCTCTCAGAAAAGATGAAGTCTTGGGGGTTAGGAATGATAATACAGTAGAAGGCTGCTTGCCTTGCAGGTGGCCAAATTCACATGGTGCCCCTGAGATCACTAGAAGTGATCCCTAAGTGAAGAGTCAGGAGTAGTCCGTGAGAACCTCTTACTCAAAAAAAAAAAACAACAACAGATGAAGTCTTGCAATTCACTATCACTTGGAAGGAATCAGAGAAGATCATGCTAAGCAAAGTGAGTCAAAAGGAGAAAGACAAGCACCAAGATTTCATTCCTGTACGGGAGAGCAACCAAAGGCTCACAATCCCTAAAGCTTAGACAATAGAATAATGATTATCAAACAGTAGGAGAAATTGAAGGGAAGGTTGTTTGAATTTGGTGGAGACATAGTGGCATTTTGGTGGTGCTGTGGTATGGTAACATTATAGTCTTAAAATAAATAGAATTTGGTGCTGAGGCAATAGAACAGTAGGTAGAACCTTTGCCTTGCAAGCGGTAGACCGGGTGTGATCCCCAGCATCCCATATGGTCCCCGAGCCTGCTAGGAGTAATTTCTGAGGGTAAAGCCAGGAATAACCACTGAAAACCAAATATGGCCCCCAAAACAAATATAAATGTCATATTTGTATTTGTAACATATGTATTCTTGTAAACCAATGATACTTCAAGAGGTCATAGAGATAGCGCAAAGGGTGGTGTTTGCTTTGCACATAGCAACCTGAGTTCAATCCTTGGCGCTCTGTATTACTCTAGGAGTAATCTCAGAATGCAAAAACAAGAGAAAAAATTAGCATCACTATATGTGGTTCCCCAAACCAAAAATAATAATAAAATCTAATATATATGTATAATCTAATATATATGTATAATCTAATATATATGTATATGTGTGTATATATACATACATATATACATACATATATGTATATATATAGAGAGAGAGAAGAGAGAGAGAGAGAGAGAGAGAGAGAGAGAGAGAGAGAGAGAGAGAGAGAGAGAGAGAGAGAGAGAGAGAGAGAGAAATGGGGCTTTGAATGCCACAAGGTGCTGGTGAAGATATACATGGGAATGGCCCTGATCTCAGCTCCTGGGAACATGCCCTTCCTCTCACCCCCATCCTTACTGCTGAACCAATCAACTTTGAACAGATTTCTGTAGCCTCTGAGGTAATGCCTCCTGGGACTAGGAAAGGAATGAGGAAGCCTGAGAAGGAGAGAAGGAATTACTGGGTTTTAGAGACTTCATAATTCTAGTCTGGAATTTGCTCTCCTACTTGTCTTGGTGGAGGGTCCAATCCTGGTTTTCTTTGGGTGTTGAGAAATTGGGGGCATCTTAAGGAACTCTTTGGGTCTGCAACATGTAGCCTGCATTTCATGATTATAATAATTCCTACAGGAATCCTCATGCAAATTGTTATCTGTCCGCCACCTTTTTTTTGGGGGGGCCCACACCCGGCGGTGCTCAGGGGTTACTCCTGGCTGTCTGCTCAGAAATAGCTCCTGGCAGGCACGGGGGACCATATGGGATACCGGGATTCGAACCAACCATCTTAGGTCCTGGATTGGCTGCTTGCAAGGCAAACACCACTGTGTTATCTCTCCGGGCCCTGTCCTCCACTTTAAACTCTTAAATATCCAATGGACCTATTTGAAATCTATTATCTATATCAGTATTTTTCAACCTTTTTGTGCAAAGCACACTTTTCATGGAAAAAAATCACGAGGCACACCACCATTAGAAAATGTTAAAATTTGGGGCCGGGGAGATAGCATGGAAGTAGGGAGTTTGCCTTTCATGCAGAAGGTCATTGGTTCGAATCCCGGCATCCCATATGGTTCCCTGAGTCTGCCAGGAGCTATTTCTGAGCATGGAGCCAGGAGTAACCCCTGAGCGCTGTCGGGTGTGACCCCCCCAAAAAAGAAAAGAAAATTTTAAAATTTTCAACTCTATTTCTATATTGATTATATATAAAGTAATTCTATTAAATAGAAATCAAATAAACACAAAGGAATTATTTTATAGTTACTTTATTGTGAAATAATAAATGATGATAATGATTTGGTCTATTTGTGAACCAAAGCCGCATGTTACAGATGAAATTGGAATTTTTTCCACAGCACACCAGACAATATCTTACAACACACTAGTGTGCTGCAGCATAGTTGAAAAACTCTTATCTATATATCTATTTATTGATATATCAATATCTCTATCAATGTATCTTGAGGGATCTCCTAAGATATGCTCAGGTGACCTGGAGTTCATTCTAATGACACTTGGCCAACCAGGCCAGACCCTGTAGTACTTAGTGTACTAGGGGCCACCAAGGCCTGTTCCAGCAGTGTTCAGGGATCCATGCAGTGCTAGGGAATAAACTGAGGTTGTCTACATACAAGGCAAATACCTTAACCTCTGTACTATCTCCCTGGCCTATGTCCAGAATTTTCAACCTGACTCTATGCTCCTCTCTAATTACACACACATCTTGAAGGAATGTCCCGTTCCCCATGGATAGGTCCTTTGGATAAGTGAGGCGCCATGTGAGCAGTAATAAAGGCCACATGCCATGCCCCATGCCTGCCTTCTTGCCCAGTATCAGATGTCATGCACATTGAGGTCCCGCCTCTACCATTCCCCCAATGGGAAAGTGAGGATAGGAGGTCCCTACCGTTCTGAGGAAGAATGAACAGCTCCTCTGTGACCTGCCTCTTAAGACGACTGTCACAAGGGGCTGGGGGACTGGTGGGTGCTGCAGGCTCCTCTGTGGTCCGCAGTGCATAGTCTGCATAGTTGATCACTTCTGGGGCAGTCACGGCTGGTCTGGGACCATAGACATCCGGGAACTGGAGGAGGGTACGGGGTTGCACAGGCTCGGTGGACTTTTTCACATTGAACTGCAAATATAAATCACATAGATTAGTCCCTATGAGGACCATGCAGGGCAAAGCCTTTGACTGAACGATCCCGTTCACCAAGGCAGCTTTGGTTATCTCCCAAATCCATTAGAACCCACACCATATGGGGTGTGCAAGACTTACTGAGAGTTGGTTTTGTTTATACATCCAAAGCATCATCCAAGGCACCAAGGCAGGGGGCTGGCAGGACAGGGAGTGGACAGCGATAACTTTACTCTAGAAACAAAAGTCTGGGGTCCACGCAAGAGATGCACAGACAGAAACTGAAGAATGAGACTTTCAATGATGCCACCCCTGCCCCCAGCATCTCACATGGAGGCAACTCATCTGGCCTCACACTGTGTCCTTCTCACTATCCAGAATCTTTTCAGAGTAAATATCCAGGGCTTTGGAGCTGGTTTCATTATGGAGTTTGTGTGGCCACCTCGGTGGTGATGGTGGTGGGACTATAGGGCCATACCCAGTAGTGCTGGGGTTAGAACTTGGCTTGTTAGAACTTGGCTGCTTTGTACCCCTCACCACATTCCTGCTCTGGGAGCAAAGCTTACTGTGTCATTCAATGACTCTCTAATGCCCAGGGCCACATTTATTCCCAACTTCAGTTTGTGGGTCCTTGAGAAGCTTTGGGAGCTAACACAAGAGCTTTTGGGAGCTTCACATGATGCCCCCAAGCGGCAGGCTGAGGGTGCTATGGTTTATCTTTCAGCCACCCATAGCTTTTGCTTTTTTGCCTTTCTTTCACAGCCTCAGGTTTTTCAGTTCCTCCATTCTCTAGGCAGGAAGGAATTCTGTCTGGTCTCAACCCCCACATACACAGTTCCTAGCATTATCAGAGTTGGCCCCTGGGTCCTGGGATGCCCATATAGAAAGGGAGTGCATTGCTCTACTCCCTGTTGGGCAGGAAGTGGTGGCTCTGTCTTGTGACTGCAAGGTGAATCAAGCTGACGTCAGAGGCAAAGATGTGGGGGGGCTGGTGTAGGAGGGTGCAGAGAGGAGAGGAAAGAAAGGGAAGGAAGGGAAGGAAGGGAAGAAAGGGAAGGAAGGGAAGGAAGGGAAGAAAGGAAGGAAGGGAAGGAAGGAAGGAAGGAAGGAAGGAAGGAAGGAAGGAAGGAAGGAAGGAAGGAAGGAAGGAAGGAAAGAGAAGGAGGAAAGAGAAGGAAGGAAGGAAGGAAGGAAGGAAGGAAGGAAGGAAGGAAGGAAGGAAGGAAGGAAGGAAGGAAGGAAGGAAGGAAGGAAGGAAGGAAAGGGAAGGAGGGAAGGAAGGACGGAAAGAAGGAAGGAAGGAAGGAAAGGAGAAAGGAAAGAAGGGAAAGGAGAGAATGGAAGGAAAGGAAGGAAATGGAGAGAAGGAAGGGAAAGGAGAGAAGGAAAGGAAGTAAGGGAGGGAAGGATGGAAAACAAGCCCTATCTCTGATAAAGGGATCCTGAAGTCACTGCATCAGGCAAGCCTGAAATGCCCTCTGTCTCTGCACCTAAGGAAAGCAATTTACTGTCCTAGTTGTTGAAGCCACTCTAAAGTGAGGTCTGTGTGACTCACAGCTCAGAGCAACCCAAGCCAATGTTCTGCGTTCTCCACTGGAGGCCCTGGACACTGGGGTCAGGCAAGAGGAAAAAGTCCTCCTGTAAGTCATGCCCTGCCCCATCCATGACATGACCACGCCCACGCTTAAATAGCCACGCCCCTTCACCCGCCTCCCTCCATCAGTCTGTGACTCAGGCATCCTTCGGGGCTCCTAGTCCTTGTCAACACCACAGTATTTTCCTTTAGGAGGAAATAATCTATTGCCTTTGACCAGGCCAACGCTTGTCTGATAGTATCTATGTGCCTTTCCTTGTACCACCACATCCCTCAAATACATTTGTATGTCAACAGCTCCAGCATCTCTTCCCAAGGTGCAGAAAGGTTTGGCAATGAAGGGTAAGGAGGCTGAGAAAGGGTGAAAGGTGTCGCAGAAGAGTACCTGGGAAGAAGGAGGGGGTGCAGGGAAGTCAACAGCTAAAGAAGCACATCCCCCCCCCCACTCAGAATACCTGGGGAGAAACAGGGGAGGGGACTGGAGGCAGGATTTCTTAGAGATGCTTCTGAATCCTGGAAATAAAACATGGGGAATAGAGACTGGATGGACGAGGAGGGGGGATGAGGGGAGGGGGGACGAGGCTACTGGGGCTGGCACTGAGAGAATCAGGGAGTCCAGTTGGTTCATGTCTCCACGCGCTGAGGGATCATGAGTTACCCCTAAATGTGACTCTTTGTATTTCCCCATTTTACCTGTTCTGAGGCCTTTGGCCACTGGCTCCTCCCCTGGGTGCCCAGAATTGCCCAGATTCTGTCTGGCTTTCCAGGGTACAGCACCAGAGTATCTCCAACCCTCATCTCCTGGGGCTTCTCAGCGGAAGCGTGAGACAACCAGACTCTTTACCTCTGTGAAAAACTGATGTACAAGAGTGAGGCTAGGAAGATAGCTATAGGGTCGAGGTTGCAGACCCTGAAAAGCAAGGCCCCAAGTTTGATAACAGGATGCACATAAAGCTGAAGCACTGTCAGATGTGGCTGTGGTGGTCCAAACATCCTTGGACTTCATGTTTGGGTGAATGGACTGCTACACCCCCTGTCCCCACTCCCCTGCAATAGGCACCCGAACTTGATGAGAGAATCAACCACACAAGCCAGTCTCCTGACACTGAGTTTTTGCTTCCTGTTACAGAGCTTTTGGTGGTGGTTATTTTTTGTTTTGTTTTAACCCAGAGGTACTCAAGGCTTACTTCCAGCTCTCAGGGATCCCTTCTGGTAGGGATATGAGGTATTGGGGATTGAACCAGGGTCAGTTATGTGCAAGGCAAGTGCCTACCTAAAGTGCTATCACTCTGGTCCTCACCACAGTGCTTCTGGGAAGAGAACCCAGAGAGGAGGAGTTTTCCCAGGGATCCCCATCTCCCACCCTGTCTCTCTGGTTTGCCTACCTGGTGGAGAGGGGAACAGAGGCCTGGGACAGCCCCAACTTCCTACCATCCATGCAAAGACAGATGGTGCATAGTGGGGGGGGAAGCGCTGCCATGGCCTGAACAAATATTTACAAAGCCCTTTAACAGGTCCGGTCCTGCTTGGCACATCAGAAACTCAGAAGGGAGGGACTGACGCAGGACAAACAGAAATTAATTATGTAGCTAACAGGCTACACAAAAAACAGTTTAACCTTATCACAGATGTGAAGCCACATGTTTAATGACGTGATTAATCTTTGCACCAAGGACTATTTATTCATTTTCATTTTGAGGACACAGGAATTGATGTGGGGAACAGGCCTGTAGGGAGAGGGGCAGATGGCTTTGTCCCTTTGATTTGAGTCAAGATTAACAGGAGCAAGATTTGGGCAGAGTCTGGCTCCTGCCAAATCAGGAGCAGGTCCCATGAGAGTGGACCCCCAATGACTTCTATCACGTGCAGGTCCATGGGGGTCACACTGTGTCTTGGGGAGTTGGGTCAATCCTCATGGGGCTCAGGGGCTTTTCCTGGCTCTGTGTGAGATGCCTTCCTGCAGCCTGTGAACAGTCCAGAAAACTCAGTTGCATGCCAATAACCAAGAGCAACTTCCTGGGGAAGGTAAGTCTGGAGCATTATGGTAGAACACTAACCTGGGGACAATCTGGATGAAGCCACAGATAATTCATGTATCTGGGAGAATCATCCAAGAAGGTGTGAAACACTAGAGGTAACATGGGCCAGAGAGGTAAGACAGGGGCTAAGTCACTTGCCTCCATGCAGCCAATCTGGGTTCAATCCCAGCATAATATATGGATGGACCCTGAGCCCCACTAGGAATGATCCCTGAGCACAGCCAAGTGTGGTCCCCAAAACAAAGAAAAAAAATCCAACTATAGACTTCAAAATGGCTAAAATTAAGGGTGAGGATGTGTCCTGGGTAAGTCCCTGCCTCACATACCCAAGTTCCTGGGTATGATCCCCAGCACTACTAGAAGTAAATAATAAAAAAGACAAAAATGAAATAGGACACCAACAGGTGTTGGCAAGACTGTGACATATTGAGGACTTTCAGGTGTGGCCAACAAAAGGTAAACTAGAAACTTTCTTTGGATAACTGGAAGTTTCTTCCAAGTTGGGCCCCTATGTTTCCTCTCACCCAGTGATGCCACTGCTTGGTATTTATCCAAGAGCAGGAATCTATCTGTCTACAGTAGGAATCTCTTATCTTTGAATCCTGAGAGTAACTTTATTCATCAAACCCAGGTAGCTGCCAACAGGCAGGAGGACGAGTCCCTCTGGTAGGTCCTTACAGAGAACCCAAGACCAACTAGGAGGAGCAAAGTCAGGGTCACCTACAGCCACATGTGGCTCTTTACACTTTTAATGTGGCTCTTCTGTGTGCTGGGCAGCCGCTCCAGGAGTCAGGACTCTGCTCCTAGCCTCTGTCAGTGCGCGCCCTGTGTGGCTCTCAAAATAAATTTCAGTCGTGGTTTTGGCAAGATTTGGCTCAGTTGAAAAAAAAGGTTGCCGACCACTGGCCTAGGGCATAAGTACTTTTAGAGCTGATCAAGTTGTCAAAACACAATATGTGCATTTCCATGGATGGCATGAGCACACACACACACACAAACACACACACACACACACACTTTCTCAGATACACTTATTCTCTCCCTCACACTTTCACACACTCATTCTCTCACACATATTCTCAGACACACACACTTTCTTACACATTCAGATACACTCATTCTCTCTCTCTCTCTCTCTCTCTCTCTCTCTCTCTCTCACACACACACACACACACACACACACACACTTTCTGGCAATCATTCTCTCACACATACTCTCAGACAATCTCATTCTCTCTCTCACACTCTCTCTGACATATTCATTGTCTCTCTCTCATATTCAGTCTCTCACACACTCAGCCATACACTCAAATATACTCTCAGACATAGACACTATCATATACACTCACACATACTCGGTCTCTCATACTCATTCTCAAACACAGGCACTCATTTACCACACTCCCACTTACCACACTCATGCATATTTTTCCCCTACCTCGTCTGTACACAGTTAGGATTCTCTCTTCCTATGACTGAGCCACATGAGGCCAAGCTAGAATTTAGCATAAAGGACCACCGTTGGCCTCTAGAAAAGGATCCTCCTACAGACAGAATTTTGGCAGGAGTAGGCTAGGTCTAGATTTTCCCTCTCACCACACACACAGATTCTCTTGGACAGAATTTGAGGTGGAGCTTAAGCCCATTTGTCCCAGCCCTGCCACCAGTCTGCCCTGTAGGTTTTTGCATCAAAGGAGCAGGATTTAAGTGTAAGTCTCTATACAAGAGTGCTCAGGGGCTATTCCTAGTTCTGTACTCAGAAGGAATCAGGGGTGAAACTTAGGGGTACATGCAGTATAGGGAACAGGCAGATTTAAACAGAATCGGCCACAAACAAATCAAGTGACTTAACTCCTGTACAATGTCTCTGCCCGGCCCTTTTGAAGTGTTGGATCTTCCCCTGGGGGAAGGTGACACTGGCATTTCCAGACTCCTCCCCCTGCAGATGGTTGTCTCAGAAATTTCAAGAAATCTCTGGGTGATAGCTGAGGAATCTTCAGATCTATGAATTTCCCCTGTGATGTGATGAGGTTCCTGGGGAAGACCCCAGGAAGGCAGGTCGGGCCCTTGGAGAAATGGCTTCTTGTGTGACAAACTGCTCAGAGGTATCTTCAACTCTTTGGGTTCCCAACCAAATGGCAATTGAGTCTGATGGAACTCCAGTTCCCAGGGGTGCTCCAGAGACCAGGATCTCTACTCCTGGGATGCCTCTGGGTCAGTCCACCAGGTGAGGCCCCTCTCAAGGGAGGGCAGCTTTAAATCTGTAACTCCGAAATTGACTTTGAAGCTGTAGGAGCTCAGCTTCCGGTCCAGGAGCCATGCGGTGTTTCCATGGCAACTCAACCAGACACCTTACACTATCTTTCATTATCCCTTCCCACACCTCCTCTTCTGTTTATAACAAGCTGGTGCCTTCATCCTTTCTCAAATCCCCTTCCCTCAGAAGCACCTCCTGCCAGGTTCTTTCCTCTTCTGTTTGTAGTGGACCCCACAAACTCCCCACCCACTCTCTCCCAGCAATGGAACAGACAAGGTGTGTCAATAGATTTGCTGCTGTGAGTTGGGGAAATGCTTCTCCCAGCCTGGCAAGAATAAGACATAGTAGCTGGCACCTATGCAAACACTTTCTTTGCTGACAGTTAGTTACTCTTTCAGTCCCTTTGGTGGAGGGGGCACAGTCAGAAATGCTCAAAGTATACTTTTTATTCATAGGTTACTGTTGGTGGGTCTTGGGGGACCATATGGGATGCTGGAGATCAAAATAGGAAGGCCAGGCCACATGCAAGACAAGCATCTTGCCCATTGTACTATATTGTTCTAGCTCTGTGGCTTACTTTTGGCTCTGTGCTCAAAAATCGCTCCTGGAGGTGCTCAGGGGACCCTTTGCAGTTACAGAAATGAAACCAGGGTTGGCTTTGTGCAAAGTAAGTGCCTTAACATCTAGGCGATCTCCACTGTCCCTCATTTCATTCTTGTTTAACATTGATAACATCTCTGAGGGCTGATCAGCTTTGGAACTCCATATTTCATTGTTTCCTTTATAGAATGAGCATTTCCAGTGGGGCAGAGAAAAGGAAGCAGGGAGAGGGAAGGGATTTTACACACAAGTCAATTATGGATAAGAATAGAATTTTTGGGGCCAGAGCGAAAGTACAGCAGGGAGGGTGCTTGCTGTGCACATAGCTGATTTGGGTTTGATCTCTGGAACTACACCTGGTCCTCCTAGTCCACAGCCAGGAATGATCCCTGAGCACAGTCATGTGTGTGTGCCCTAAAAAGAAACAAATAAAAAAATGAAGAATGAAAGGATCAGGAAGGTATATTTACTAAGAAGTTAAGGGTAAAAAAAGGCTTCCTGGGGCCGGTGAGGTGGCGCTAGAGGTAAGGGGTCTGCCTTGCAAGCGCTAGCCAAGGAAGGACCGTGGTTCGATCCCCCGGCATCCCATATGGTCCCCCCAAGCCAGGGGTGATTTCTGAGCGCTTAGCCAGGAGTAACCCCTGAGCATCAAATGGGTGTGGCCCCCAAAAAACAAAACAAACAAACAAACAAAAAAGGCTTCCTGAGCCAAAATTGGGTGGTGATGGTAGTATTTAGCATTGATCACATGTGGATACAGGTGAAAACAGATGGCCATTAGTCTCCAATTCCTGTATGCTAGTCTCCCTTTAGAGAGGACACTGAAGTGTTCAAATGATAGTATAGGGTTTATGGCCCTTGCCTTGCACCCCATCCACCCTATGTTTAATCCCTGACACTGCACACAGTCCCCTGAGCTTTAACAGGGGTCATTTCTAAATACAAAGATAAGAGCCTCTATGGAAAGCGATATGGAGATTCCTCCAAAAACTGGAAATTGAGCTCCCATTCAACCCAGCTATTCTACTTCCTAGGGATATACCCTAGAAACACAAGAATACAATACAAAAACCCCTTCCTCACACCTATATTTATTGCAGCACTATTCACAGTAGCCAGGCTCTGAAAACAACCAAGATGCCCTTCAACAGATGAATGGCTAGCCTCTAAAGAAACTGTGGTACATATACAGAATGGAATATTATGTAGCCGTCAGAAGAGATGAAGTCATGAAATTTTCCTATACATAGATGTACATGGAATCTATCATGCTGAGTGAAATAAGTCAGAGGAAGAGAGAGACGCAGAATAGTCTCACTCATCTATGGGTTTTAAGAAAAATAGAAGTCATTTTTGCAACAATCCTGAGACAATGAGAGGAGGGTTGGAACTTCCAGCTCACTTCATGAAGCTCACCACAAAGAGTGGTGAGTGCAGTTATAGAAATAACTACACTGAGAACTACCATAACCATGTGAATGAATTAGGGAACTGGAAAGCCTGTCTAGAGTACAGGTGGGGGTGGGATGGGATGGAGGAAGATTTGGGACACTGGTGGTGGGAATGTTGCACTGGTGAAGGGGGGTGTTCGTTACATGATTAAAACCTAATCACAATCATATTTGTAATAAAGATGCTTAAATAAAGATATTATAAATAAAAAAAGAAGTCGCTAGTTCCTTGTTTCAATCAAAATAGCCAATTATGAGATAGGAAATGGAAAGGGTAAAAAAAAAAAAAAAGAAATAGATAGCCCTTGAACATTATAAGTGTAACTCCCTTCAAAAACAAACTCCCAGAACAAACAGGGAGAGATGTGCAGAAAAATCCAGAGACTGATCTTTGATTGAATACCACTCAGAACTTGGGCAGCAGACTGACAGAAAGGAAGGTGCCACCTCTGGGCCTAGGTGATAATGTAAAAATCTGTGACATTCAGGGCACAGTGGGTACAACTCAAGTTTGAAGTCCCGTGATAAGGGGAGGGACATTGGTGCTGCCACTCTCCTAGTGTTTATGGCATAAATAGGATATTAGAAAAGATTTAAAAAATAAAAACAGACAAACCAAGAGTCCTGCCTGGACTCTCCAGTCACATACAGAGCCTTGAAGGAACAAAATGGCTGCCACCATATACCACTTCCTGTTTTCTAGATGTGGGGCTTCACACTCAGATTGGATCGTATTTAATCTTACACAACCCTAGATGAGAGGCTAGTATTTAACTATATACCCTAATGCAGGTGTTCTCAAACTTTTTAAACAGGTGGTCAGTTCACTGTCACTCACATTGTTGGAAGGCTGGACTATAGTTTAAAAAAAATTATGAACAATAGTGGCCCATGGGCCATAGTTTGAGAACCCCTGCCAGAGACTGAGAGGAGGAATCAAGTGACAGGGAGAAGAAGAGTGCGGTACACAACACACATGCGCACTGCAGGCCTGGGAAGAATCAGCTGCTAAGCAAGACAGGCAGCAGCGGCAAAAAAAAAAAAAAAAAAAAACAAGAAAAAAACAAAAACAAAAACAAAAACTATGGGCCAGAAAAACATCCTTGGTGGGCTGCATGTGGCCTGCAGGATGTAATTTGAGGACCCCTGCCCTAATGTGAGCAACTGAAAAGAAAGCAATTCTTTCTCCACAGAAAAGGAAATAGCAACTTAAAAAGTTTTAAAGTTTGTCCAAGATCCCACAGCTTGGGATATTGGGATCTTGTAGAGTATGCTACACTTGGGACCTAAGTTCACCCCCACAGTCACTGCTGCTGACCACAACATTCCAGCACAGCTTCCTGACACATTAGCAAATCTATTCACAGGTAAAAACGGAAAGGTCCAAAATCACACTTTGCAATTTGCTGGCACATGTGAGCTAAATGGTCTGCTACCTTCTCCAGCCTTGTTAATGAATTACTGGAGGTCTAGGCATTGCTTGGTGAGTATTCTCAGTTGTGATGTGGCCTTGACATTCTTTGGACAGAAATGTGTTTCCCTTGTGCCCTGACCCAAGGCAATGTCAAAATGGCATCATCATCTCCTGAACACCTTCAACACTCCTCAAACAAAGTCATAATTGTTTCAAAGCTGGGATGATTTCACAGATCACAAATAGCACTGGCTGTTGGTTGGAGCTGACACACAACCTTCCTACTCCATTCTCCTCCCCATCCTTATCTCCCTGCCCAATCACCGTAGCTAGAACTTGGTAGTGGGTTTCATCTCAGAGGAGTTTTGAACTTCCTAAATTTCTTAGCATGTCTTGATCTTTCGACTCTTTCAATGGGCAACCCTTGTGCTGACTATGGACTTAGAAATCTTTCAGTCAGCATCTGAGTGTCAGAGGTCTCAGAACTATCTAATCAGTAGCCTTTGTAAGAAGAGAAACATATATTCCTTATCAGCCTCTTGTGGGTATAACAGCAACATTCACTTGAATACTCCAGACTTCTCTCCTCTGTTTCTTATTGATGGGGATTATTTTTAATTACATAATTAATTTTGCTTTGGGGCCATACAGCTGTACTCAATCAGGGCTTACTCCTGGTTCTACACCACTCTTGGTGGTGCTCAGGGAATCATAAATGATGCTAATCAGGTCAGCTTCATGCAAGAAAAGCACCTTTCCTGCAGCATTCTCTCACAAGTCCCAGGATACTATGTGTTTTGTTCATTTGTTTTGGAGCCATACCTGGCAGTACTCTGGCCTTACTCCTGGCTCTGTACTCAGAGATCCTTCCTGGTGGAGCACAAGGGATCATACATGGTGCCAGAGGTCAAACCTGGATCAGCCATGTGCAAGAAAAACATTGACCTGCTGTTCTTGGAAGTTACATTTTTTATGGAGTATTGGAGACTGAAAATTCTGGTTATATATCTCCATTTTTTTTTTGTTTTTGGGCCACACCCATTTGACGCTCAGGGGTTACTCCTGGCTATGCGCTCAGAAGTCGCTCCTGGCTTGGGGGACCATATGGGACGCCGGGGGATCGAACCGCGGTCTGTCCTAGGCTAGCGCAGGCAAGGCAGGCACCTTACCTCTAGTGCCACCGCCCGGCCCCGTATATCTCCATTTTCTTAGCACTAAATTCGCATCATTTTCTAGAATTCTATACACTATTTTAATTCTATGAAACTTAGATGAAACCATTGACAAAATCAATACATCAACCTTTATTATAAACAATAAAGTACTGAAATAAAATCCCTTAAAATTCAATTTAAAAATAATTGATGAGAAAATATTCAGTGTGATTCTTCAAATCACACATTTGTTCTTCTTTTACACATTTGCATTCTGAGAAACTTTTCTGAGTGGGAGAGAAGGTTCTTTAGAACCCTTTGGAGCATGGAAGCATCATCCTTCCCAGGTGACACAGAGTGGAAAACAGTGCAGTTACACAAATCAAAGACATCCGTCCACTCTGTGCAGATGCTGGCAAGCATCTGAAAGCACTAGAATGATAGTACAATGGGTAGGATGCTTGCCTGGCATGCTGCTGACCCAGATTTGATCCCCAGAATCCCACATTGATTTCTTTCCTGGAAGCATCACAACAGCAAAGCTGTAAACTATGACTTCAGAACAGGCTTGTGACTTTGATCAGCTTCTTCCTTCATTTGGGTTTTAGGTCCAAACAAGCCTATTAAACATTTATCAAATTCTAGCAAATCAAAAATTAAATTGGCATATATTTGATGTTTATCTACTAGGTACACAACCTTCATTCAAGCAACAGGAGAACAGAAGATGCACTTGCTTATAGAAAGTTTCCTGTCAAATGATGAGATAAGACCATGGCTACATAGCAAACAGAAAGTACTGGTGCACCAACTCTCCTTCTTGGTGCCCATGACAGGCATGAAAAATCAATCAAAGCATTCTTTTCTGCTTTTTCAGGAAAAGGCCATTTGTTCATCTCAAGGAAACCAGTACCCATGAATAATAAGTCATGTGCAAAAAACAAGCTATTTGCTTTTTGTACAGGTGTATACAAAGAGGAAGAAGTTGAGAAGGTAACTTGAAATTGTCTAGTATATGTATTACAAGAGACCAATCATCAAGGACATCAGAACCTGCTTCCTAAAGAGGCCTGTTAGCTCAATAGTCAAGGAAATGTACTGATGGGAGAGACAAAAGGATCTCCAGAGTCCTGGAATGGGTACATAGGATAGCATGCCTTGGACATGGTGCAGCTAGTGACGCATCTAGGGTGAATGGAGGAAATGGGGGAGGTGGGGAGAGGCCTCAGAAGAAGGCTTCCAAGTTGCTGGTCATGAACATGGAAAGATTTTTAACTGAGAGTGGAAGCAGGGTACTTCTTGGAACTTGCAGTACATCCAGCTGCTAGGTACATGGCAGGGAGCTGGAGGGGCAGTTGCCAATTGAAAAGAGATGAAGAACTAGCCTGGGGGTCAGGGTAGTAGATGAAACTCAAGATTAACAGTGAGGGCTAGAATGATAGTACAGTGTAGGTAGGGTGCTTGACTGGCATGTTGCTGACTCAGATTCGAAACCCAACATCCCATATCATCTCCCAAGCCCATCAGGAGTGATCCCTGAACACAGAACAAGGATTAAGCTCTAAGTATAACCAGGTATGTCCCCCCTGCAAATAAAACCCTAAAAATTAACAATGAAAGTGGTCACTTAAAGTATCTTAGGAAAAATGGACAACTAATTGGCCAAGAATTGGTTGGGAAAAAGAACCCAGGAGTGTAACCTCCAGGGAAAAGCAGCTCCTTTACTTCCTCTCTGATCTTCTCTTCTGAGATAACAGATGTGTGGGTACAGACTGGCAATTCTGCGACACTTTGAAGTAACAAGAAATTTTAGGGGACACTCAAGTGCTGTCCCTAGCCTCCCCCTTCGTGCTGCTAGTCGGGTGGACTAGGTTAGAGAGCAGCACATGGCATGTGGGGTGGAGGGTCCTTCTCAAAGGGGTACAGACCTCGCTTCCCTTCTGTCTACTAAATGTCACCAAATAGGATTTGATGACACGCTATTGGTCAGAGCAGCTTGTTCACTCCAAATTCACTATCATGCCAACTAGTTTTCTCAGCTCATGGTTTTGTGCAAAAAAAAAAAAAAAAAAAAACCCAGACTGTTCAACCTGCAGGGATGTCTGGTGAGCACAGACAGACAGCAGGCAACAGACAAACAGCAGGAGGTACAAGCCCTGTGCTAGTGGCTGGGTCAAATGGAAAACTGGAAAGGGTTTCTAAACCTGCCAAGAAAGCCTTAAACTGCACCACAAACACTCTCAGTTCTGCTCGTCCCTGTTAATGATTAGGGTTGGTTATGCTAACCAATGATTGAGTGTTTACTAATAGGAGGATTTGGCAGGAGCAGATGGTCCATTAGGTGGCTCAGCCAGCAGGTATTTACAAAGACTGGGAGGGACAGAAAACTGACACACAACAACAGAGAGTGTGTGGAGTAGAACTGCTTGGACAGAAACTTTTCCTAGACCTGGATTCTGGTACCAACACCTGGGGGATAAAAATGTCTGCAGTTCCTGGTTAGGAGGGGCAGGGAGACACAAGAAAGGTGAACAGGATGGTTTGGTTTGATTCTGGAGCCACAAGGGGTCATTTCCAGTCCCTGCATAGGTTCTGGACACTGCCTATCTGGATCACTCCCATAGCAGTTGAGTGAGGTTTGTCAGTTCAGACAACAGATGGGCACAGGGAGGCTCAGAGAGGTTCAGCCACCAGCCTGAAGCCCAGAGCCAGCAAATGGATTTAGTGTCATCCCTGCCATTTTTCTAGTCCATAAAATCAAATAATTTAAAACAACTGCTTTAAGGACAGCTTAACCATCAGCATTATTAATGACCCCACCACTGAGCTACTGAGCTCTGGCAATTAGCACACTCCCCCGAAGACTCTGTGGTATCCACAGGCACTCAAGGTTTATCCACAGTTGTCCTCTGTGTGTTTCTGGAGTGTGTGAGGTCCCCACTGGGTCCCTCTGGGATGATCAAAATTGCGTGGCCAATAGGACAAGGGAGCTGAGAGCATACCTGTGGCACCCCATCCCTGCTCCCCAACCCCTGGGACCACTGGACATAATTGACGGCAGAACTTCTGCTGGCTATGAGAACTCACTGACCACCCACCTTGCCTGCCTTGGTACCTTTGATCTCAGTGGCATCTGGTTCTCAAATGCTTACAGCCACAGCTATCTTCTTATGGGAAATCTTGGTCAGCTCATCTCCCCCCTACAAGGAATCTTGAGGACAGGGACCCCTCTTATTGGATTTACCAGGTGACACCCCACTCAGTATACTTGATACTCATTGGTTAGAAACAACTTTGAATGTAGCACCTTGGATTGGTGTTTAGACCACTTGTTCTTCACCCCAGGGTGTGGTTTGTTTCATCCTAATAAATATCCTGGGTCTCAGGAAAACGCTCTCTTGCATTTCCGGTTTTTCCTACTGAGCTTCCTACTTCTTAGAAGTGGAAGACTTGCGTGTTGTATTCCTGAATCCATGTGGATAATTTCCTTCATCGGCATTTGCTTCTAGACCCAGTGTCCTGGTTTTGGAGCTTGAGGATTGAATTCTCACTCTCCCATTCTATTCTTTTCTGCAAAATGCAACCTTCTCCATCTACTCATGATCTGGTGCTTCAACAAAGCTCTTTTAGAGACTAAAGTCCCTTCCCCGCTGCTCTCCTCTCTGTCCTGTCCCAAGGCAGGTGGTATAAATGCCCTCGCCGGTTGTCCCTATGCAACCTTGATGCCAGCATGCAGGCCCTGCCATTTGAAATTTACTCTGAAGGGTAGAAGCCACAGGACACAATCACAAATACCAGGCTCCACAGGATCAGCCCTGCCTGGTGACCCAGCTCCTGAGATCTCCTTCCTAGTGCTAAAGAAAGGGAGGCCCTTAGCTTACAGACTTACAAACCTGTCTTCACATTTGGTCCTGTTTCCTATCAGGGCCTGCAGCAGGCAGATCTTTCTCTGCAGTCCTCAAAACCAGTTTTCCCCACCAGACATTGCACCCCAGTCCATGGAGGTCACCTCACTTGCTCAGTTCGCTCTACTGCTCCAGTTCTTATATGTTTGACTTTTTCCTCCCCGACTGGTGCTTTCCTATCAGAATGTCTAGTTGCATCCCTAATCATCACCATCTCTCCACAGACTTGCCTGCACTTGGTGCTAAATTCTTTCTCTCATGTGCCGTTCTACCACCCACTTCCACAGGCCTGCCAGTGTTCAAGGACCTACCTGGTCTCATTTCCAAGGTCTTCTGTTTGTTTTGGGGGCATACCTGGCTTCCTCGGGGTGCTCAGAAGTACCATGGCTTGTGTTGTGAATTGAACCTGGGTTGGCTGCATGTAAGGCAAGTGCCCTTCCTGCTGTAACTATCTCTCTGCCTCCAATTCTCTTCCTTTTAAAGCTTTTTCTCATACTAATTGGTTTTTCAAAGGGCATTAAGGTAGTGTCATTAAGTGTTCGTGTCCACCAGGCCTTGTTTCTTCTTTGTCTATGTGTGAGGGTCTTTAGTCTAACACCCTCATCTCAACATCTCAATCATGATCAAACCAATACTTTCATTCTTGAGGAGTCACAGATTTAGGCTGTGTACAAGGTGTACAACGTGAAGGGGTGACAAATGGTACCCTGACTCCTGTTCATTCCCTTCCTCTGTCTGTTTTCTGGGGAACCTAGTGGGCTAGTTAAAGACTTAGCTCCCCTTGGGGCTGGGATGACCATACAGTGGGAGGAATGTTTACTTGCCTTCTACTCAGCAGACCCAGAGTCAATCCCCAGCATCATGTATGATCTCCTGAACCCACCAGGAGAAATCCCTGAGTGTAGAGCCAGTAGTATGCCCTGTATACTGTGGGATGTTGTGCTACCCCTCCAAAAACACCTCAGATCCTCTTCCCCCATGAGCACCAGCTCACCCAAAAGTGCACTTACAAGGATATGCCAATACCCATCACATGCTCTGGGGTTTTATCTCCTGACACCCCCTTACTCCCACCATTACTTTTGCTGCCTCTCTCTTGCCTCTTCTTTGTAAAGCACAGTGCTGTGACCCAAGATACCTTTTATGAAGCAAAGTAGAAGCCTGGAGAGCTAAAACATGAGTAGGGCACTTGCTTTGCATGTTGGCCAACCTGGCTTCAATCTCTAGCACCCATATGGTTTCCAGCATCACCAAACACAGCCCTAGAGTCCCCTGAGCAGTTCTGAGGTTGTCTGGGTAACCTCTGGCACATCAGAACTATGGTAGCATCCACCACACCACATCCTTGGGCCCTGGGTCATCACATTGAGCTACCAGCTCAGTAACTTAAAAATTGATGGGAGGGGGCCCTGGACCCTTGAAGAACTGCTTAAAAAACTATGAGTCCAGAGCACAGCTAGATAGGGGGTTTGCCTTATATTCATCCAATCCAGGTTTGATTCCCCAGCATCCCATATGGTCTCCTGAGCTTGCCAGGAGTGATTTCTTAGAACAGAGCCAGAAGTAAGTTCCTGAGTACTGCCAGGTGTGGCCCCTAAACAAACAAACAAAAATATGTGAGGTGGTGCCCTGTGTGATTGACATCAACTATGAATCCCAGGAACCTGGAGTTCTTGGCCAGCTCATCAGCAATTCTCATGGTCCCCTTTCCCAACTCTTCCCTTCCTCCCTTCCTGTCCAACACCACCCCCTTCTCCCCATTTGCTTTAGCTCCAGACTAGGCTTTGTGCTTCTCAGTGTCACTATCTTGGGCCTTTGTTCCTGGCTTTGCAGTAGAAAGGATTAAGGCAACCTCCCAGGTAGCCATGGACCAACAGTGATCCAAAGGACAGAAAACAGAGGACAAGGGGAGCATCTGTGTATACACACTGACTACTCCATGGTTCAGTCATCAGTCCCCACCCCTGTCTTCCTGTTCCCCAGGAAAAGATATCTTGGATGCAAGCAGAGATTGACACCCCAGGAATCCCTCTCCCAACCCCTGACTCAAGAGCCATTCAACATTTCTGCTCTTTGTCTTGCATTTGCCCAGCCCAGTTCCATTCTTCTATGAAAGAAAGTGGAGTCTTGGGTTTAATAAATGGAGGACAAAAAAACTAACTAGCTCTGTCACCCCCACAACCCACCCCCATACCAGACCTCAGTTTTCCAAAATTCCCAGAGGCCTCCCCTCCAATTTTTTTTTATTCATCATCAGAACTGCAACCCCGTTTCATTCCCAGACTCTTCAATCTGTCCACACTAGGGCTGCCAAGTGAATAGCAAAGAGAAGCCTCCATGCTGTACCATTATTTTTATTTATTAATTTGGGGGTCTTGGGGGGGTCATACATGAAGGTAATCAGAGCTTACTCCTGGCTCTGCACTCATGAAGATACTCAGAGCTTACCCCTGGCTCTGCACTCAAGAATCATTCTTGGTGGGGCTCAGGGGACCCTATAGTGATGACAGGGATTGAACCCAGGTGGACATGAACAAGGCGAGTGCCCTACCTGTTATTCTACCATTCTGCCCCCTAAGTATGTGGATTCTGACATGCACATGAGAAAATGTTTTGATCTTAAAATCTAGAGTGCTTGGAGCCATTGTCAAAGCACAGTGGGTAGGGTATTTCCTTTGCATGTAGCCAACCTAGGTTTGATCCCTAATATCCCACATGGTCTCTCAAGCCCCCCAGGAGTGGTCCCTAAGCACACAAATGGGTTTAAGCCCTGAGCATTGCTGGGTGTGCCCCTAAAGGAAAAATATAACAAAAGCAAACTAATACCCTAGAGCTCAGTCTTGTCTTCCTTAGAGCAGACTTTCCTGGGGTAATGAGTCACTGGGTCTGAGGTCATGAATACAGAGATCGAATCCTCAGGGAGAAGTGGGGGTAGCTAGAGTGAGAGAAGTCAAAGGGCATGACTAGGTCAAGGCTCACCCTCAGAATGCTGGCTCCTCTGGATTCCAGATCTGAGAAGGTTTCCTCTTGTCTGCTGTCCCCCATCCACAGTGATCTCCCCTTCCCTCCCTTCTTTGTCCTTCTGATTTGGACTTTCCCACCAGGTGTCTCTGCCTGAGTAATCCTATTGTGCCTCTCCCTGTACCCCAGGGATGTGAGGATGGCAACCCTGTCACTCTCTGAAAAGAGGAACATGCCCCAGGCCATCAGGCTTTTCTGCTACAGGTAACAAAAGGTGCCAGAGAACCATCCTCAGATGGACAAGAACCATACTTAGGACATACCCATGCTGAATCAGAGAAACTAGGGGAGCTGCGCCAAGTCCCGGATGTGCTGCCGGAAAGACACAGCCCAGCTCAGGGAGCCAGGTAGTGAGCAAATAAAAGGCTCAGAACTGCCAATGGGTGTATGATCATCTCCCTGAAATAATCTACACTCAATTCCTGAGGAAAAATTCACACCACCTCCATGTTGCTAAGTAACTAGCCCAAACAAGCTTGCTGCATCCAATTTCTCTGCAGGGCCCCAGGCAGTAGCCAGGGCAGCAAGCAGATAGGAAATAGAAAGGATGGTGCAAGTAGCCTCACGCTGCTCTACAGGCAAAGTTTGCAGAGGTAAGTGCAAAGATGTCTGTGTATCTGGGGAGACACAGTGACTCACGAGGTTTTGCCTAGTTTTTCATTGAAAGTTTTCCAGTGGCAGTGGAAGCAGAAGTGGATGCTTGGGGGCAGCCCAGGCTAAGTGCATTTTTTTTGCTCTGGCTCTGAACTTGTGACTCCTGGGCTCTTCAGTGCTTGTCTGCTGAGTGGAACAGGTCAGGGTTATTGGGAAGCAAAAACAAATGTAGCTGTATAAGCTTGAGAGAGGACAGACACTTAGAGAGACTGACAGATATCAGCTCTGCTATGACTATCCATGGCTTGAAGGAAATGAAAGGAAATACTTTTTTTTTTTTTTTTTGGTTTTTGTTTTGTTTTGTTTTTCCAGCGGTGCTCAGGAGTTACTCCTGGCTCTATGCTCAGAAATCACTCCTGGCAGGCTCGGGGGACCATATGGGATGCTGGGATTCGAACTACCATCCTTCAGCATGCAAAGCAAATGCCCCACCTCCATGCTATCTCTCCAGTCTGAAAATAAATCTTTGAGGCTTTTGCTTATGTGATCAGGAGCATCATCAGTAATGAAGCCTTTTATTGTGGGGGAGGCTGTACATGGATTTCTTAGGGTTCTGAGAAAAAGGGTAACTCCTAGCAACTTGGGGGCCCCTTTGGGGTGCAAGGGATTGAAGCTGTGTCAGATGCATGTAAGACCAATGCCCTATTCTTGCTCTGACCCAGCAATTAAGCCTTTTAAAGAATCCCTTGATTCTGTAGAGAGCCACCTTCAAGGCATCATGAAGTCCAGATTATTCCAGGAATAAGTGGGGTTAGAAATTAGGGAGGTGGGGATGACCTGTAATCATCTATTCTAAGTGGTAAGGGGAAGACGTGTATAGACAGTGAAAAGTGAAGTGGAAAGCTCTATTGCAGGCTTTAGGTAAGTCTCCCATTTCTCCTCTTCCACCCTCTCACCCTGCCTTTCTGTACACTCTACAGCACCTAGAGGACCCTGAGCCCTTCTCCCCTGATCATGGGACATGTGTCTGTCTTGTCTTTGCTGTTCAGTGCCTGGAACATGCCCAGTGACCTTCAGTGAATGACCTGATCAGAGAAGAAAAGATGCTTCTGCTCCAGAGAGTAAAGACACAGAGAAGGTGTGGGGCTCAGGGGATCACAGTCGTCCCCAGTGGACTCCAGTTTCTCCGAGGACATGGGCGAAGAAGCAGAGGCTGTGGCCTCTAAAGCAGAGTGTCAGTCTCTTGACTCCTGTGTCTACAGAAATCTGAAGCAGAAACCCACAGTCTTCCCGATAATGAAAATAGGGACTTAGTGGATACCATTGATGTTTGTAATCAGGGGTTATAATGTTTAATCAAACCTCTCCTGGGAGGTTCTCAAAGGGCCAGAGCTTTGAACGCTGCAGTCAAAGCTGGGAGAAAACTGAACCACACTGTGAGAGGTTTTGAAAAAGGCATCTGTGAGAGGACCCAGAAAAGGGTGAGAGCCCTGGATCACGTTCACAGTCTCACACAGATTCCTTCTGCCTCAGCTCCTGTCCTCTTTCTAATCTCTGGTCACCCAGGAACAAGTCTCCCCATGCTGGGCTGAGACCCCAGCCCAGCCCAGGAGGTACCAGGTACCCCTTGCAGACCAGCAGTTGGAGATGGAAAGGGACAGAACCCCAGAGTCCCTCCAAACCAGCTCAGTGTGAAGGAAGAAAAGGGAATGTTCCAGAAGCTCAGTACATGGTCCAGGATGCATTTAGGCAAAGAAAGAAGAAAACAAATGAATGCCAGAGGGAGCAAGATATGGAAAGAAATGGGGTGATTGGGGAGCACCTGTTCCCCCTCTTACTTGGCTAAATTCTTGCCATTGTTTATGCCCTGGCACCCTGCCCCCTCAGGAGATTTGAAAATGCAGGAATAAAGGATGTGTGGCACTGGGAAGGAACCTCTACTAGTAATCATCCTGTGTGGGAGGTGGCTGAGTGCCTCCTGTTCATGCATTTGTTCATTCATTAATTCAATCATTCATTCATAGGTTGACAGATCAGTCTCAAAATTGCAATGCCCACAGCTGGCACAGTTTGGGCCAAGGCTGCGGAATTGGTGCCTGGAACCCATCAGGGACAAAGTCTCAAACTTTGGTGTGAATTTCCAGGGCTTGTTATTTATTGTCCACTGATGGGGACTGTTGTTTCAGTTGTTTCAGATTCATGAGGAAGCAGACAGTAGTATTTTCTCACCGTGACCACAAACTCCTTCATTTCTACCTATAGGGAAGTCTGGATCACAGAGGAAGAACCCCTAGGAAAACATGAAGGATTTTTTTGTCTTTGTTTGTTTTGGTTTTGGGCCCACATCCATTGGCGCTCAGGGGTTACTCTTGTGTCTGTGCTTAGAAATCATTCCTGGCACAGTGGACCATATGGGATGCCGGTAATCAAACCCAGGTGAGTCCTGGGTCTGCTGTGTGCAAGGCAAATGCCCTACTTTTGTGCTATCTCTCCTGCCCCAAACATGAAGGTTTTTTTTTAAAGCAAGATGAGCTTCGCCTCTGTCCATGACCAGGGCCTGAAATCAGGCTCTGATGATTTCCCTCTGATTCCCTCCAAATCAGCCACCACCAGCAACTTAAAGGGACATGGACACCCCTGCTGCAGACACCCAGTTTTCACGGGTGACAGGAAGCCAGAGCCCCATCTCTAAATCCCCCAGGCACTTTTACTCTTCCAGGAACATCTACAAAGAGCCTTCCCACCTCCTGATAACATGTGCCTTTACTGTCATACTGTTGCTACCTGCCACCCCTAACAACACCTCCTTTCCTGCCTTAGAAATGTCCATTGTGTCTCTATTCATTTTATCTGGGTCATCGATAGATGGGGCCAAGTTGAGTGCCTCAGCAGCCACCAATTCTGGCAGAACTCAGCCTTACCACAGCCTGCTGAGAGGCTTGGGTCACTCAGATGCTGGCCACCAAGTGTGTACCTCCCATTCAGCCCTGACAGCATCCATGTTTAAAGAAACTGCTCAGTCAGGGCCAGAGAAATAGTACAGGGGTTAAGCCTTGTATGTAGCTGATCCCATTTTGATCCATCCCCGGCACTCCATGTGGTCCTCCAAGTTCTAGCAGGAGTGATCCCTGAGTACAGAGCCAGGAGTAAGTCCTTGGAAGAGCCAGGCCTAAAACAAACTAACTAGCTCAGGCAATAAGCCAAGTGTCTGGACACTGGGGTATCTTCATTTGTCTCCAATTTCTCAACTGAAACCTAGCAGATTACAGTCACTCCTGGGCACTACAGGTAAATATTACACAAGTAAGCACATGGGAAAAATCATGCCCACTTGTAACCAGGGCTGACTGTTAAAGAATGTGGACAAGGGCCTATGAGATACTTCAAAGGGCCAGAGCACATGCTTTGTAAGCAGAAGTCCTGGGTTCTCATATTCCAAGCACCACAGGCTCCTATAAGCACTGCATGGGAGGGGGGGGGCCCTTGAGCACCAGTGGTCATGGACCCCCAAAACAAACAAAATCACTGGAAGTATAGAGATGGGTGAGTGTGATGGGGGAGCTGCAGAAGGAGACTGGATCCCAGGGGTTATAGACAGATTCCTTCCCAAGAAGGTGCAATTTAAATGCAAGAATTCTCCTTAGGGGGCCAGAGAGATAGCACGGAGGTAGGGATTTTGCCTTGCATGCAGAAGGATATGGTTCGAATCCCGGCATCCCATGAGGTGCCCTGAGCCTGCCAGGAGCGATTTCTGAGAGTAGAGGCAGGAGTAACCCCTGAGAGCTTCAAGGTGTGACCCCCCCCTCAAAAAAATGGATTCTCCTCAGGAATTAGAAGGTGGCCCCAGGATGGAACAGGAGTGTCAGTGCCTCCAAGAAGCTCAGGGCCCAGAGACATAGTACCAGTGCCAAGGTATTGACCTTGGTTCCATCCCCAGCACCACATATAGTCCCCTGAACACTGCAAGGGATCACTTATGCATTCAAAGCTAGAAATGACCACTGAGCATTACTAAATGCAACCCCAATACTCTTTCCAAAAGGAAGCTCATCATTTACAGGAGGAGGAGGTGGCCTTGAAGAGAAGAGCTGCCAGGCTTAGGGCAGAGAGGCAGACACCTGCCTAGCAAACAGGGATAGGAATGGAGCGGTGAGGGTAATAGAGGCTACAACACCCAGACCAGCTTGGCTAGAACCTGGCAGCTCTAAAACATCTCTTGCTATGTGTGGCTTTGGACAAGTCACAAGCTTTCCCATCATTCAGTTGGCAGCATCACACCAGTCCTTCACTTGGTTGCTAAAAACGTTCTGTGCAAAGCAGCTGGAGTGGCGCCTGACGTGAATATGGACACCAAATAAGGCTTTGCTATGCTGGGTCCCTCCCCAGTTTTGCAAGAAGTTGAAGGCAGGAGATGGTGTCTTTGAATCCAAGAGGCTGTGCTGTGTGTGGATCAGGGCTGTCACTAGGGCAGAGCTGGATGGAGGCCCAGTGTCAGTCGCCCCAACACCTCACCCAACACCCAGGATCTCTCCAAGCCAGGGTAAGCCTTAAGAACCAGAGCAGCTGCTGCTGGAGAGTGCTGGGAGCTGGAAAGGACTCGAGTTGACAGCTGGTCCCTGCAGAGGGCTGATGGACCTCAGGGCCAGTGGGGAGCTCAACGCACCCCTTTCCAGATGGCTCCAGACCCCGCCTCCGCAGCCCTTCTGGAGGGCTCCTGCCAGCCTCACTGTCACTTGTTTGGACTGTGAACGCCTCAAGGACAGCAGGCATGTCCTCGCCACCTCGATCCAGTGACAACTGGCAAATTGGGGCTCAGGGCTGGTGAATAACTGGAGAAAGGAGGGTGGGCCGGATCTAGGGTGACCCTTAGGGAGGATTCCAACCCATCACTCACAGTCTTCCTGCTCCCTCTTAACCCCTTTTTGATAGAGGGGGACATTTTATACTTCCACTTGGGGAGCACAGCTGGGGTTCACAGCCTATGGGGTGTGGTCTTTCCAACCCTCTCCCACAGACCCTTTCTGCTGTGCTATACAGTGGGGGGGGGGGAAATCACATCAAAGGGGGCCTGGGGACCAGATAAAATCAATCATGTCTTCAGGGCATTTGGGGGCAACCCACATCAGCCTCTGGATGGTGGGTGAAGAATGTTGGGGAGGCATCAGGGTCCTTCATGTCCCCCTCCCCAATATTACCAGCTCTCCCCAGCTTTCACTCATGGTCTCCGGCTTCCAGGGAGCAGCAGTCACCTCCTCTCCCATTTTGGGGATGAATCTCTCCCATCCTGAACAATGCCACTGCTCTCTCCACACAACCCCAACCCGCCCTCTCTTCCCTCTCCTGCAAGCTTCCCATCCTGCAAGGGCCTTCACTGGTCTCCCATGCTTCACAAGAGGGGGGGGTCTCACACCTCCTCCCTCTGCCTGTTCAGTCTCCTCCACATTCCCCTCTAAGTGCCCTTTGCACCTAGAGCCCCCCAACCTCCTGCTCCTCCCAACCCCCCAATTCCATCCCACCCCATTCCCGCCCACACTCTCCCCTTGAGCGCCCTCATCCCTACTTCAGCCTCCCTCCATGAGCCCCCCAAAAAAACCTTCCTCTAGATGCCTCAGTGATGGGTGCGCCCCCTTCCCTTCCTTGCTTCCTCTTTGCCAGGCTCTGCCAGGCAAAGAACCGTCACGTATCACCCCGCCACCCCACCTCAGCTTGGCAGACCCTCCCTCCCAGCCCCGATAGTAGCCCCTGGAAGCATAGACAACTGGCCCCATCCCCACCCCTCACCCCTGCTCACCTGTTGGGCTGACCGGAGCACACCGGCCTTCTCGGGATCCGGCTCTCGCTCCCGCTGCAGCAGCCCCTTTTTGGGGTGCATGTGCCGACACAGGCAGGTGACCCCGCAGAGCGCGAGGATGCTGGTGGCCGTGCCCAGGGTGGCGCCCAGCGCGATCACTGGCACCGAGAGCACCATGGTGGCCGCTCCCCGCCGCCAGCTCCCGCACCCCGGGACCGGGAACCAGGCGCGCCCGCAGCTGTCAGCGAGCGGGCCCGCTGGAGCACGTCAGCACCCCCGCCCTTGGCGCCCCCTCCCCGTCCACGTCACGGCTTGCGCCCCGCCCCGCCGGGTCTGGCAGGTGGGGAGAAGCTGGGATAGTCTCGGGTCTTCACCCCGCTTTCCCCTCCCCTAGGGAATCCCGGGTCACACTGGGTTTTAGGAGGAGCATCCCAGCAGCAGGCTCCATCTGGGGAGGGTCTTTTGGCTCCTAGCCTGGACCCCCCTCCACCCTTGGCTGCCTCCTGAGTTCTGGGGACACACAGAGCTGAGGGGGTGGGGTGTCACCTAGCTTCAGAACCTGCCAGGTGTTTACCCCAGAAATGGCTATAGATATGGCTGGGGAAGGAATGGAGGCAAGTACCCTGGTTTGGATGGTGACCAAATGAATTCAGATTCTGTAGGAAGCCACCAGAGCTTGGCTCACAAGGAATTGGCGTTTATCTCCTAATTTTTTTTTTGGGGGGGGGTCCACACTCGCTGACCCTCAGGTTACTCCTGGCTATGTGCTCAGAAATCGCTCCTGGCTTGGAGGACACCCAGGAATAGAACCGCGGTCTGTCCTAGGTCAGCACATGCAAAGCAAATGCCCTACCACCTCTGCGGCTCCAGTATTTTCTAATTTCTTTTATGGGGTGGAAACATACCCTGTAGTACTCGGGATCACTCTTGGAGGACTTCTGAGACCAGATGGGTTGCCCAGGAACGAACCCACATTGTCCCTGGGGTTCAAGGCAAGTGTTCTACCCGATGTACTATATTTCTCTGGGCCTTTCTCTGAACTGCAGAAATTCTCACCGTTATTTACAGAAAAGGAAGAGGCCGCTCAGAGAGGGGCTGGTGCAGTGGCAACATCCTATCCCTCTGAACTCAAGCTCAAATTTGCAGAGTCCCTGCCCATGGGCAGCTTTCTGAGATAGGGTCCACTGGGGTTGCTTAGCAGAATAAAGACAGCAGGGGTGGGTGGGGGGGGGGCAGGACAGTTCACTCTTGGTGAAGAGAAATCAGGGAGTAGTTGGTTCTTTTGTTTCGGTTCTCTTCACTAAGTGATTTCTGACTGGGTGTCTTCTAGGCCTGCTGTCCACTGGGCTTGACTGGCCCTGAGGGAGTACCCCATGGCCAACATGTGGTGACAAATTGAGCAGGTCCCCTGCGTGTGACTCGCTTTTTACAGAAGGACTGGCTGGCTTTCATGAGGCAGGAAGCAGAAGTGGCTTCTTCTAAGGCTTCAGAAATTACAGAACGTCCATTCTTCAATTCTTTGGTCAAAGCCATCGCCCACCCCCTCTCTTTTATCCTTTCCCTGTAGAACATAAATAAAGATGGTTTCTGTGATGCAAAGCCTGATGCTATCTCTCACAGGCCTAAATGCCTACTTACAAGATTCTCCAGGGAGAAATCAAGAACCCCTACTTGGATTCAAAGCCCTTTGTGATATGATCCCCTCCAGGTCTCTTAGAGCTCCCTTTCCTCACTTGTCCTTATGTCCTTGAGCGAGAGCCAGCCATACATGAGAGCTCAAGACTCGTTCTGCAAAGGATCAAGCTTCAAATGCTTTGTCCTGCCATGGATGAACTTACAATGTGTAAGTGGCTAAGACAATGCTGATAGCCTAGAATTGCATTTGATCTATCAGGTCTATCAGGCTATCTTGTTTATTTGTTTGTTGGGGAGCTAAATCTGACAGTGTTCAGGGCTTACTCCTGGCTCTGTACTCAGAAATTACTCCTAGAGGATTCAGGGGGCCATATAGGATGCCGGGGATGGAACCTGGGCCCGTCACATGCAAGGCAAGCTTCCTACTGTTGTACTATCTGAGCAGCCCCTATAGGACTATCTTGCCTCTTCCACAAGTCTTTATTTTGTACCTTCTGTATGCCATGCACAATTTCTTACTGAGCTTGGTTTTCTGCCTACTGTTGTGCTCAAGTGTGGAAGTCCCCAGAAGTAACTTTATCATTCTCTGACAATATCGTTTGCTGGGGGGAGACTTTATCTTGCCTTCTGGTTCTGGGAATGCTAATGTTATGGGAATGGGGGAATAGGAGTTTAATTAATGCTTTCAGTCTAGATCTCTCATTCCCCATCTGCTCCCCTGAGGGATCCTCAGCACCCCTGGCAGAACTGGGTGGAGGGGAGGGGACAGAGAATATCTGGTTTGTATCAGACATTGTCTGGTACTGTGCAGATCAGATGCCCATCATATGATCTATTGCTACCTTGGTTACCTACCCAAATGTCAGCCAGCTGATGCAGGAAGAGCTTGAGGACATAGGATCCTGGCTAGGCATCAGGACCATGGACCATCTTTGCAATATCACATCCAAGAGGCTACTTTTGGGGTATTAGGTATCCAGGCAGAAGTCTTTAATGGCAACTAAGGAAAGGCACGAATGGCTCTTTGCAAAAGGAGATCAGCTGAGGTGGTCGGAGGATGAAACACACAAGTAATGGCACACAAGTAATGGCGCTCATCCAGACTGCTCAGTTTCTGGAAGACCTTGCAATTTTCGGAAGACCTCATAGGCTCCTCAGACTTGCAGTCAAATGTTACTGTTGTTACTCTGATCACTTTTTCCTTGTTGGGTATTCAGATGTTCTCAGCAATTATTTTCTATTCCAGGGTACTCACAAGCTTTTGATCTGGGGAAAAGGACCTGAAATGTGTAAGGTGCATGGTGCCGGCATATGGTACAAGACAGAGAGGAGGCAAAGAAACTGGCAGAATGACTGAAGGTGAAGAACAAACAATTTCAGAGATCACTAAGCAGAATCCTTTCATTTTACCATTAGGGAAACTGGGGCCCAAAGAGACTGGAGCTTGTCCAATGATAGAAAAGAATGTGTTAAAGCTAGAGCTTGGTCCAAGCAAAGGAAAGATTCAAGGTGATGGAGTTTGGCTTGATAAGACACTCAGGAAGGCTTCTTGGAGAAGGTGGACATTGGACCGAGATCCCCTGGAAAAAAGGTCAGCTCAGAGAAGAAAAGTATTGTAGGCTGAGGGACAGCCTGCAGAAGCTGGTGTGTGGGCCAAGCAGCTCTTTGGGAAGTGAAGATTGCAGGGAATGTTGAGCTTTTGTTGATGTCTCTGGCATCCATACTCTAGCTCCGTCAATTTCCAGCAACCCACCACTTCCTAAGGATTTATGATTTTTTTTTTTGCTATTGTTTTCAGTTATTTGGCCACAACTGATGATGCTCAGAGGTTACTTCTGGTTCTGAGCTCAGGAATCACTCCTGGCAATGCTCAGGAGAACATATGGGATGCAGAAGATCAAACCCAAGTAGGAGGTATGCAAAGCAAGTGCCCCTTACCTGTTGTACTATTGCTCTGACTTCTGCTTCACAGATTGGCTGTGGGGGCTGTTCTGAATCTTCAGAACTGAGTCTGCAGGGAGAGGCAGATCCAGGCTCCAGGGTATGTGACCCTCCAGGGTCTTTGAGATCTCTGCAGAACCCCTGGGTAGGGACATTTTCAAGTCACGTTAAGCATGAATAGTTGACTGTAACTTTACCTTGTCCTCTTTCTTTGCATCTTTTGTTCTCATAATTCAAAATAAAAATATTAAAAAAAAAGCATAAATAGTTGGATTAGTGTTTCACAAAGATCCCTTTGGCTGCAGCATTGAGAACAGGAGAGAAAGTCACCATGTGAGTAGACAGGCCTCCTTGGGGCTAGCAAGTTGGATGGATGGTTAGCAGAGGAATTGATGGCTAGATGGTGAATGTGTGGGTGGTGGGTGAACAGATGGGTGATGAGGATGATTGGATGGTGGATGCATGAATACAGGGTGGATGGATAATGGATAGTGCAGGGGTCTAAAACTCGCGGCCCACAGGCCGTTTGTGGCCCTCCACACAACATTTTGTGGCCCACGGCTGGCCTTCAAATATCGCAGTATTCACGATTATTCGCTTACCGAATAATCGCCATAAAAATCGCATTAGTAAGAAAAATCGCATTAAACATTCGCATACCCCAAGCAGTTCCGTTCGAGGTATGCAAATGTTTAATGCAATTTTTGAGATTTTTTTCTTACTAATGCGATATTTTATGGCGAATATTCGGTAAGCAAATAATTGCTAATACTTTGTGCCTAGTGCAGACGTCATTTCCGCTGCTCCTGCCTGCTGTCCCTTGCATTATTGGAGGCCTAAGGGAGAGAAGGGAGAGAAGTTTATTACAGAATTAGATTTTGTCATACCTTCATCATGACTTCATCAAAGCCTGCAGTGAAGAGAAATTTGCTCAGAGAAAGTTGCAGTGCGGGGCCGGGTGGTGGCGCCAAAGGTAAGGTGCCTGCCTTGCCTGCGCTAGCCTCGGACGGACCGCGGTTCGATCCCCCGGCGTCCCATATGGTCCCCCAAGCCAGGAGCGACTTCTGAGCGCATAGCCAGGAGTAACCCCTGAGCGTCACCGGGTGTGGCCCAAAAACCAAAAAAAAAAAAGAAAGTTGCAGTGCACAAGGAATACAACTTAAAATGCCATTAGTCAACTAAACATGCTGAGGAATGTGCAAAATATCAAGGAAATGAGAGAGCCAACCGGGTTGCCAGTCTTAAAACATGTCCAATGAGGCAACAAGATTTCTTCAAGAAAGCAACCAAAGAGAATGTTGCATCAGTCGAAGTTAGTTACATGATTAGTGAGATGATTGCTAAGGCAAGGAAACCATTCACAGAAGGAGAATTTGTTAAAAAATGCATGTTACAGGCTGCAAGTATTATCTGTCTGGAAGAGAAAGGTCAGTTTAGCAAAATCAGCCTTTCTGCCAACACTGTGGCAAAGTGCATTTCTGACATGTCAAGTGACATTTATCATCAACTGTGTGAGAAAGCCAAATGTTTTGATGCATACTCAGTTGCTCTTGATGAGAGCACAGATATAACAGACACTGCACAGCTCACAATTTATGTCTGTGGTGTTGATTGAAATTTTGAATTGACAGAGGAGCTGCTCACAATAATTCCAATGCATGGCCAGACCATCGCTAATGAGATATTTCGGCATCTGTGTGATGCCATTGAGAATGCAGGTTTGCCATGGAAGAGGTTTGTTGGAATAATAACCAATGGAGCGTCATCGATGACAGGGAGGAAAAATGGACTGGTGGCACTTGTTCAAAAAACTTTAAGAGGGGGTGTAGAGAAAGCCATTGCTCTTCACTGCATTATCCATCAGCAGGTCCTTTACAGTAAATGCCTGCCGTGTGACAATGTGATGTATGTTGTTGTGAAATGCATCAACCAAATCAGATCCAGGGACTTAAAGCACAGGAGGTTCCATGCTTTTTTAGAGGAAATGGAGTCAGAATATGGAGATGTGCTCTATTTCACCGAGGTACATTGGCTCAGCAGGGGAAATGTCCTGAAAAGACTTTTTGAGTTGAGAGAAGAAGTGAAAGCCTTCATGGAGAAGGATGGGAATGCTGTTTCTGAGTTGAGTGATCACAAAAGGCTCATGGACTTAGCTTTTCTTGTTGACATCACACATAAGCTAAAGGGACTAAACAAGATGCTACAAAGCCCTGGGCAGCTTATCAGTGCTGCCTATGACAACGTGAGAGTATTCTCCACAAAACTTGTGTTATGGAAATCTCAGCTCTCTCAGACAAACCTTTGCCATTTCTCAGCATGCAAGGAACTTGTGGATGCAAGCATACCATTCAGTGGTGAGAAATATGTTGATGCTGTTTTTAAGCTAGAGAAGGAATTTGATCATAGATTTGCAGACTTCAAAAAGCACAGAGCCACTTTCCAAATTTTTGTGGACCCCTTTTCCTTTGATGTGCAAGATGCCCCTCCTATGCTTCAAATGGGGCCCATTGACCTGCAATGCAACTCTGATCTCAAAGCCAAGTTCAGGGAGATTAGTGGAAAAGCAGACATGCATGGGCAATATTTGAGAGAATTGCCCCCCAGCTTCCCTGAGCTTTCCTGAATGTTCAAGCGCAGCCTGTGCCTTTTTGGGAGCACATATTTGTGTGAAAAGTTATTCTCCACATTGAACTTCAATAAGTCAAAGTACAGGTCTAGACTGAATGAGGATCATCTTCAAGCCATACTGAGGGTCTCAACTGCTTCCTCTCTAAAGCCAAATGTGGTTCAGAATTGTGAGAAGAAGCGCTGTCAAGTCTCTGGCAGCAAGGAATAGGCAAAAGATGCCATGTTCAGAAGAGCTGTTCATGATCTTCACTCAATGTTCTATTCATGTTCAGAAGAAATAGTTAAAACTGTTAATAATGACGTTTGAGGACTTTTTTTGTGAAATCCCTTATGTGGCCCTGCCTCACCCTGACTTTGCCTCCTGCGGCCCCCAGGTAAATTGAGTTTGAGACCCCTGGTCTAGTGGTACCCTAAGCCAGTGTTTTACACCCATTTTTCTAGTCAAAGCCCCTTCTGAGCTCACTCCTTCCTGCAGCTTTCCTGCCCAACAATTTGCCCAGGTCTGGCATCCTGGCTTTTGTTTGTGCAGTTTTCACCTGTAGCCCCTTGAAAATGTCCTGGAAGATCCTTCCGGGTTAAATAACTACTCTAGAAAAGCTACTCTAAGCTGCATCCGTGCTCATAGGAAGGGTCCCCAGTCCTACACAAGTGGAAGAAGCAGAGATCCTGGGCTCCTGGGCTCCTCAGGAGGGTGAGACATAAGCCAAAAAGCAGAGACTGTAGTGGTAGAGGAGATGAGGTAAGTCAGTCTAGGTGAGTTGTGAGAGCAGTTCAGGGGTCTCTGATGATGTTGAAGTTACAGTCTCTAGTAGAAAGAGATAGAGGGTGAGGTCCAGGGGTATATCAAAGATGGAGGTGCAATTCCAAGAGAAGAACCAATTGCAGAGTCACTTACTAGCTATTACCTACCATCTGCTGGGTGGATCATTTTCAAGCTCAGATTTATTTGCTCCTAATTTTATTTTAAGGTAAGATGAAGAACAGTGGTGTCCTTCTCAGAGCCTGGCTCTGCATGTCTGTCCCTCATCCTGGGAGCTGGCCTGATACCTTCTGTCTCTCTGAGAGCTTCTGAAACACACAACAATCTGATAATTGGCTTGAGGGTTCCTTCTCCCAAGTTATAGGAAGATAAGCCTCATGCAGAAATGTGAAACAACTTTGTGGGGGAAGGGGAAATGCATGAAATCCTAATGCAGTGAATAAAAGCAATTTCTAGGGATCAGAGAGATAGTATAGGGTTTAAGGCACTGAGCCAGTTCAAATTTCCAGTACTTCATGGTCCCCTGCGTGTCACAGGGATCACTTGAGCACAGAGGCAGAAATAGCTCCTTAACACCAAGTGAGGCCCAATTCGCACACCCTCAACAAGAAAAAAAAAAAAATTCTGTCTTTGAAAAATGCTTGTGTGCAATATAGGAAAATTGACACATATTCCTAAATTGCTTAAGAACTGTGCGATGGACTCCCCAAAATCATGTATGCAGAGCAGCTTAGCCGAAGCCTTGTCCACAAAGTGTTGACAAATAGGGCTGATCGTAATTTTGGAGTCCCAAAGGCAGTCTTACCAAGACTCCTGGCATTTCTGGGTGGCCCATTTCATGATCACACAAGATTCACTCTTGTGGACCCAAACTTTTTTTTTTTGGTGAACCCCAACTCTTTATTTGTTTTTTTTTGTTTGTTTTTGTTTTTGTTTTGGGACCACACCCATTGACGTTCACAGGTTACTCCTGGCTATGCGTTCAGAAATCGCTCCTGGCTTGCGGGGACCATAGGAGACGCTGGGGGATCGAACCGAGGTCTGTCCTAGGCGAACGCTTGCAAGGCAGAGACGTCTTAACTCTAGCGCCACCACTTCGGCCCCGGACGCCAACTCTTAAGAAAAGATCAGCAAGGGCCAGTGAGATGATGCAGTGGGTCAGTTTACAGGCTTTGCAGAGAAATGTTCGAGTTCATTCTTCAGCATTGCAGGATCCCCAGTCCCCTGAGTACTGAGCTAGAAATAGTCCATGAGCACTGCCAGATGTGGCCCCAAGGCTGAAGGATCGGGAAGTAAATATATTTTTGGATCTTTCCTTTAGATGGCCAGGCCAGGATCCTCAACAATAAGGCAAGAATAGAGAGATCAGAGGGCTGTGGGATGGGGGTCTTTGTACCCAACTCGCACCCTACAAACATGCATTTGGCCCTTGGTCTCTACTGATAGTCAGTGCACTCAAAGTCACAGCTGGTAGGGCCTAGAGAATGAAGCTAATGGCTTAGAGGAAAGGAAGATGCTTGGGGGGACATGCCATGTCATACTTCTGGTTTGTTGTTATTTTGTTTGGGGGCCACCATCAGCAGTGGTCAGGACTAACTCTTTACTGTGTTCAGGGATCACTCCTGACAGGGCTAGGGGACCACATGGGATGCTGGGCATGGAACCTGGGTTGTCGTGTGCAAGGCAAACACCTTATCTGCTATGCTATCGCTTTGTCCTATGTCCTATGTCACACTTCTAATGGAAGGGAGTGTAGCAGATAGGACAGGTGGGGACAGCTTCATGGAATTCCACTGGGTTTTACTCTGTTCAGCGGCTACATGAAGAGTCAGAATATTCATGCTCTGGGAATTCTCTCTCTCTCTCTCTCTCTTAGACAAGGGACAGAACCCCATCAACCTCCTGCGTGACAAGTGCCTTACCCACTGTAGTGTGGCTCCAGGCCCCCACCCCAGGAGTTCTTTATGCATTGAGTTTTAGGGTTCCCCCTATTTAACCATCACTTTTAGATGGTTTTCGTAGCTCTGGTTTCTATGGCTTTAAACTTAAACTAGATGTGTGTGTGTGTGTGTGTGTGTGTGTGTGTGTGTGTGTGTGTGTGTGTGTGTGTTTCTCTCCAGCTCAACCAATTACATTACCCACATTCTCTTATGCCACATATGGAAGGATGCTGCTATCTAGTGGAAATATGGAGTAATGGTACCTTCTCCTATCTCTTACCCCTTGATTTAACCGGCAGCTCAGCTAGGAGGCATCTTTGCCTTCATGTTTATCTAAAACATGAAGAGCTCTCTCTCTCTCTCTCTCTCTCTCTCTCTCTCTCTCTCTCTCTCTCTCTCTCTCTCTCTCTCCACCTTTCTCCCCCTCTTTCCCATACTTTCCTGCATCCTTTCTTGTCTTATTCTGTAGATTATCTAGAGTACATGCTTTATCTGACCTGTCTTGTTTGCTCTGTTGATGGCACTAGTCTCCTTTATAGAGAATCCAGGGCCCGGAGAGATAGCACAGCGGCGTTTGCCTTGCAAGCAGCCGATCAGGACCAAAGGTGGTTGGTTCGAATTCCGGTGTCCCATATGGTACCCCGTGCCTGCCAGGAGCTGTTTCTGAGCAGACAGCCAGGAGAAACCCCTGAGCAACGCCGGGTGTGGCCCAAAAACAAAAGAGAGAGAGAGAGAGAGAGAGAGAGAGAGAGAGAGAGAGAGAGAGAGAGAGAGAGAGAGAGAGAGAGAGAGAATCCAGACCTTAAACTGGTGAATGAGTTTGACATGCACAATTATAGACACATCTACCCCCAGTCTCAAGAACCTGCCTTGGCATCTTAATAAGTATTGCCAGTGGAAAGCCATGAGTCTTGGTCCTGCCCCTTGCACTCTTCCCCCACTGTACCCACACCTGTTTCTCTTCTAAGCCTGATTTTGATGAGACAGTTCCTGGGCTGGAGAGCATAGGGGGACCACAAGGCCTTTGATATGTGTCTTAGGTGAGGGAGGCAGCACTGCAGGTGGTTAGGCCAAAGAGGGGGAGGAAGGGCAAAGGGAAGAACAGATCCCCAGGAAGTCAGCCTGAAGGGGTGGTAGGGGGAAGGGTAGGGAGAGTGTTGAGGAACTTCAACTGAGCACTTTACCTAGGAGAATCTCCATTTGGCCAGAATGATGTGATACAATGGGGTACAGAGGCAGTACACCTTGTGCAGCACTTGCCTTGCATTCGGCTGATCCGAATTTGATCCCTGGCATCCCATAGTTCCCTTGAGCCCTGCAGTGTTTCCTGAGCACAGAGCCAGGAGTAAGCCCTGAGCACTGCTGGCACGTGCTTTTGCTGGAAGGTGGAGATTATTGCTGTTATTATAAAACGTTAGGACTGAAAGAAAACTAGTGGCCTGAAAGTGTATTTTAAAACAAAATAGGTCTCCCCTAGTTTTAGGTACAAATTTGAAATGTCAACCAAGAGGGGTTGCTTGTTTCACTGAAAGTCATAGAACAGAGGAGAAGAGGAACTTGTCCAGTTTGTTCACACCGTCTATGGGGAAGAGGAGCCCCTCCTAACCCTTCTTGGATTCCTTTTCCAAGGGTTCTTATTAGGGATGAGCTCACCCCAGCTAAGTCGAGCAGCATGTCTGTGGAGGAAAGGTACAAGGAGCTGTTTGGGACAGAGATTTAGTAACATGCTAGAGTGCTGTATATGAAAACATTTCCATAAGATTATTCTTTGCCTGTTGTCCCTCCTTGACCTTCCAGGTGGGGGCGCTGTTGAGAGCCAAATAAATAGTTGAGGAGCGAGGTGTTCAGGGTCTTTTGGCAGAGTTTACCGGCTGGTGCCAGGTGTTTTTTGGAGCTGGTAGTAGGCTGACAAAAGGACTCTCTGCACCCAACCTTTTTACCCCATTTGCCTTCCTGTCTGTGTGGATTATTTGCTGCAGATAAATATTACCAAGATCTTCCCCCACAAGGGGGAAAGGGAATGGGAATCAATTTCTCATTCTGGGAGCTCTTTGAGGATACACAAATAATCAATAAAGGAGTAAACGGGACCCAACAGATTCAGAAACAAGAAACAACCTGGAGGAGAAAGGTCCCTCCATCCCTCCATCTCTATCCACCACCATCTAGCCCCATTCAAGGGCTTTTATTCTGCACTGGAGAAGCAGTCTCAGAGGTCAAAACCAGGAGGTGAACTTTCAAAACTCCTCAGGGTTGATGCAGGGTCATCAACAAAGGACAAAAGGGGTTGGAGGTGGTTCTGTGAGAAGAGAATCTAATCACTAGTGAAAAGTACACTGGAGATACCTAAGTGCTCAATAATGACAGGACGCTTATTGCCATCAATATCACCATTATACTTTCTATTAATCAACAAGCTTGCAAGAGATTCCAATTAGGAAGAGAAGAATTAATTAAAGATGAAGTTAATTGATGCTAAAACTGTATGAAATTGCCAGTTTCTGGTTTCTACATCCAAGCCTCTGTCTCTTCTCCTCTTCTCACTGTTCATTGGTAATGACCGTCTTATTATCTGCTCCTGCCCTGTTAGAGAATTAATATTATAATTAAGATTGATGGATTGTTACACTTCTGACCCTGGTTTGATCCCCAACACTGCATCAGGTCTCCTGGGCACTGCCAGAAGTGATCCCTTAGCACAGAGCCAGGAGCAAGCCCTCTGAACTGCCAGGTGTGGCCCACCCATTCCCCCCGCCCAAATAGTGTTGGTTTGAGTGTTTATAATACTAATTACATCTCAGGCCTCATTCATAAAATGTGGAGAGTTCATCAAGAACAAAGCTTCTTGGAAGGAAGGAGGGCAATGCCCTCATCTCAGTAATCACCATCAGAGGAAAGCTTTCTTTGCAGAAATTCTTTTGCAAAATTGAGAACTCGCAGGAAATATCCATTTGGGGCTGGAGCAATAAATCGTACAGTGGGAAAGGTGCTTGTCTTGCATATGGTCAACCTTGGTTCAATCGCTGGATGCCCATATGCTCCTCTGAACACCTCCTAGTGTAAGTCCTAAGTACAGAGCCAGGAGTAACCCCTGAGCATTGTTGGGCCTGAAATCTAACAAATAAAAGAGAAAAGAAACCATTCATTTGATACTGGAATGACAGCACAGTGGATAAGATAGTTGTCTTCATGCAAGTCAACCCAGGTTTGACCTTTGCCATCCATACTGTCCTCCATGCACTCCCAAGGTGATTTCTGAGTGCAGAGCCAGGATTAAGCCCTGAGCACTGCTAGGTGTGGCCCCAAAACCAAAAGAAAAAGAAAAATCCATTTGGTTCTATGCCATCTTGGAGCTGGAGGTAAGGGGGCTAAGGTGGATGCAGTCAGTAAGCCCCAGAGATGTCCACCAATTCACCTTCTGCCTGGGCCTCTGGGGATGTCTTTAATGCTCCTCTGGGACTTCCTAGAAGGCCAAGAATATGATGAGGTTACAGTAAAAACCCGTTGTGGCAGCTCACATGACTGCTTGGTAAGTGAGTCTGGTTGAGCTTTCAGATGACAACATTCCTGCCACCCTACACATCAGTGTCCAATTGACCACTCAGGTCTGCCAGCTGGACTTGGTGAGCCAGAGGCACAAGAAATGGGCCTGAATTGTGGGGAGGTTGGCACCCTAGATTCGAGATGATCTATTATCAGAACACATCAACCCATGAGAACCAGGTACCACTTTGCTCAGCACTTCTGAGTCTTATCCATAGAAGTCTATCATTTAAACAAGAGGAGGGATCATTTTTATTGTTATTTGTTGGAGAGTTTGGGGCCATGCCCAGTGAAGCTTAGGGCCTACTCCTGGCTCTCTGCTTAAGAATCACTACTGGTTTGGGGCTGGAGTGGTAGCACAGTGGTAGGTCATTTGCCTTGCACGCTGACCCAGGACAGACGTGGATTCGATCCCCAGCATCCCATATGGTCCCCTGAGCCAGGAGCAATTTCTAAGCAGAGAACCAGGAGTAACCCCTGTCTGAGCACCACTGGGTATGACCCAAAACAAAACAAAACAAAACAAAACTAAAGAATCACTGCTAGGGACTGGAACAATAGCACAGTGGATAGGGACTTGCCTTACATGTGACTAATTTGGGTTCAATCTTTGGCATCCTATATAATCCTTGAGCCTGCCAGGAGTAATGATTTCTAAGCCCAGAACCAGGAGTAACCCCTAAGTGTCAGCAGGTATGGACCAAAAAGCAACCAATCAAACAAAACAGAAGTATCACTTCTGATGGTGCTGGAGGGACCATATAAGGATGCCAGAAATTGAACTAGAGTTTTGGTAAGGTAAGCACCTTAACTTCTGTTCTCTTTCCTTTTTTTCTCTCAGTCTTTGTCTCTCCCTCTCCACAACCTCCTAAATTAAAAACAAAATTTTTAAATGTAGTTTAGGTAATATGGCTACAATAGAGTCAAACTTTATGATCCAGATGTACAAAGTTACAACACTTTCACCACCTCCAAAGAACCTTCAACCAGGGTTCTTTGGTTTTGTCTTTAGTACTTGTGTGCGGCTCCCTTCTGCCTACAAACAAAAGAACCTTTATGTTTTGGGCCATACCTGGTATTGCTCAGGGCTAACTTCTGGCTTTCTGCTCAGGGATGACTCCTGGTAGAGCTTAGGGAACCAGAGGTCAAACTCAAGTCTGGTTAGATCCTTTGCATGCAAGGCAAGCACTGTGCCCACTGTACTATCACTCAAACAAAAGGATCTTTTAAAAATCCCAAGATATTAGAGATCCTTGTCAGGTCCCATAAAACTGATCTGTAGAGAAAAGCCTGTAATTTGGGTCCTGCACCTCTCTGCTAACATCTCTATGCTAACACAGAAGAAGGTTGTGAGGACGTGAGGAGTACATGGGATGGGCGAGGTACAGTGTGCCAACAAAGGACATATCTATCCTGGTCCTCTGGGGTCCTGCTAACAAGCACTGGGGCTCAGGACTGCTCTGAGACTGCCTGCAGAGGGTCCCTTATTTCAAATCTATCAACAGGGCTATGTTTCCCCCATTTTTGTGGTTCTCAGATGAGGACAATTTTGTCCTTCAGGGAAATATATGGGAACTTTAGATCGACCTGTTTGGAGAGAGAACTTTGTGCTGTTATCTAGTTGGGAAAGCATGAAGGTGCTGCCAACACATACACCCAGTTTACGGGATGGCACACACTTGCCAACAAGCTTCTCCACTCTAGCCCTGAGGTTACAGAGTTGACAACCTTATCTTGGTTGGAATAGAATCAGGAAGCCAGGGTCTGTCTCTTCCAGTTCCCAGAAACTTATATTTTTACCTTTTGATTGGGCTTTGAATTCTGGCAATGTTTTACATCTTAAGAGTTTTTTGTTTTTCTAGTTTCATAGCAACTCTGTTTTTTTTTCTTTTTTTTTTAAATTTTGGACCACACCCAATGATGCTCAGGAGTTACTCCTGGCTATGCACTCAGAAATTGCTCCTGGCTTGGCAACCATATGGGATGCCAGGGGATCAAACGAAGGTCTATCCTGGGTCAGCAGCATGCAAGGCCAATGCCCTACTGCTGTGCCATTGCTCCAGCCTCAACTCTGGGTTTTCTTGCATGTTGTATCTTCTCAAGGTTTTCTTTTTTTAAAAAATTAATTTATTTATTTTTAATTATGTGAACAATGATGCAAAGAAAGAGGACAAGGTAAAGTTACAGCGAAAGGGCAATCACCCAAAAACAGAGTTCTCAGAAGAAATCCCCCTGCTGACACCTTAATTTTGATCTTACAGTCAAGGAACATTAAGAAAAATAAAACCAAACCCCTGTACAAATACTTTGTCCCTCAAGTCCCCAGATTGTAGTACATTATAACATTTCTTAGCGATATACCAAGCAATCTAAAGCCATAAAATTTATGTAACTCCTTAAACTTGAAGGCATAGTAGTTTTTTAGATTTCCATGCACATGTATATTAGTTTAAGTTAACCTCAAAAGTTTAAGTCCAAGGCTTTTACTTCCCATGCCTGCCATATTTTGGTGGGCCTATGCAAATGATAATTGCCACTCTAACACTGGTTTTTACTGTGCTCCTTTGACTCGAAACCTTAAAAAAAAAGCCACTTAAACTTCTCAAGGTTTTCTACCAAAGTCTTTTTGTTTGTTTGTTTGTTTTGGCCACACCTGGAGGCACTCAAGGGTTACTCCTGGATCTGTGCTCATAAATCGCTCCAGACAGACTAGGGGGACCATATGGATTGCTGGGAATCGAACCTGGATCTGGTGCTCTCTTCAGCAGCACATATACTAAAATTGGAATGACACAGAGAAGATTAGCATGGCTCTTGTGCAAGGATGACATGAACCTGGATCTGACTCAGGTCGGCCACATGCAAGGCTAACTAATGCCCTACCACCGTGCTATTGCTCCAGTCCCTCTACCAAAGTCTTAAAAATAACTGCTAATTGTAAGGACTAGGGTGGTGGGTGGGAAACTGGGGGCACTGGTGAAGGGAAGGTTACAATGGTGGTGGGCTTAGTGTTTGAATATTTAATGCATGGAACAACTGTATTATGAGTAGCTTGGTGAATCACAATACTATAATAATATTTTTAGTAGTTCATTACTGCTTGCACTAACTCCATTGTGGGGAGCTGTGTTTGGTGCCACACCTGGCAGTGATTAGGGTTTACTCCTGACTCTGTGCTCCAGGATCACTCCTGAAAGTACTCAGAGACATAAAGGGTGTTGGCGATTGAACCAGGATCAGCTGCATACAGGTTAGGTGCCTTTCTGGCTGTACTATCTCTTACGCTCATACCTAAATAGTTTTATTTTGGGCGTGGTAGGTTTTGCCAAATACTTGTTTTGACTTTCCTCTTTCATGTTGCAAGTTGTTCACTTTGCTCCCTGGCAGTTCTCATTACGTAGGATGGATTAGATTTAATTGATTGATTTTATCAGGAAATCATCACTGCAGAGCTCCATGTCTGTTATTGACTGGCATGCCTGATCTCATGCTCATGGAACAAGATGCTGGGATTTTCTGAATGCCACACTGCAGAGGAAACCAAGCATAGACTGGGATATTCAGCAACTCCATCCCCTTGATCATCATTCAACATGGGCACTTGGCCCAAAGTAACTCAGTTCTAGGGCTTTACTGGAACAAGGGGTAGACAGTTTTTCCTTCTGGAGCTGAGGCTGTGTGATGAGTGCAGACCTTGGACTTGCCAAGCCTTCAGGTAGAAAAGGGCTATCTGAGACACAGAATGCAGAGGGAAGTAGATCCCAAAGGAAGTAGAATCCACCAATCCCTCAGCTCAGCTATTCGTAAAGGGGCCCACCCTTTGGTGGTCTGAGTTGCTGCATTTCCTTCTCCTGATCTATCCAGTTGGAAAACCATCTCAGCAGCTTACAACCAAAAGATGCTCAATGACACAAGTAGTTGCCCACTGGCCTTCAGCAGTTCCTTCTAGAGAATGGACTTTTTTTCCTGGTAAAAGCATTTATTTTTTACTTTTTATTTTAATAATATTTTATTTAAACACCTTGGTTACAAACATGATTGTGGTTGGGTTTCAGTCATATAAGAGGACACCACCCCATCACCAATGTAACATTCCCACCACCAATGTCCCAAATATACCTCCTTCCCACCCCCCACCCCCCTGTACTCTAGACAGGCTTTCTATTTCCCTCATACATTCAGAGACTGGACTTCTAATGTCTTTGTCTTTTGAGGGGAGAGTCCTTGGTATTTGGGGAGCAGTGATGAGGACCAGTGAGTTGTGATCCCTTTTAAACTATTGTTGTGACCAGAATTCTGAACAAAAAGGGACACCATTTTGTAAAAGCCACATGGCAGGCTTCTTCTCAGGTTCTGAGCAGTAAGAGACACTGTTTTGTAAGAACCACATGGTGTAAGTCACATGTTAGGTCTTCACAAGCCTATTTTCATTGACCCCACCCCAAACTACCTGGTCATACCAGATAGTCTATCAGGGAAGGACAAGGGAGCAATAGGAAGGTACCCATAGACAATAACCAATCATTTTAAGGATCATCAGAAAGCTGGAACCTCCCTATATCTTTTCCCTATATAATCTTCCTCATAACCTTGGGTAGGACTCAACTCCTTTGGGAAATAACGCTGGCTGGCCAGAGTGGGGGTCTTGTTGGCAGACAGATTAAAGTATTAAACTTTATTCCAGTTGTATGGTCTCATCCTTCTACTCTGGACCTGAGCACTATAAAGATGCTGAAGTGGAAGCGATGGTAAGGAGCCTTTTGGGGGAAGGCAAGCATACCTGGCAGTGTGCAGGACCCCTCCTGGCTTGGTACTAGCTTTGTGTTTGTGTTTATGTGTGTGTGTGTGTGTGTGTGTGTGTGTGTGTGTGTTGGATTTGGGGGGGGGTAACACAGGTGGTAATCAGAGGCTACACCTACTTCTGTGCTCAGGAGTAACAATGATCCAATCAAGGTTAGCTACATGCAAGGCAAGTGTGTTATTTCCTGCAGTATCTCTTCTCTGGCACCTCATGCATGTGTGTGTATGCACAACCACATGTGTGAGCATATGTGTGTATGTGTATTTGTGCCCAAACAAAACTCAACTAAACCAGCTAACTTGCGCTCTTTCCTGCTTGCTTTGGAAAGCAGAGGTTTGAGTTTCGAGTGCTTGGTGGAACCTCATCTGAATTCCACTTAAACGAGTTAGCCAGAAGGCACACTAAGAGGGGGAGTGTTTAATGCTTTTGAGCTAGTAAAGGGTCATGGGGCCCAATCTGAGCTTAATTATTACTGATGTTTAGTGAGTCATAAAAGCCCCATATCCTGCCTGCACCCCCCAGCCATAAAACAATAATTTGTTATAGCCTATAAACACCCCTAGGTGACTGGGTTTCACTGGGTGACTTTGAGTCAAGAGCTTAAAGTTTGAGTTAAACTTAGAGTTTGAGTCAAGAGCTTAATGCTGAGTACCACCGCCTCATTCCCCCTTGGAAGGTCTTTCTCTCTTGCTTCTCTCACTGGGGCTTGGCAGGTATAGTTTTTCCTCTGAGCAGACTCTCACTACCCAGTCCATCAGGAAAGGCTCAGAGTCATTATTCCTTCTGGACTCAGAGTCATATCTTTGTATTTTGCTTTGTGTTTGGGCCACCCTTGGCAGTGATCAGAATTTACTCCTGGCTTGTGCTCAGGGACCACTTATGATGGGACTCAGTGGAACCAAAGGGGATATCAAGGTAGGGTGCTCTACTCACTCTACTATCTCTCCAGCTCCAAGGAGAGTCATGTCTTCAGAGTCTTGCACATTTTGTCTTTGAGGTTTGGTCCCTTATCAAGTGCGTTTTCCAGGGAAAGGAAGACACCAATGACCAAAATCCCCAAATAAATTCTTACCCCACTGAGTAAGCCTCACTGAGGTTTCTGGAAAAACATGCTGGGGTGTAAATTCTAGAGGGTTGGGTTACAGCCCTCTCCCCTCTGAGGTCCCATTCTTCTGCCAGTGAAGTTCCCATAATCCTGATACTTCCATGGACTTCCCCAGGCACCTCACCCAAGGGGAGGGAGGGTGTTGGTGTACCTATCTGAGACCCTGGATTTGGGTGTAGCTACCTAAAACCCCGCCCATTCCTGGGAGGGGTCTTGGAATAGGTAGATAACCCTGGAGCCAGGGGATTAGGGTGGCTGCCCTGCTGCGCTCGCTGGCTTTAGGTTCTTTGCCTCTTTTGGTTTTGGACCAGGATGGAGGCCAAAGGGAAGATGGCTGAAAGAAGTTGAGATGCAGGGCCAAGAATAACTAGTGCTTGAAAGGTTATGAGTAGGCCACACACATGTGGTGAATAGGGCATGAATAAAGCTGATGGTTCCTGATGCCTGCCTGTGAGTGAGTTTGATTTCGCCTTTCACCTGGGCCTGGGACCCGCCGGCTGGATGGGGTTGCTGAGCCACATGGCCTGGGATGGCAGAGAGAAAAATCCATCGCCATCCACCGCCATCCAGCCCCATCGTTAATTATTTAATGCAACAGGAGGGTGCATCCTAAAAACAAATAACAACAACGAAAAAAAAAAGACAAACAGTTACCATGTCTACACCTAGCTATCTCTGGACTTATTCTGCTTTCAAAGAGGTATAACCCAAACCATAAAATATCATGGGTGCACTGACCACACAGCAGAAATCTGGCAATCTCAGGAGGAGAGGGTAGGTCAAGTCCCCACCCTGCAGAAGCCACACCTGCTGCACTCATCACCCACAATGGCCATTTCACCAATGGCCCTGCTTCACCACTCCTCTTCAGCTCTCTGTAGAGACACCAATGTGATCAAAACTCTTGGTATGCTGGTATTTGGGCTGACATCACTAGGGCATTTTTTTTTTTTTGAGTAAATGTGGGCACCTTTTCTCTACACCTTCTTGCACTTCTGAAAGCCCTGGTAGTCAAAAACATGCCTCACAAAAGCCACATTATCAACAGTCGTGCTTAGAATTTCTGGACTGCGAATTTGCAGCTTTGTGACAACTCCAATGTTTTTAATATTGTCACCCCCAATTTATCACGAATATCTGAAGTCACCTAATGTTCATAAACAAATGAAGTAACAGAATGTTTAACTAGCAACAGGATCTTAGGAAACCTGACAATTCCTTAATGATCTCATTGTGGAATACAATAATTTTCACAAATTTTCTGGTTTCTGTTATCTTTCTTTTCTTTCTTCTTTTCTTTTATTAAATGATTTCACTCTCACTTATCTCGAAACTAATATATTATTATCAACTATGTCAGCTATGTGATACAGGCTTTTTAAATAAAGTAACTTAAACAATAAAAACTAAAATGATCATTCTGGCCCTGCCTTTATTTGAGATGAGTGGGTAAGCTAATGGTTTTTCTGATTGGGTTAAGATGGATTTTGAACTCTTTTCTCTTTGAATAAAAGAGCATTCACTGTTAAACACAGTTCAGTTCACATTGAGGGACATTCCTCCTCAGGCTGGAAAGAGCCAGAATTAGTTCCCCCACCCTTTCATTCCCTTTAATGGTTAGACCACAAACCCATGGGGGAGTTTATGTGTTTGGTTGCATCTAATTTTATGTTTTCCATTCAGTTCATTGATTGATTGACTAGCTCATCTTTTCCTATTGATTTGCAGTACTACCTGGGGCCATTTTGATACAGGCTTTCCAAATCTGTTTCTGGTTTTGCTATTTTGTCCAATTGATCCACATTACTAACCTTGTGCACATAACCTGATATCTTAGCTATAGATTAAGTCTTTCTATTAAGTCTCTATGTAACAATAATATATTAAAGCTTAATGTCCTTTAGGACAAACTCTGCTAACTTTAACACTGTCTTGGCTATTCTTGCTCTTTCGTATTTATTTTTAGAATCCATTTGTCAAGTTCAGTGGCAGACCTTTCTGAGATTTTTATTGGAATTGAATTGAATTTAGAAAATAATTTAGAGGAAATTGACATATTTATGATGTTGAATCTTACCATCTCTGAATAAAGTTTATCGCTCCATTATTGTGACCTTCTTTCATGTTTTTAAATTAAATCTTACTGTATGCCACATAGAGCTCTTATAAGTCTTTTGTTAGGCTTATTTTCGTTTATCTTTTGGGGTTGTTATTATAAAAGGAATCTTTGTTTGAAGATGACCTTTTCTAGCGCTATGGTGCCGGGACATATAAATGCATTTTATTTCTGCTCATTGATTTTTATATATGGCAATCTCGGCCAAACTCTTACTTCTAATAATTTGTCTGTAGATTCTCTTGGGTTTTCATACAGGCAATTTTATTTCTTCCTGTTCAATACTTATTTTATCTCTTTGTCTTTATTATTGTGTGGCTACAACTTTCCAATTCAATATTGAAGTGTAGGAAGGAATATCATGTAGTCTTCTCTTTTGATGCAGTTTCTTTTAGGGTAATTATTATCAGAGGTTTATTTGGATTTCTTGTTCCATTTTTCTTCCTTTTTTTTTTTACACACTTTCTGTACTGGTTAGTGATACTTTCATTTTTATTATTGTTTAGAAAAATTCCAAGCTTCTGTAAGTCTCCATGAGAACCCATGCATTTATTCATAAACATTTACTAACAATATTTCTTCTCTGGCCCATCTCATTAAACACCTATATACTCCCTTTTTTCCAACCCCTGTAAAAATTAGCTATAGACATAATGGTCTCCACCCTTCAGTGCATTAATAATCATCTTCCAAGAATAGATTTTGCCCTTTATAGCCTTATAAATTTAACCACATCTGAGAGCATTGACATTAATTCAATAACTTTTCCCAACTTGAGGTTCATATTCAAGTTTTTCTAATTAGCCTCGACACATATTATATGACTTTAAAAATAACTGGAACTTGGGCCAGAGGGTACAGTGGTTAAGGCACTGGATTTGCACATGGCCAATCCTACTTTGACCCCTGATGATGATGATGATGATATATATATATATAGTCTTCCAAGCACAGAGCCAGGAGTAAGCCCTGAGTACTACAGGGCATGATTTCAAAATAAAGAAGTTAAAGAAAGAAAAGCATTATAAAACAAAGCAAACACAAACATCAAAGCAAAGCTGGAACTAAATCAAATTTTACCTGCTATATTTGACTAACATGTTTATTTAGCTTCATCTATCTAGAACAATGTACTAATAAAAAACAATAGTATTTTTTACTCAGCTTATTATGAGGAGGGAGAGAGTGGGTGGTTTTGGACCATACTTTGTGCTCAGGATTTATCCATAGCTCTAAGCTCAGGATTGACCTCATGGTGGTAGATTCTTCCAGATCCATAGGTGATGTCAGGGATCTAAACTGATTTACCTTTATATAAGGCAAGCACCTTATTCTCTGTATTATTTCTCCAATACTTGTACTATTTCTTGAAACACCAATCTCTTCACTGGTGTTCTCTTCCTTCCACCAAAGACCCTCCCCACTCACATACCCATTTGCTTCCCATTCACCAGTCTGCTTCTATGAGAGGTGAGAGGGTGAGAGGTGCTATTCTTGTTATAAGTTTTTTCTCTGTGGTTTACAGTGCTGTTGCTGATAGGATTTTATCCATAACACTAACACTTTTCAGCTTCACTTTCTCTTCCTGGCTGAGAGCTTCCCTCCACCATACACATTTTCCCCCTCCTTGTCCTACCTCCCCAAACCCTCAGGTGGCATGTTTCCTTCTGAATACCAGTTTCCATATTCTTTTTTTCCATTGTCTTTGTGCATTTGTTATACCATCATTGTATTTCTTTATATCCTGCATATGAAAGATCATTCTGTCTGTCTCTCCCACTGACCAACTTCACTCAGCATTTTAGTCTCCAGGTCCTTTCATGTAGTAGCAGATTGCATAACTTTATCTTTTCTTATGGCCAAGTAATGTTTCATTGTGCACTTTTGTTTCTTTATTCGGTCATCTATTCATGGGCCCTTGGGTGGTTTCCGGAGTTTGGCCATTGTGGACAGTGCTTCAAGGAACATTGGGGTGCAAGTGTCTTTTCTCCATTTTGATTTGGGATCTTTAGGTTATATTCCAAAAAGTGGAGTTATTGCGTCAAATGCAAGCTCAATTCCTACATTTTAAAGGAATATTTCAAAAACACTGAACCATTGACATTCCAACAATAATGAATGAGAGTCCCTTTCTCCATGCATTTATGCCAGTGCTGGCTGTCCTTGTTCTTTTTGATGTGTGCTAGTCTCTGTAGTGTGAGATGATATTGTTGTTTTTGGTTTGCATCTTTCTGTTGATCAGTGATGCAGAGTATTTGTTTCTTGTGCCTTTTGTCCATTTGTAGTTCTTCTTTGGAGTGACTTGACTTCTTTTTTTTTTTTTTTTTTGGTTTTGTTTTTTGTTTTTGGGCCACACCCGGTGGTGCTCAGGGGTTAGTCCTGGTTATCTGCTCAGAAATAGCTCCTGGCAGGCACGGGTGACCATATGGGATGCCGGATTCCAACCAACCACCTTAGGTCCTGGATCGGCTGCTTGCAAGGCAAACACTGCTGTGCTATCTCTATGGGCCCAACTTGATTTCTTTTAGAGCTATGGATCTCATCATCTATCTCTTGGTGCATGTGGCAAGAATTAATTCATCTTATTGCTGAGCAACATTCCACAGGGCTTGAATATTCACAATTCATTTTCTCATTCTAATGGTGGGCAGATGGGAAATGGAAAGAGTATCACTCTCATTAGTAGTTTTGTCGATAAGCTTCTGGTCTAGGACTCTTGGTGCATATACACACATGTCTAAGAATAGAGTTGCTGGTTTGATTTAAATAAATGTTTATTTGGTTTAAATAAATATTGTTCAAATATTGTTCAAATTGCTCTACCTATCTATGCTCACTCCCAGAACTAGGAAAATGTCCTGCTCAGCTGGGCCATGCTGTTTACCTTTCAAATGTGCCTCTCAAATTCTGAAGAGTCATGATTTCTTGATTTCATTTTAACAATAGGCAATGGCTTCCATATAGAGGTTTTTCCTCCTTTGAACTCATTTATTTCTAGATAATTTATGTTTTATGGTCCTATTTCAAAATATTTCACTTTAAAATGTTTAATTTCTATGTTTTACTGGTACATGGAAATATACTAAAGTTTTCCTATTGATTTAAAATACAATGTCTCTGTTAAAGGCAAAACTAATTCTCATAGTTATTTACAGGCTTGGGATGGGATTGTGTTTGGGCCATATCTGGAGGGCCTCAAAGAATACTCCCAGTGAGCTGTTTGGGCATCATTTTCCAAGGTTGTTTAGGGGACCTTGAGGTGCTGGGGATTATACACAGGTCTCTTGCATGCAATATGTGCAATAGCCCTTTGAACCAGCTTCCTGTCCCCCATTTCTATATCTTGTTCTACACATGCAATCTTATTTTTATATTAATGCATTTATTCATTTCCAGTTCATTGTTTGCTTTGTTTCCTGACCTTATAAGATGATTTTTATGTTGAACGTGCATGGTTTTGAATAGCACAGAGCTTCACATCTTATTTCAGAAGGGAAGCTTTTCAAGAATTCAACATTAAATAGAATGTTCCCTGAAGATACTGTGGCAAGTTTCATCAGATGAAGGCCATTTCTTCCCATTTCTAGTTTGCTGAGGATTTAAGTTTTATAAGAAATAGGGGCCGGCGTGGTGGCGCTAGAGATAAGGTGCCTGCCTTGCCTGCGCTAGCCTAGGATGGACTGCAGTTTGATCCCCCGGGCATCTCATATGGTATCCTAAGCCAGGCGCAATTTCTGAGCTCATAGCCAGGAGTAACCCCTGAGCGTTACCGAGTGTGGCCCAAAAATCCAAAAAGAAAAAAAAAAGAAAAAAGAAACGGGCATGAATTGCGGGGGGAGCCTCCCAAGTGGTGCTCAGGAGTTTTGAAGACCCCATGAGTAAGTGATTCTCAGCTTATCAGGCTGGTAAGGCAATGCATGATGTTTCAATCAAATGATGCTGCTCAAGTCCTGTGATACTGAGGATATTTGTACATCCCAATAGTACTAGGAACTTTTAGGGTCATACCTGGAGGTGCTCAGTGGTCTCTAGGACTGTATTTGGTAGTTTGCTGCAAGGGCTTGAACCCAGGTCAGGCAGATATGCCCTATGCATTGTACTATCTCCCAGCTATTTACCAAAAACAAACAAACAAAAAACTCCCCAAACCAACATCAAATTGTTTCATTTGTTTATTACTTTAAATTTTGGAGATACCCATGGAGGTATTCAGTGTTTATTTCTGGATATGTGCTCATGAGTGACCCCTGGTGGTGTTCAAGGGATGCTATGTGATGCCAAGGATTTGAACTTGGGTCAGCCACCTGTAAGGCAAGTGCTTTGTCCTCTGCACTATCTCTCTAGCCCTAATTATTTCAAATGTATCTATAAACCGGCTATGTTCTATCCTACTTTGGTATATGGGATATTTTCATTTGCTTTTTTTAATTTTTCTATATTCACCCCCACTTTTGTTATTTTAAAAATATTTAAATTCTACTTCCCCCATTTCCCACTCAGCTCCTTAGGGAGGGTCTGGGTGGGACTCTGAACTTCGGGCCTCCCAGCTTCTTGAAGGATCTCTTTCCTTCCCGGGAGCCAGGAGTCTCTAGCAGCATGGGGTTCGGCAGGCCCCCGCCATGCCAGAGGCCTTCTTAACCAGGCCTAGGTGGAGTGCGGGACTTGGGTGACCCCAGCACCCCTCTACCACCTTGCTTCAGATCTCCAGGGCTTCCTGGGCCACATGCCTGGGCAAGCCAGCGAGGTGGGTCCCTTGGCGGAGCTTGAAGGTATCCTAGGCTTTCCCCCATTGCTCACTCGGCTCCTTAGGAAGGGTCTGGGTGGGGGCTCTGAACTTCCAGCCTCCCAGCTTCTTGAAGCAGTCACTGGTAATCTCTTACCAGTCTATATTTTCAAAACTGCACTAGCCCCCGTGGGCACAAGATACATTAATAGTACTCACTATCATTGAATTATGTTTTTATGTATGCAGAATGTCCATTTTGTACTCTGCCCTTTCACACACCCCTACAAAAGATCATTTTCCTCTTTAACTCTCTTACCCCCTATATCATTACTCCACATTTACCCTTTTTAACTTAAATACTATAGATTCCTAAGTCACATACCAAAGTGGTGCCCTGGAGTTAACACCATCCAACTATTCCAAAAGGCATAAGAAGGACACATATGTCTTTTCAACATTTTACGTGTGTTTTCTTTGACGGCTATAACTTTTGCTGAATATTTTCTTATACAGTGACGATCCCCCCCCCTTTTATCTTTTCTTCTCTTTGTAAACTGTTCAATAGGGAATTTGGTGTGAAAGAATCCCTCAATTTAATGCTTATGTTTGAACCAAGTCATGGGTATTGTTGGACATGTTCTTATGCCCCCGTATACTCTGATAACACCACGTGGCTTTATTTCTTGTTTGCATAGGCACACTAAAATGAAAAAATACTATACATACAAATAAGTTCTTATCTAATAGAGATGGGAACACACAAATCTTGTAGTGCAATGGGACCTTACACCTTGAACATTGACATAAATACCTGGCACAGACCTCAGAAGAATGGGCATTCTCCATTCACCCCTGATCTAGGGAAGACATCTACGAAACATCCAAGGTTGTCTATAACATCACCTGGAGGCAATCCTCTACCAGGGAAGACCCTACTGCTGCTCTGACATCGACCTACTCAAAAGAGACTTCCCTTAACACTGAGAAGACTTAACAACAACCTGCTTACTGGACAGGGCTTTCTGTATTGCCCCTTAATTGTGAGGTGAAACTAGAGGATACTCCACACCAGCCTGACTTCAATGTAGGATGTGCAGATTCCAGGATCTTTAATACAGAAAGCTGATGCCAACAATAGAGACTGTGTGAAAAATAAAACTGTATTGGCACTACAGACAATGACTTGGATTGAATAAACTAGTTTGCCTGGAGCCTAGAGTTGGTCTTATGCCAGGAAACTTCAGGGGTAGGGTCTCCTTGTATTTAGACCAAGGCTTTTCCTTTCCATGTCCCTCATATTTTGGTGGGCCTATGCAAACAATATTTGCCACTCTAACACAGTTTTTACTGTGCTTTTTTGACTAACCCTAAAAAAAAAACCTCTTAAACTTTTGATGTTAACTTAAACTAATATGCATGTGCATGAAAATATAAAAAAATACAATGCCTTCAATGTTTAAGGAGTCACATAAAACTCATGGCTTTAGATTGCTTTGTGTACTACTAAGAAATGTTATAATGTACTACAATCTGGGGACTTGTGGACAAAGTAACTGTACATGGGTTCTGCCTTATTTTTCTTAATGTTCTTTGACTGTAAGTTCAATTTTTTTTTTTTTTTGGTTTTTGGGCCACACCCAGTGGTGCTCAGGGGTTACTCCTGGCTGTTTGCTCAGAAATAGCTCCTGGCAGGCACGGGGGACCATATGGGACACCGGGATTTGAACCAACCACCTTAGGTCCTGGATCGGCTGCTTGCAAGGCAAGCTATCTCTCCGGGCCCTGTAAGTTCAATATTTAGGCATCAGCAAGGGTATTTCTTCTGAGAACTCTGTTTATGGGTGATTGTCCTTTCACTGTAACTTTACCTTGTCCTCTTTGCATCATTGTTCTCATAATTAAAAATAAAAATTAATTAAAAATAAAATAAAAGAAAATATTTAAAATAAAGATAAAAGTTACCTAATTAAAATACTTAAATTCTATTTTATGATTAATTTTTTGTTGTGGTTTTGGTTTTGTTTTGGTTTGTTTTGGTTTGGTTTTGGTTTTTGGATCACACATGGCAGCGCTCAGGGTTTACTCTTGGTTCTACTCTCAGAAATTGCTTCTGGCAGGCTCGGGGACCATATGGGATGCCGGGATTCGAACCACCATTCTTCTGCATGCAAGGCAAACACCTTACTTACCTCCATGCTATCTCTGCGGCCCATGATTAATTTTTTAATATTAAACTTACCTTACAATCCCAGATTAAGCATACCCTATGTATTTTCATTCCTTTTTTTTTTTTTTTTTTTGGTTTTTGGGCCACACCCAGTAACGCTCAGGGGTTACTCCTGGCTATGCGTTTAGAAGACACTCCTGGCTTGGGGGACCATATGGGATGCTGGGGGATCGAACCGAGGTTCATCCTAGGCTAGCGCAGGCCAGGCAGACACCTTACCTCTAGCGCCACTGCGCTGTCCCCTCATTCTGTTTTTTTTTTAAACATACCCAAGGTATTACTCTTTTTCTGCATTTCTGTTTTTTATACTAAGTGAGGATTTTTGTTTGCACATTTATGAAAAAATGCTTTTCCTTGCTATAATGTTCTTTTCAGGTTTTTGTATCCTTTTTTGTTGGTCTCATAAAATGAATTGTAAAGTGCCCCTTTATTTTTCACTCTTTGGAACATTTTCCAAGATTCGTTGAGTCCTTCTGTAAACAATCAAGAGACTCCTCCAGGAGTCCATCTGGGTCTGGATTTTCTTTCTGGGAGGATTTTTATAAACAGATTCAATTTACTTAGCAGACACAAGATAAACTCAAAATTTCTATCTGTTCCTTTGGTCATTTAACCAGCTTATTTTCTTTGAAAATGCCATGTCTAGTTCACTGAAATTTAAAAAATGGATTCAAATAAAATGGTTTCTAATGCCTTTGTGTATTTTCAAGGTCTTAAAGGCCACAATAATGCCGTCCTCACATTAGTCATTTGTTTTTTATGTTTTCTCACTTTTTCCTGGACACATTTTTATTAATTATTTGGAACAAGTCAGGCATTGATTGATTCTTTCTATTGCATTGACTTTTGGTTTAGTCTTTATTATTTCCTTCCTGTTCTCATTGGGTTTAACTAAACTTAGCCCATTTGGTTTATTATGATTTTTGGTAGCTATATTGAAGGTTGTATATTTTCTAATAAGGATTTGGTTTTTGCTCACACATTTTTTATGCCTTAGCTTCATTGCATTTGTATTAGTAATAGTTCTCCAGAAAAACATAATGGGTAGGGTGTGTGTGCAAGAAACACACATACAAGAAATGTTTCTCTATGTATGTATGTATGTATGTATGTATGTATGTATGTATGTATGTATGTATGTATACAAGATGTAGTTATGTGTGTATATATGCCTGGGATTAAACCAGAGTCATCAGGATGCAAGGCAAGTGAATGATAAACTTCTATCAAAAGCTAGCTTGGGTTTGGGCTCATTCTGTCTAGTTCTATATCCCTGGTTGCCTTCACCCAAGAGAAGTTTCCCTAAACTCTAAACACCACTAGACTATATCACCAGTCCTTCTGCTGGAAGACTCCTTCATAGAGTTGGATAGCAGTTCCTTCCATCTGACACATTTTGCAAATAATTTCTCCCAGTCTGTGGCTTCTATTTCCATCAACAGTGATTCAAGTGTTCATGTTCACAGAACAGTTTCAGGAAACACAGACATTCTCATTTGTGTCTGCACCATAATAGCACATTCTCTCAGCACAGTACGACAGAGTCCCACAGCCCACGGGGTCTAAACAATTGCCAGGCTGTTCCTGTACAGAAAAATGTCCCATTGCCTCACTCAGGACATCTTCTTCTACCCAATGTGCCTGCCATTGCATCCAAAAGTGAATCTCATAGGCCACAGGATTGAACTATAAACCCCTTTCTGGATTCCTTCCAGGAGTATCTGTGTGTGTGAGTTGAACAATGGTTGAACCTCTCACATCTCACCTGCAAGATAATACAACTCTTTCTGAGCCACATCACTGGCCCTGAGAGTTTTTCTTTAAGGAATTGACTTCTGCAATTATGAAAACCCAAGACCAGATGATGTTCTTTCAAGTCCAAAGACATCAGCTGGCAGAGTCCCATCAGTCTTGGTTCAGTGTTGTTCCGGTAGAACTTCCTTCCTCTATTAAAGAAAGAGTAGCATCCCAGGGAATTAATGTACCCCATTTTCTCCAGCCCTCACCATGTCCTTTCTGTTATTCTTGTGATAATTGGGAGGTCACACACTTCAGTTGAGCTTCCTGAACACAGTTGGTTCTGTGCATCAAAACCAGGGATCACAGTGGTGCCAGGATCACACTCAGCAGATGGGGAGGTGCCAGATATCAAACCTGTGGCCTCAGTTCAGTCCTGCTAGAAAGAGACCAGCTACCGAGCTCTCCCTGGGTCCCTGTGATGTCACATTTCCCCTTTCAGTTCTTTCATCTGTGGATTCTTAAGTTTCTTCTATGTCTCAGCTCCTGTGAAAAAGGTCAGTGAGTCTGAGGGAAAAGATATCCCTTTGAGATCCTGAAATCTTGTTTTTTTCCTTGGGAGGAACCACACTCATCTGTGCTCAGGGCTTACTCCTGATTATGCATTTAGGGATTACTCCTGGTTGGGTTTGAAGACCCTATGTGGTGCCAGGAATGGACCTGGGTTGACTTCTTGCAAAGAATGTGCCCTGCCCGCTGTACCTGCCCGAAGACCCTGAATTTTGTTCTTTGTCTCCATGCCTATATGAGTAAACACAGTTTTTAAAGAAAATAATTTAAAAGGGGGGAGAACTAACATACATGTATTCATGGGTGTGTCAAGTGATCAAGTGCAGGACCTCAGAGCCAATATCCTTTTTCCCACCCTTTCTCCCTGGAACTGTCAGGGGAGCTGCAGGTGACTGCACACGTAACTGGGAGGAGGATTTTGTGTAAGGAGACTGAAGCATGCAGTATCTCTGGAATTCAGTATTAATCTCAACAAGTTGACATTAGAGTCGGTGGATTTATTTAAGTTGGATGTAGTTCTAAAACTGATACACTTTTGTTTCTAATCAAGCATTCTTCTAAGAGACAAGAGCCAGTTATGTGAACATGGATACATATAAGGAAAATTATTTAAGTTCTTTGTTCAGTCATAGGAAAGTTTTCTTTAGTGGTCAAATAAACATCGCAACAGTTGTCATTATAATCTTTTAAAATATGTAGTTCTGGGGCCAGAAAGAGCAAGCACAGAAAGTTGGGTGTTTGCCTTGCATGTGGCTGACCTGGGTTGAATTCCTGGCATCCCATATGGTTCCTGGGCACTGCCAAGAGCCAGGAGTAATCCCTGGGAACTTCCAGGTCTGTTCCAAACACCAAAATCAAACCAAATAATAAACATAGTTCATTGGCATTAAGTCCATTCATAATGTTGTGTAACCATCAAAACTCCCTAGTTCCAGAATTTTCTTTCCTAGAAAGAAAACACTAGACAGTCTCTCCCTTCTTTCCCCACCTCTCATCAACACGCACTAGCATGTTTTCTGCCCATAAGAAAGTTCTTATACACAAAATCAGGAAGTAAGTGAAAATTTGGCTCTGGTTCTTTCCTGTAACACTTAGATCCACAATGTATGTTTGAATCAGCACTTTGTGTATTTTATGCAGCATAATTTTGCATTCATCGATTGCCAATGTATTTTTCATTCATTCACCAGTTGATGGATATTTGCATTGTTGTCATGTTTTGGCTGCTATGAACAGTGTTGGGAAATTTGTACATTTATTAGAGCATCTCTGACCATTTTGGATATTGTTGGTTCACATGATAATTCTATATTGAACTTACTGTGGTACTATGAAAGGTTTTCCACAGAGCATTAGTTAGAATGTCACCAGTTGGGAATATGTAAGTGCACTGATTCTTCTACATTCTACAACACTTTTTATTGTGTGATTTATCGATGCAAGTTATCCTAGTGGGTGTGAGTGATGTCATGCAGTCATTTTCATATATTTATTTCTCAGATGATTGAAATCTGGTGCATCTTTTCATGTAGCTGTGGATCTTTACATTTTTCTTTTTTGTTTACATTTTTTGTTTTTGTGTTTTTGTTTGGAATCACACTCAGCGAAATGCTCAAGATTCACTCCTGGTGGTACTCCAGGGCTCTATGAAGATCCCATATGGTCCCTGAGCAACACCAAGAGTGATTCCTGAGTACAGAGCCAGGAGTACTCCCTGGGCACTGCCAGATCTGTTTCAAAAACCAAAACCAAAACAAACAATAAACATATAGTTCATTGGCATTAAGTCCATGATGGATGCTTGCATTGTTGTCACCTTTTGGCTGCTATGACCAGTGCTGGGAAATTTGTACATTTATTAGAGCATCTCTGATCATTTTGGATATTTGAGCTGGAGATCAAATCAGGATTGACTTTTACAAGAAAAGTACTCTACCCACTGTACTAACTTACCTACCCTGTTTAAACTTCTTGGGGGTAGTGTTTATTCAAAACTTTTGCCCATTTTGTAGTTGGTTTGTCATTTTTTGGAAGGGGTAGTGGTTCTAAGAGTTACTAATATGCCCTGGTTCAACTCTCTCAAATAGAAAACTGTAAATGCTTTTCCTCTTCTGGATATTATTTTCTCACATTGTTGATGGAATCACTTGGTACATAGATATCATCCTTATAACTCTACTTGGTTCATTTGAATAAAGTTCTTTATGTGGTATGATTAATAGTCATATCTCCTCACATCTGACTTGTCAGTTGTCTCAGCACCATTTATTGAAAAGACTATTCTTTTCTTTTATTAGGTAGTCAGTATCCCTGTGGAAGATAAATTTACCATGTTGGTTTCCTGTTAGACTCTCAGTTCTATTCCATTAATCTCTACATCTATCCTTATGTCAATACCACACTGCCTTTGATATTGTAGCTTTGCTGTACATTTTGAAATTAGAAAATAAGATTGCTCTATTATTACTTTTCAATATAATTTGGCTATTTGGGGAAGTCTTAAAAATTCCATTTAAATTTTAGGATGAGCTTTTCCATTTCCCCACAAATATGAGAGCTGTGATTTGGATCAGAGTTGCTTTGAATCTGTAATTTTGGAATTTGGAATTTTTAACTTTGGAATTTCTGCCATTTTAACAATATTTTCAATTTATGACTATACGATATTATAGCTGCCTGGGACCACTGCCCCGAGGGGGAGAGAGAGAGAGAGAGAGAGAGAGAGAGAGAGAGAGAGAGAGAGAGAGAGAGAGAGAGAGAGAGAGAGAGAGAGAGAGAGAAGCAATTTACCAGCCAGAGAGGGCCTAGGGAGGCCTGTAGCTCCAGATAAGGGGGAGGAGATTGATGCAGAGTGAGCAGTACTTGCCAATGCTTTATTAGGCTCTGCTCCAGTCTTTTCCCTGGCCTATCCCAATAACTGCTAGGTTCTCCTTTTTATATTTTGGGAGCAGTTAAAGAGGGGGTTTATCCCAGTTTAATTGCCATTACAGAGGGTGTCAATACCCCTTAAAGGTACATAGACTAATTCCCTTAAATACATTAACAGGATATATCTCCATTTACTTAGATAGCATTAACCCTTTCAGCAATACTTTTAAGTTTTGGTATACAGATCCTCCCAAAAATAGAGGAAAAAGGAAACCTTAAAATCCATCACATAGGGGCCGGCGAGGTGGTACTAGAGGTAAGGTGTATTGCAAGCACTAGCCAAGGAAGGACCGCGGTTTGATCCCCCGGCGTCCCATATGGTCCCCCCAAGCCAGGGACAATTTCTGAGCGCTTAGCCAGGAGTAACCCCTGAGCATCAAACGGGTGTGGCCTGAAAAACAAACAAACAAAAAATCCATCACATAAACCCAACATTATATAAGTATCAAAGTCCATATCACCACTTCTTTTCAGTATTTTGTTAAAACTTAATATTATGTTTTTGTCTTCAAATCATATCAGGAGATCTTTGGGTTTACTCTTGGCTCTGAGGTCAAGGATCACTCCTAGTAGGCTCAAGGGACAATAAGTGGTACATGGGATAGGGCCCAGGTCAGCTAAATGAAAAGAAATCACCTTATCTACTATGCGGTCTCTCTGTCTCTATGTGTTAGAAATATAACTAGAGCAATTTAGAAAGAAAAAAACCCCACAAATACAAGGCATCCAAATTGGAAAGAAATAAGTAAAAGAATTTATTCATTCGGTGGAGTCTGTGAGTAATAGTCTTTACCTTCTAATGCTTTTGGGCTTGGAAGATTGTCTCACTGACTGTAGAACTCTTGATTGACAATTATTTTCACTTGGTATTTTGAAGATGCAATTCTATTGCTTCCTGACTTCTGTAGAAACTAATTTAGATGTTAGTCTGTATATGAATCATCTTTTTGCCCTGTTGCTCTCTGTGTTTGTTGTTCTCTGGTTCATTACTTTTGATCTGGGAGTGGGAGCTGGGAGGGCAATGGGTTCTTCTACCCAGTGAGGTTCTACAGTGAAATGGCAGACCCCACCAGAAAGGTAGAGATGGTTGTGCTTAGAGAATATGCACCCTCATTGTTCTTGGCCTGAGCCCAGGAGGTGACACTCATTCCTCCTTGGGTTGGAGGTGAACAGGACAGGGTACCCCGAAGTGGGACTATATTGGAACAGAGGCTTTGGCAAGTATAATCAAGGATCTCAAGATTCTCCTGGATGATGCAGGCGGGCCCCTTACTCAACACTTGATAAACAACATAGGGATGGGGTAAGATTTGGGGTGAAACTACCAGAAACACTTGGATTCATTAGGAGTGGCTGGAGGCAATGAGGATTCTCCTCAGAGCCTATGGAAGGGTTGTGGCTCCCCTGAGCTCACCTTTTAATTTCTGGCTCTGGAATAACAGAAGAGTTCATTTCTGGGGGCCATCACTACTCAGTGTACAGTAACCCTAGGACATAGCACAGGGAATTTGGCACTCTTATATCTCCTATTTAAAAAAATAAAAGAGAAGAAAATGGAGACATAGAGTTTAGGGATACTTCTCTTGGGTGAAGGCAACCAGGGATATAGAACTAGACAGAATGAGCCCAAGCCCAAGCTAGCTTTTGATAGAAGTTTATCATTCACTTGATCTGATCACTTCCCTGATCTAACTGTTCCACTAGATTGCTGGAACCACACAGCAATAATCACTTCCTCTCTGCCAAGGCATTTCCCTGTGGTACCTTGTGACCTAACAAACATTCAAGTGATAGCTATGGACTTCAATATTCCTCATCTTGGGGCCAGAGTGATAGTACAGCAGGTAAGGTGCTTGCCTTGCATTACACCAGGTTGGTTCAGTCCCTGGCACCCCAAAATAGTCTCCTGAACACAGCTAGAAGTGATTGTTTGTTGTTGTTGTTATTGTTGTTGTTTTTGCCACATCTGGTCATGCCCAGGGGTTACTCCTGGCAGGCACAGAGGGACCATATGGGATGCCAGGGATCAAACCCAGATTGGCTGCATACAAGGCTGCTATGTTATCACTCCAAAACCCAGAAGTAATTCTTGAGCTCAGACATTTTCCATATCTGAATCTGCTGAAGCAATCAGATTTTTTGTTTGTTTGTTTGTTTGGGGGCTATACCTGGAGGTGCTCAGGACTGGTTCCTGGCTCTGTGTTCAGGGACCAGTCCTGGTGGGACTCAGGGACTATTTGGGTTGCTGGGGATCAAACTTGGGTTGGCTTTGTGCAAAGGTTAGTACCTGACCCACTGCTTTATCTCTCTAGTCCTACAAATTGATGTCAGAGAGATATTTTTTCATCAAGAAAACAAAACAAAACAAAACAAATTATTTCCATAAACTGGTAAGTCACTGGAACCTGGAAAAAAGTATGGAACAATTTAGAGGCATGGCCTCTTGATGCCCTCTAGTGATCATAATAGTGAAGGGCATCTCATTTACTTGATCTGTTCCTGATTCTAGTTCTATCCAGAACCAGTAAGAGTGGTTTACTTTAGCAGAATAACATTTAGTAAGGAAAGGAACAATTGTGTTTGAGTGAAGTTTAGGCTTTAAAATGTCTTGGACAGGCATACATAATGGTACTCTTGGATCCTATGATAGAGGGTATCAAACCCAGGTTCCCACATACAAATCTCATGCTCTGTTCCTTTGAGTCTCTTCCCAGCCTGGCAGAGTTTCTCTGCGCATATTCAAAGAATATCTATGCATACCAAAGAAAAGGAGCCATGTCATCTTCACATCATCCCTCTTGGAGACCTGGAGCTAGGGAGGAGGTGTTGATGTAGGAAGAGTTTGTGTGTGGGGGGGGGTGGGGGAGGTTTGTACCTCACATACTCTGGGGTGACCCAGGCAGCTCTCTGGAGCCATCTATATAATGGCTGCAAGAGAGCTTTGCAAGTGGTATAGGAGTAAATCATGCAAAGTACCTGACAAGTGGTAGGTCTTTAATGAACGTTAGTGCCCTCTTAGTCTTCAATATGTTTTGTGTGAATGAAATGCTTTTGTATAATGAATGGGGAAAAAATCTCACTAGAGGAAAGAATCATAAGTGAGGGAATGAATGAACAGGAAGCTGTGCTGTATGTATGGAAACAGTAGCCCATAAACACCCACTTTGTTTTATTTTCCTGGACCTCAGTTTTGCCACTTGTGAACTGGAACATTAGATAAAAGAATCTCTGAGAAGGCACTCTCATCTCCATAACTTAAAATCCATTTACTGACAAGCTGTGGAGAAGACTCAGCAGGCTAGAACCTATGCTTTGCCAGCACAAGCCCTGGGATTGACGTCCTGGAAACTGTGTGGTCCCCAATTCTTGCCAAGAGCAGCCCTTAAGCAAATCAAGTTAAAACTACTCCTGATCACTTCTTGAGTATGACCCCCAAACAAAAACTAAAACTAAAAAACATCGATAGTGTCTTAAACAAGGGACAAAAGCCAATTTGATCATTTTACCCCAATGTTGCTTATAAGTTGCTCACTATTTAATAGTATAAGTAACTGAAAAAAAATTGAATAACCTATGACATGTGAAAATCATATGAAACTTAAATTCATCTTATACCAATCAAGTTTTGCTATGCTTATTTGATTATATATTGGCCATGGTGATGGCAAAGGAAATCAGTTGGGTTGGAAAGCTGAAAATATTATTGGTTGGCCATTTTCACACAAGGTTTGGCTTTGGTTTTGGTTTTAGGGCCACACCTGGTGGTGCTTTAATTTTGTGCTTTGGGTTCATTCCTGGCTATACTATGTAATGCTAAGGATTGAACCCAGGCATCCCACATGCACTCAATCCATTGAGCTATCTCTCAGACCCCAGAAAAGATTTTTTTAATGATCTCACTCACACAAGAAGTTGAAAATGATGTAGAGCCTTGTCCTTCTTTTGGCCTAACCTATAGTCACAAGCTGCCAGTCAGTTCATTATGCCACAACCTATATCGTAAGATGGGGCAGAAGGAGTAGGGAACAAATATTTCTCTAGGCCATTGTGCTTAATAAAGGCAGAAAATATTTCCCAGAGTTCCTATGGGCAGTTCCCCATTCTCATTGGCCAGAGCTGGATCTCGTGTCCAAATGTGGACCAATCACTGGGTATGGGATCACATCTTTGCCCAGGAGGCTGGATCAATCACTGGGATGGGATCATGATTTTGCCCATTGGGGCTCCTAAGGACTTCCCAGAGAGGAAGTCATGTGGGTTATTTACACAAATCAAAGCAGGATTCCATAGGCAACTGGGGATGAGGCCTTTGACCCCCATCACTAAGTCCCCTTAGGCTAATCAACTTTCTGGTTCCTAGTTCTGTATGAGAGCTTAAATAAGAATAGTTTTTGTTGTTTTGCTCCTATTCTTTTTTTATAAGTAATAAATAAAATAATTTATTTACGAATAAGTAATTACATTAAAGTAGTTAGAGGGTGAACATAGCATGTGCCCCATGTAGGGCCCTGCAGTTTATAAAATGGATTTGGAACATGGAGCTCCTATTCTTTTGAGTCTTTTCATTTGAGTTTTGCTTGGTTTGACAAGTTGTTGTGAACAATGATCTTTGAGATCAGCCCTTAAAACTAGCTCTTGCCTCCTCGGCTCCCGTGAGAAGGTTGAGGACTAGGCAGAAGACCAGAGACTTTCCCAGGGTGTTGCCAAAGCCCAGACTGTTCACAGTGGCCCCAGAACAGTTGCTGCTGCCACAGATGGGCTGCACCAAATCAAGTCTTGTTGGCCCCTGAGAGAAACAGGCCGCCACTTGTGTGATTGTTTGCACCAGGCAGTGCCCCCACGGTGTCAAGTTCGCCCAAGAGGAAGCATCATGTCGTATCAAATTGGAACAATTTTGTAGGTGAATTGTGAAGCAATTTCCTAAGGACTTTCACCTGAAATCATAATCTTCTTGTTGTTAGAAAGCGAGGGAGTTGCAGTTACAGACACAAAGAGAAACATCACAGAAATGGAAGGGAAGCTGAAAGAACTCACACGGCAAATAAAAATGGGGTGAAGGGTCTCAGGAGAGCAGCAAAATCGTAAGACACATCTTCCATCCAGAGAGTACAAGCGGGTTTGGGAAGCAAATGCAGGACAAAGGCTACTGAGTCCTGCGGAAGAGAAAAATCTGTGCCCTGTGGCCTCTTTTTGTATTGAGGGATTAAATTTCCTGATGGAGAAATATTTCTTAAACATTCTGTACTTTTAAAAAGAAGAAAAGCTAAGGATAAATAGGAAAACGCTCCCAAACTCCCCAAGCAGAAATAGACTTTATTCTGATCATTATGGTTCAAAAAATTTCTTTAACTGCAATTCCCTTGTACCTCGGTGTCTTTATTGTAAAATAAAACAAAAGGCATTTTAGTGCACTTCTAGATTAGATCTCGCTTTTTTGAAGTCTGTAGATGCTGGCAAGCTGAAATACCATTTCCTAGACACCTTTGCAGCTAGTGAGAATGTATCAGGAGATTCAGATGTGGAGGTGAGGCAGGCCAGGCGAAGCCCAGAGAAATGAGGCCAGACCTTGTTGCAAAGCACTAAGACAGAGAGAGGAGTTGAGTCCGCTGAGAAGACAGAGGGATCTTTCTGTTCAGGCCCCAACACCAGGGGGTGTGCTTAACAGGCCTGGACAGCAGAGGGCGCTTTGCTATAATAGTCTTGCAGTGAATTGGGGTGTTTTTAGGGTTCTGTGGGCCTGGAAGTCTGGTTCAGTACTGTTTCGGGTCTGAAGAGCATTCAAGGTCAAATTTCTGGTCCAGGAAGAGAGTCATTAAGGTCTTTTGCAAACGGGGCCAGAGAGATAGTATAGAGGACATATCTGACCTGGGTTTGATCCCAAGTTTCCTGTATGGTCCTGAGCCCCACCAGTAGTTTCCCTGAGCACAGAGCCAGCAGTACATCCTGAGTACCGCCAGATGTGCCCCCAAACCAATAAACTAAGGAATCTCCTTTGCAAACAGATGATAACAGATACGTAATGTGAATTCTATTGCCTGCAACTAAGGATTTTTGTTACAACCACATGTGAGGTTTACACTCAGTCTGGTGCTCATAGCCTTGCTAACATTCTGTATTATTTGAATTCCATAAAGGAAATGGTATATTGCTCTTTTACTCTTTATTGGGGGCTAAATATATACAATTTTATTTTTTAACTATAACTCAATCTGACAGATTATTCTTGCCCAGAAAGCACATGTTTTAGAGGCGACTTACTGGTTTCTTTCCAGTGAAACTAAACTTAAAACTCTTCTCCCTCGGGCTGAACATGGAAACTTGCAAATCTAAGGCAAACCATCAGGTCAAATTTTCTAAAGTCCTGTCAACAGCTTCTTATCTTCTTTCTGACAAGCTCTGCCATCATAGAGGCCTAAAGGGATATTCATCCATTTAGACTTGCATCCAGTTCTGCATTAACCGGGCACTGAGGCCCCAAGGCCCTGACATCTAATTTTTCTGCAATCCACTCTCATGTCTGCTGTCACTTGACTTCCTTTGCTGGGGTTGTATGTGTGGATATCATCAGGATCTTAACTGATTGACCAAAAGGTGGGGGCAGTGACCCAAGTTATCACTGAAACAACGGACACTTGGTATTAATCAACAGACACATGAGTCCTGACCAAAAAATAACCCACTTGTGTGTGTTGAAAATGGAGCCCAAACAAAACCACACCCAGAATTCTGCTTATTCTGATGGCAGTATAAGAGTGGACCAAAACCAATCCTAGTAGCTTTCAGCTCTCTGTCCCTGGGTCTCCAAAAACCTCTCCAGATTCTGACTATTTGCTGGAGATTCTGCAGGAGAAGGGACCCTCTTTTCTCTGATAAACTGAATGAATGTACTGAGAGAAGCTTTGAACCTGAATGAATTCAACAGCTTCTAAAACTTGTCTTCCAAATCTTTCCCAGAGTGTCTTGCTCCTGCAGGGTGCTGGTTCCCCAGGTGAACCGAACTGAAAGTCAGGATAGGGGGTTAGGGGGTGAGGGGGTGGTGGTGGGTATGTAGGACAGGAGTGGGATAATGAACAAGACAGACAAAAGAGAGAAAGAACTGTCCTGTTGACTGAGCCCAGACACTCCAGCACATTCCATATTTATTGCTGTAAACCAACAACTAAAAGAACAAGGGAGGCATTCTGCAGATATTTGCCTGTTTATGTGAATCTAAGCAGGCTAAGTTTTACATATCAAAAGAGTCTCTGCAGTTCAGGGCAAATGGGGCAAGAGACTCTAAAGTGGGTTTATCTTTATCTGGGAGTGAGAAGTAACTCCCAAAGGGATACTTCCTTTGGGAGAAAGAGCAGAGATAAAGCATTTAAGCATTTCCAGGACACTACATTTGCCTAAGGGGATAGCTTTTCAGCTCACCAGGCCCTTCTCAGCCATCTATCCGACTTAACCCTTTATTTCCAAGGCTTACTCCTAGCTCTGTACTCTGAAATCACATTTCATAAGCTGGGAATGGGTACCTTATGTGATGCTGGGGGGGGGGGGGGGAGTTTGAATCCAGGTGGGTGTGTTCAAGGTCTCCTAGGTGCATGCATCTTTGTTGTAACATGTAACCATGTATCTTCCTCTCTGGAAACCTCAGGTAGGTTAAGGTTGTGATTATGTGTCTTTGGTTCCGGGCACCATAAGTGAAATAGCTATCACCACTCTGGTGAATTAAACAATCAACACTTTTTTTCTGTATGCTTGTTTGTTTGTTTGTTTGGGGGCCAGACCTGGTGGCACTCAGGGCTAACTCTTGGCTGTGCTCTCGGGGACCATTTCTGGCAGGCAGGGAGGAAGGGTTGGGGTTAACACTATGGGATGCTAAGGATCGAATCCAGGTTGGCTGCATTCAAAGCAGCCTAGGCTCATGCATCTGTGGTTGTCACATAATTAATTGTTTTAGGGCCATACCTGACAGTGCTCAGGTGGCTCTTTATTAGGAATCATTTCTGGTGGGTTTGGGGGACTATGTGGAATGATGAGTATTGAACTCAGGATGGCCGTATGCAAGGCAAGCACTCTCTCTGCTGTATTCTCACTCCAGCCCCAATCAGTACTTCTGAAAGTTAAATCACAGTTTGGAGCTGCCCCCCAAACCTTGCTTTACTTTGCCTCTTCCAGATCACCAGCCCTCTCCAGAACCCCCAGCAGTCTGTTCTGTGTGTCTACCTACCCCAGGTCTGGAAAAGTCTCAGGTGTTCTTCCCTGCTACTTTGAGATGAGCGTTTGGGGAAGAAGGTGTGTCTGGCCCCTTGGAGGCAATTTTCCCTTGGTGGACTTGACCAAACCTAGGAGCCCATTGAGACTGTATCTGTGCCTGGTTACCTGCCTACTGTGTTCTCGAACTCACCGTCCCTTCTATATCCTACTCACAATAGCCTCTTGTTCCCCTCTCCTGCATCCTACCTCCACCTCATGTACAGCCTTGTCATTTAGAATCATCTAGTCCTATCCTTCCAATTCTTTTCTCTCACTTCCGAACTCTGAGCTTTGAGCTCCTTTTTGAGCAGAACCTTGACCACATTCTGGCCTGCTCTCCGGCTTATGTTACAACATCTGTGTTCTTAGCCTTCCAGATACATAACTTAATGTGGCTGTAAAATGTTTTCCATTTCCAAAAATGTTTATTTAGTCTCTGTGATTCCTAATACTGTTCATGGTAGGTAGATCTTCAAATATACAGTATTCCATTATCCCCACCCTTCTCCTGCTTCCTGCCACCATTGTCTCAGCACCCCTTTTCATGCTCCCCTCCTAATTCCCTCTTCCCTTCCATCTCTCTACCCTGGAAAGCTTACTTCTGTAGACCAGTGGTCAGGTTCCATTGTCTTTGGCCTTTCTTTATATCACACAAATGAAAGAGGTGATTTTGTGCCTGTCCTCTTATGCATGACTTCTTTTAATATGGTCCCTTCCAGTTCCATCCACATAGCAGCAAATGGCATAATTTATAGATAAATAGCATTCCATTTTGTCTCTATACCATAGTTTACTTGGATTGTATGTGGATTTTAGCTACGGTGAGTAGTGCTGAAAAGATCATGAGTATCTCCTCATGTCATAAGGCCTGAATTTTCAAAAGACATTTAAAAATCCCTTCAATAAATAGTTGCAACATGCTCAGTGGAGGCAGACACTCTGGGAGAATGGGACAGCCATGGAGAGTTTGCATTAAATCTGGGGAAAATGGGCCACAAATGCATATCTAAGCAATCAATGACTGTGTTTCAACATAATATAACTTTGTAGAAAGCAAAAAATAGAAAATGAGTCTGGGTGATGGGGCAGACTGGATGGTACTAACTGCATCTATGGAGTCATGGCAGACACTTGAGCAGAAACCTAAATACCAAAAAGAATCTCTCCAGAAGGGAAGAGTGAGGCAGAGACCCTGGGTAGAAAGAAAAAAAGGACAGGATCCCTGGGGTATGGTGATGGTTTGGTGTTAGGACTATGTACATGAGAAGCCATTATTTGCAAGATTACAAACCACAAAATCTCAATCAGTAAAATTCTTTTTACAAAAGCTCTGAAATCATAAGAAGTATAATAACTCATATGATTCTGTATCTTGTCTGTCAGAAAACTCAAAGTGGACTATTAAACTGTAATAACTATCATCTGATGCTTGATTATAGATGTCAGTTTGCTTTTGTCAAGAAAAAAGTAAATCCTCAGGATAGGAGCAAGCTTGGCCATGAACAAGGAGCAAAAAAGAAGACTGGGCATTGTGAATCAGGGAGAAGAGCTGAGAAAGGCTGGATCCTCAGGGATTGTTCTAGGCTGCCTGGAAGCTGTGTGTTGTTTGCTTAAACATTGGGGGCTGTTGAAGGAGAGAAGCGATTTGCATTTTTAAGAAGATTCCATCTGCTGTAGGGAAATGAAAGAGAGCAAGAGTGCACAGGAGAACAGAGAATCAACAGCAGGGAAGCCTTGAAAATGAAGGTGGGTGTGGTGTGGACAGGTTCTGGGCACACTACGTGGGGAGGTAAGGAACTGGGGGGACCTGATGGTGGAAGCACGATGCAGAGGAAGAAGGGAATGGAAGTTGAATTCCACAAATTGCACTTAACTCCTAGGTAGACTCTGAAATAATGCAATTAGCTACACAAAAAAAGGTAATGCTTAGATAATAACCCCAAAGCACTTTCTGTATAGGAACTTCATGTATGAATGAGTGTAAAATCACCCTCAAGCACCGTATATCCACGCCCAGGTGAATGAGTCTGAAACAGGGTTGTACAAGAAATAATCCCGACCAGACTGAAGGTGAAACACATGTAGTCTGGCAGTCTTCTACCTAGTATGGACCTCGATGCCTGCCAGACTACCTTTTTTATTGAGTACAGAGATCATCCCTGGGTGGGGCATTAAACCCACCCAGGTTTACAAGTAAAACAATCTTTGATTTGGGTGAAACCAAGTTGTAAACAGATACAAAGAAACCAGGGATAAACCTTGTTTTAGGTAAAATAAGGTGTAACCCAACATATCCATGCATGGACGAGTTTATGCATGGATGCATGTGTCTGTATGCATACACGTGTAACGATGCATATGCATGTGAGTAAATGTGTGCCCAGAATAGGACAGGGACAAAGACCTCATGGTCCTGTTGGTCCCTCCTTATATAAGATGGGAAATAGGAGGGGAAGGAGGGAAAGAGTGACGCCACTTCCTTGAGGGCTGGACTTCCGCTACGGTAACACGAATCATTGGTGAGGTAGGGGTAAAGGCGGGACTTCCGCTATAACACAAATCATTGGTGAGGTAGGGGAAAAGGCGGGACTTCCTTTTTCTAGCGAGCTCGTGAACATGTGGTCCTTACAAAATGGTGTCCCTTTCCTAGTTAGAACCTGAGTGAAACCTGGCATGAGGTTTTTTTTTTATTCCTTTTCATTATAAGTGTATGTATGCATGCATGTGTGTGTGCATTTGTGTGTATGAGCATGATGGGCAGTCTTAACTGGCAGACCTCTTCCACTCTCAGCAGAATGCTTCCAGTTCACACAGATCGGCAAGGAGCAGAGAAGTCCGCTGGCATTAGTAGCAGCCAGCTAGGCAAAGCTTACCTCTGGCAGCTACCCTCACACCTACCCTCAGAGTGTGCTTGCCACAATACCACAAAGGGCTCAATACATGCCCAGGACTGGCCTATGAAATCAGATCTAATAGGACTTCTCATTTCCCAGATGAAGCTGAAGGTACACAGCCAAAGTCTCACAGCCAGAAGGTGGCAGAGCCAACATCTGACCTCATGCCATTCCATCTGTTTAGTCTGATCAACCACCGATTGTGGCTTTGGTAAGAGAAGTCTGGGCAGGCTGTGAGCTGCTTGTCTGGTACCTACCTATCAATGGCACTTCATGTAAAACAATGGCACAGAGTAAGTGTTCAGTGTATTTCATACTCAAAACTATTTTTATTGACACCCAGAACCTGGCAAGTTCTGCCCCTCAGTAACCTCCACGCTCCATGAAGGAAGCAGTTAGCAAGAAAGAGAACCACGTGAGATGCTGCAGAGCCTACAAGTGGCCAAGTCTGTTTCTCTTCACTTATTGCCATACTCTTCTAGTTAAAGAGTGAAAACTTAAGAAAAAGAGCAGACATCTTCCCACGTTTAACTAGATTTACAGCCTTGCCATTTACTAGAAGGGGGAAAAAAAGCCAACAACCAAATGTAAAAGGCAGGGGAAAAGTAGCCCAAAGGCAAGCACTGGGTGGGGTGGGGTGGAGGCATCAGACTGGCTGATTTGAGGAAACTGGAAAACACAAATGCCAGGAAGGCTGGTTTCTATGGTCTGATACCCCTGTGCTGGAACTGATGATGGTTGCCAGGAGGCGACTTTGGGCTTGAGAAATCTGCAGTGTGAGTCTCAAAACTGGGACAAGAAATTCAAAAGAAAAAATACAGGCGGATTCACAAGGAGGCTGGAGGGTGGAGGAGTGGAAAGGACATTGGGAGATCAGGAAGGTCTTAGCCAGGCAGACTCTACAGAGACAGGGTATTTGGATTGAAGTGGATTCTCCTCCAGAGGGTCATCAACTTCCTGCACTGGTCAATCAGAGGGGCACCAGGTTGGATCCACAGTCTAAAGTGAACCACCCCAAAGGCAGGACAGGGCACTCTACCCAGACCATTTGCTCCTCCCCGCAGCTGAGTCGAGCACAGGGAAGGCAAAAGCAAACCAGCCACGAGTAACCTACACAAGAAAATGAAGGAGTCCAGGAAGGGGTTTAGTTCAGTCCTTGTGACTCATGAGATTCACTCTGTGGACACAATGGCAGGCACATCGGGAAGAAGATGTACTGAGTGAGGCAATGGGACTTTTTTTCTGTACAGGAACAGCCTGGCAATTGTCTAGACTCTGTGGGCTGAGGGACTCTGTCATACTGTGCCGAGAGAATGTGCTATTATGGTGCAGACACAAATGGGAACGTCTGTGTTCCCTGAAAATGTTCTGTGAACACTTGAATCACACTGTTGATGGAAATAGAAGCCACAGACTGGGAGAAACTATTTGTAAAATGTGTCGCATGGAAGGAACTGGTACCCAACCCTATAAAGGAGTCTTCCAGCAGAAGGACTGGTGACATAGTCTAGCAGTGAAGGCACTGACCTTGTATCCTGATGACTCTGATTTGATCCTAGGCACTGCTTTGGGGGTTTCCTAAGCACCACTAGGAAGTCATTCCAGAGCACAAAACCAAGTAAGTTAGGAGCACCATTAAGAGTGATCCCCAAACCAAAAATAAAACTGAAAGCAATGAAATCAACAATGAGAAAACCTACAACCCCAATGTGAAAAAGGAGCGAAAGATCTGGACAGACATCCAACCCAGAAGACAGACAGATGGCGAATGAGCATATGGAAGATGCTCTATATGTCCTGGGACTTTACAGATTCTAATGTGATGCCTGGATATCCGCCAGGAAGACTCACGTCCAGAACACTGGCAGTGCCAAACACGGGAGTATAGCAACCCTCACTCTTACTGGTGAGGATGCAGAATGGTGCTGACACTTGGGAAGAAGTTTGATGATTTCTTTTTTTATTTTTTTCCTAGTGATTCAAAGAGGCTACTCTCATCACAGTGCTCAGGAGTAGCTCTTGGTTGTATTTAGGAGAACCAGGTAGTTCTAGCAATCAAACCTGGCTCTTTTATATGCAAACCCTGTGCTCAAACGTGTTGAACCCTCTCTGCAGTCCAGAATTTCAAGATTTATTTTGTCTTTTTGTTTCTGTTTCTAGGCCACATCTGGTGGTGCTAATGGTTTACTCCTGGCTCTGTACTCAGGGATTATTCCTGGCAGACTTGGGAGACCATATGTGGTACCAGAGATTATACCTAGGATTTACCCATTGTCCCATTACTAGCCCCAAGAATTTCAGGATTTCCAACAAAACTGGGACCCAGTAATCATCCTCCTTAATATTTATCCACATGGGCTAGAAACTTTGGCCTCTACAAAGCCAGCGCACACATGTTTATAACAGCCTTCTTCCTAATTGCCCAAACTTGGAAACTACCCAGCTATATTCTTCAATAAGTGAATAGATAAACAAGCTGGGATGTATGCAGAGACCGGAAGCGTGTTCAACAATAAAGAGAAACGAGTGAGCAGGCTCTGAAAGGGCCCAGAGGGACCATAGAAATAGAACTGCGTGAAAGAGCCCAATCAGAGATGCCACATACTGTATCATCCCAACAAGAAGACAATTTGGGGAAGCTACTTTGCAAACAGCAGGAAGATCAGTGGGTGACTGGATTTTGGGGGGGAATGGAGACAGGGGTGGAACAGGTGGAGCCTAGAAGCAGGCAGAAGACTTTCAGTCTATCGGGTATTTTTATCTTTTCTTTTTTTCTTTTTGGAACACATCTGGCAGCGCTCAGGGGTTACTCCTGGCTCTACACTCAGAAATTGCTCCTGACAGGCTCGGGGGACCAGATAGGATGCCAGGATTCAAACCACCATCCTAGTGCATGCAAAGCAAATGCCCTACCTCCATGCTATCTGTCCGGCCCTGAGTATGTTTATCTTAGGGAGAAACAGGCCACTTTACTGAAGCCAAGAATGTCTAATGCCATGAAAGCTGCCCCCTAAACCCCAGCTACTAGGAGCTATGGACTTCAATTAATAGTACTGAGTCAGCCATAGCTCCTTCATTTAGTATATATGTCCCTCTTATGCAATACTAATAATAATAGAAATCATCGAGGTGGTGTGGTTAGGAGCTGTTTGAAAACTTTGTTTTTCTGCTCCATGAACTTAGAGCTACCTCAATGATTAAAAAAAAAAGAACATCAGACATACTTCTCATATGTGAAAAATGTTATTTTTCTTTTGATGGTTTTCCAACCATTGAAAGCTGTAAAGACTAGTTTTAGTTTGTGGGCCGCACAAAAATAGCTGGTGGAAGGGCTGGGTCTTCTAGAACCTACTGAAGAAGAGAAGTGGGATTTCAGAGCTTCAGGCAAGAGCAGAGGAAGTTAAACTGAGACTCCCCAGAGTGCACTTCAAATTTTTTGGGCCAGCACATTCCCTCCAGGCTTGGAGTGCCTCCTCCCCCTACTACAGCAGGGACCCCAGAAGCCAGGCAGAGAAGGGTTCTGAATCAAGCTGCCTCCGGACAGTTCTATGGCATCAGGGGTTGACTTACCCTCTCTGCACAGTGTTTGCACATCTAAAAAACATAGAGGTCATTGTGGAAATTAGGTGTAATCCTTGGGCCTAGAAACTGCCTGGCTTTGTGACTGTCTCACAACCACTAACTCCATCAGTGAGAGGTACTTTGAAAATACAAGTTCTTTCTGCTGAATTAAAAAAAAAAAAAAAGGGGGAGGGGCCAGAGCAATAGCACAGTGGACCTGGGTTCGATCTGGGCATCCCATATGGTCCCCCGAGCTAGGATCAATTGTTCAATTTCTGAGCACATAGCCAAGAGTAACCCCTGAGCGTTACCAGGTATGCCCCCACCATAAAAGGGTATTTCCTTCTTCCTGGTGCATGAAGCAGGTGATGAGATACTCAAGAAGTGGCCCCCAGCTCCGAGAGGCCATTCCCATCAAGTTCAGCAGGTGTGCCGTTGCCTCTACATGACAGCAGGACTCCAGGGCCACCAGGGCCATGCTGAGCCCAGCATGCTTTGTGAGGACCTCGATACTAGGCTGTAGAGCAGCTGGTTTTTGGGGGGATATCGTAAGATGCTAGGAAGCAGTGCCTTCTTCCCCCAATGGCAGTTGGGGCAAGATCCGGTCTGGGATGCAGGGCAATAAACTCAAGCACTGTCAGAAAAAAACAAAACAAAACAAAGACAGATGCTATCTGGTCTCTCAAACCCTAGGTCTGCTCCTCCTGCCCTATATTCATACCCTTATCCCTTGTTCTTCACATTTTCTGCCTCTTCCTTGGTTTATAATCTGCCCTCCCTTCTTTCCTCCTTTTTCATTCTCACCCTTCAAAGTTTTTCTGACCACACAATTTAAACTCAGTGTCCTCCCTTATTTAACTCAGCATCCTGAGTGGTCCCCTCTAGCCACCAACCACAGCATGATACTCCATATTTAGCCATTAACCATGGTCTCTATTTCTTCTGCTTTCCACCCACCACACCCAGCAAGGCCCACATCTGGTTCATACCACATGGTTCACGGAGACTTGGGTGTCTAGTTCCTAGCATAGACCATGACTCAGAGCTGTTGCTTATACAGTTTGGGAAAGAAAGGAGAAGGGGTGTCATTTATACAATGCTACCTGGCCACAGTGTACCACCAAATGGAGTGGCTTAAAACCAGAATCCTCTCTTCTTGTACACATGGTCAGTGGGTCAGCCATGGCTTAGTTTATCTTGATCTCCCAGCTTAAGTGGGCCCAGATTTCAGGATGAGGACTCTCCCATCTTCCTAAGATGGTGACTACTTAGTGGAGGTGGTGGTTTACTCTTTTCCCAGGGAAAAGGGGCTATTGAGGAGCATATCGTCTGGAAGTCACAGACTGGTGGCAGAAAGCCATTCTGTCACTTTCTAGACATGGGCTTGCCTGTGCAGCTTAGGAGTTCCCAAGATCCAGGAACTGCTTGTCATCTTGGATCCTGTTTCTAGAGACAGACACCAAGGTGCTAGACTTCTTGCCTGAGAAAAAACAAACTCTGATTTGTTTGAGGCAGAGCTGGGCTGACTCTTCTATCATTTTCACTGAGCAAGAAGGGGAGGAATCAACATTGTAGAGCCAGAAAATGAAGCCCAGGGCAAAAGCATGAAGGATCAGGTGAGAAGGGACACAGTGTGGTGACTGCAAAAGATTGGAATGACCACCAGGTCATGTTACAATCCTTGGCCAAGGAATGGCCCACTCTGGTCTTTATGGCTTCCATGTGGTTGTTTTCTCTCCCAGCTCATGGACTGACTCCTTTACTTTGCAGCAAAAATAACTTCTGGAGAACGTTCTAATTTCAAAAGCAACACCTAGCCTCTGGAAAAAAAAGCTAGAAAATGCAGGTAGAGCAAAGAGAAGTAAAAATACATCTATGATCTACCACCCCAAAGCACCACTCCTTACACCTGCCCCCTCCATCTGCTCTTCCTACTGTGAGTTCGGTGTATTAGTGTTGTCAATCATTGAAACCAGAAAAGGCAGGCATGTAGGCCTGGCAGCTGAGATTCTCCCATCGCAGCAAGAAAGGAAAAGTTGCAATAGAACCAACCCAGGGGTCCCCAAGGGCCTATAAAGTGATTTTTGCACCCTACTCTAAGATGCTTGTCTTTGCATGCAACCAACTCAGGGTCCACCTCAGCACTGTGGTTTCCTGAACTCCACCAGGAGTAATCCCTAAGCACAGAGCCAGGAGAAGCCCCTGAACACTACAGGGTGTGACTCCTCCACCTCCTTCCCACCTCAAAGTTAAGAACAAACAAACAAGCAATTCCATAATTAAATGCGACAGACACCACACAAGCTTGTGCCAGCAAATGCAGCAGCCCAATAAAGCAGAAGCAGTGCCAGGAGGGATGCCATGCTGTCGTCTCTTCTTTCTTCACATGGAAATATAAAATAAGTGGGCTCCCATATCAGTAAAAGGCAGTCTTGGCGAGGGGAGAGAGAGAGACAGAGACAGAGAAACAGAAAGACAGAGACAGAGACTGAGTGAGAGAAACTGAGTCAGAGAGACAGAGAGAGACAAAGAGGCAGAGAAAAGAGAGGAGAAAGAGAGAGAGATAATAACAGGTAAGGTTCTTGCCTTGCTTGCAGCTGACCTGGGCTTGATCCCCAGAATCATGTCTGGTCCCTCAAGCACTACCAGGAGTGACATATAAACATAAAGTCAAGAATAAACCCTAAGCACAACTGGATGTGGCCCAGGCCTACACACACACACACACACACACACACACACAACACACGTATGCACACACATACCACCCCACCACACCACACATGGACAGTCTCCTTTTTTTGGTTTTGTTTTAAGGGAATGGGCTTACCTTGATTTCACCCCTTCTCCTTACTCTGCAATGATTGGGTATTACACATGTGCCTGTTCTGGGTCTTACACACTGTCCTGTGGCTATGGCTTTTGCACTTGAGGTGGTGACGTTCCCAGGTTGCTCCTTAAGCTGTGCTTGTGGACCTGGTGGTGGGAGTGATGGTCCCTGAACTGCCCTCACATGCTTACAGGGCATGTCACACTCCAGGCTGTCCTGTGCAGGTAATCATCATCATCATCATCATCATTTTGCTTATCCAGAACTATACCCTTTAGTCATAATGACCAGAAGTGGTTGTCAGAGTCAGGAACCATAGAGAACAGAGCTTTTGGGATCAGAGTTCGACTATGTAGAAGAGGCCAGAGATTGGATCTATGGTCTCAGGCGTGTCAGACAGGCACTTAAACTACTGAGCCATCCATCACCTCTGTGTAATTTCATGTATTTGGGGGTGGGAGAATTTCCCAAATGGCAGCCAGGAAAAGTGGGTGCTCTTCCAGGATTCATGGTCACCAGGTTCAAAGCTAGAGATCCAGGGTGTGGTGCTGGGGTTACCTGGGGCCATGAATGAGATGCTTGAGAGACTGAGTGGTACTAGGGATTGAACAATCAGCGTCTGTCAAATAAATGAATGACCAGTGTCTTAACCACTGCACTGTCTCATCAGATCCTCAATCTCACTTTTTATGGTTCCTTGACATCTCTTTGTATGGGTTTACAAGCACCCTTATCTACCGACTCCACTATCACACATTTAGGCCGTTTCCCAATTTCATTATTCTAAACACCTGTGATGAACATCCTTCTGGCTAAATATTTACCTGCTTCCTTATTCATTACCTAAATTGCATTTCTAGAGGTGGAATTTCTTGGTCAAAGGAGAGGCACATTTTCAAGGTTTGGATGTGCATTGCTTAACTAACCTCGAGAAAAGTCGCAGTAAATTATACCTCGGGGATGGCTGTTTAAGGAGACCATGCTGATTTTTATACACAGGGTCTAGAACAAAGCTCTGCGCATAGCAGGAGCTTAATAAATATGCATGGGTCGTAATTTGAGCATAATACATGCCAGCCCTTCTCCTCGCACATTAACAGCATTTCTGCAATCTTCGGTTAGCCCTCAAAGAGATAGAGCAAAGGTTGGCTCATAAAAAATGAAAGAACGGGAAGGGATCCCAAGGAAAAGGAGGGGCCAGCTTTCAGGGAGCGGATCATTTAATAACACTTTAGGTGTGGAGCGGCACCTTCACTGAAATATAGGTGGGTGATAATGGCCCATTTATGAAGATATTAATTAGAATATAAATAGGTATTCAATATAAATTAGAGTCAAGATGATTTAAAATAGCCCAGTGTGGGCCAAAGAGAAAGAGAGAGAGAGCAAGAAAGAAAGAGAGAAAGAGAGAGAAACAGCACATGGGTAAGGTTAAAGTTTGGTCCCTGATTCTTCCTATGTTTCCTTGAGCACTGTAGGGGTTGCCCCTGAGTACAGAACTAGGAGTGAGTCCTAAACACAGCCAAGTGAGCCCCCCCCCCCCAACCATCAGCCCAGAGTCACAGTGATGAACAAAACTCTGATATATAGGTTCTGAGGTTCAAGGCCAAGCAAGCAAGAGCTACCGCAGCCTTCAACCTTGGAATCAAAACAGAATTATGTCTCAGGAGTACATATTCTCTTTAATCTTCCATGTCAGCTGCTTATAGAAAGCCCAGAAGTACCAGTGCAAAGATAAAGATACATTTTAATGGACATACTCCCCACCCCCCTGGATGAGCTTTGGTTTCTTCTTTTTTTTTTTTCTAACTTATTATTATTATTTTTTGCAAATCCTCAGACTAGAGGACTTGAATCTTTTGGACAGAAAAATGATAATCATTGAAAACCAGAAGGAGGTTTGTTGAGCTTGACAATGATTTCTATATTAAGCCTCACAAATGAAAGCCATATTAAACTGGATTTATACTGCCCTGACATCAAAGGAAGAATGAGGGAGAAAAATGTATTAAAACAGGCAAAAATAATCTTTCTATAAAACCTGGCATTTATGAACATAACTCAAAGAAATGCTCTGAAATTAATCTGAGGATTGCAGCCATTTGAAATGTATAGGAAGAATATAAGAGTGAAGATCAGGGAGAAACAAAGAAATGAAATGTATTGACATTCCGAAGTCTCTTTTCATTTAACGGCAAATATTTTCAAGGGACATGGGGCTCTCTCAGTTATTAACAATTCTGTATTTATTTTTTTTACAAGCTACATTCAATTTTGATCATACACAGCAATATGAAAAATCCTCTTTAGGATTACCTACACAAAATTGCCAAGACGAAAACATTATAAGATTATATGACAGCTTCGAAGCTGAATTACAAATGTGTGTGCCCAACAGCAGATAAAAATGAGGGAGAAGGGGGTGATTAAGTTTTCAATTTTCCCACAAGGACTTGATGTTAATTTCAATTCACTTATGAGTTGCTTTATAAAGGATTATTAAGGAAAACAAATAACCTGATGGTTTGGTGATAAGCAAGTCGTGGAGAATAATTTCCCCGAGAGACTGTCACTTAGAAGCTGGGTGAGATCCTCTGTAATTCAGTCTCGGTTTGTCATGTGTACTTGGGCAATGACAATGATGTCTGTTCTCTGTGTGGGACTCAGAGAAGGTACAGTTTCTGGCAGAATTTAAGTGATTGCTACTTAAAGGAACACTTTGGATGGACATGGGCATAGCAACCATTTTATTCTGCAAGTGGCTTTAATAAAAACTAAGGATGGAGACAGAGATAGAGCAAAGAATAATGCAAACCTTGCTTATGGCTGACTCAGGTTTGATCCCCAGCACAGCACATGGTCTTCTCAGCACTGCCAGGGCTGACCCCCCCTCCCCGCCCCCCCAAGTTTAGAGTCAGGATTGAGCTCTAAGCCCAGGTTTGTGTGGCCTAAATACTTACCCAGAACAAACTCTCTTGAGTTTGTGTGTTTCTAAACTGTCTTCTTAGTCGTTCTTGAATATTCACATGACAATTAGTAATGAAGTTCTACTCAGAGCATTTTAAGATGGAAAGAATTGATGAATAAACATTTTTATGGGACAGTGCTATATTCCAGGTGCTTGACATGATCTTGAAGAGCATTTGTCACAACCCTATTGTATATGTGCCTCTATCTGGATAGAAAGACATGCATCAAGGCTGGAGAGATAGTGAAGGAGTTAAGGGGCTTATTTTGTACGTGCATTTTTGGTACCTGGTGCAACATATGGTCCCCTGAACACTATGGGGAGTGATTCCTAAAAACATATTCAGGAGTAAATCCTGTGTATCACTGGGTGTGGTGATCCCCTCCTGAAGAAGTAAATACATCTACATATCTAGGTCCAAATATGCCTATATTACAGACACGCATATGTGTGTATTATGTACTGAGATATAGAAAGGTAATTTTATATGGGTTTTGGGCCATATCCATTTGCATTCAAGGTTTAGTCCTGGCTCAGGGATCACTCCTGGTGGTGTTTGGGGGACCAAATGTGGTACTAGGGATCAAACCTGGGTCAGCCTCATAGAAGGCAAGTGCCCTACCTACTTTTCTATCATTCTGGCTCCTGAGAGAAATTTTTATTTGGAGGAATTTTGTTTGGAGGGTGTATACATTGGCGCTGAACATGGTGTACTTGTAGGATGGCTGGGGAGCTGGGAATTCCAGCTAGAGTTGCTGCAATAGTCTTGTGTCCAAGGGCTGTTTGGAATGAGGCTAAATAGATGATGGTGTGCCCATTAGGGAGGGGGTCTGCTTTAGTTAGTCTCCTTGTTGTAATGTGAATGACTTCATCTGTATTGACTCAGCCACTGCCACATCCTCACCTCAAGTAAACACCATAGGAGATGAAGGCGAGGGTAAGGTTTGGGAAGGATGATTGAGAGCTTATGTGTGTGGTGGACTGTTCTAGCTAAGTGTGCAGTATCTTTCATTCCTGTGCACCAAATCAGGTGGCTATAGTTCCTAGGTGTTGAACTGTCAGTAGATGCTATATTGTTATTTTAGGTGAATAAGTCCTATTGTGTCCTAGGCCATTGGGCTCTACAGGCAACAAAATAATCACCACAAAAAGCGACTCCTGGGCACTGGGAGTGTTGCTATTGCAAATAAGATGTATATGACTGAAACCCAACTACAAACATGCTTGTAATCATAATGGTTAAATAAAAATTTATAGGGGCCGGAAAGATAACATGGAGGTAAGGTGTTTGCCTTCATACAGAAGGTCATTGGTTCGAATCCCTGCTTCCCATATGGTCCCCCAAGCCTGCCAGGAGTGATTTCTGAGCATAGAGCCAGGAGTAACCCCTGAGTGCTGCCGGGTGTGACCCAAAAAACCCAAATAAATAAATATTTATATATATATATATATAAAACAAAAATATAAATAAAATTATAATGCACTAAAACATATAATTGGCTGTTGGTGTGAGACCCTGGATTTGGTGTAGATAGCTAAGACCCACCCATTTCTGGGAGGGGTCTTGGGAACCGGATACTAGGTGTGACCTTACCTGCAAGACCCGGCCCATTCCTGGGAGGGGTCTTGGAATAGGTAGATAAACCCGGAAGCCAGGGGATTAAGGGTCTTCGCCTTTTGGCCCTACTGGGCTCTCGGAGGAAGATGACTGAATTATAAGATGCAGGGCTAAGAATGGCCGAATGCTTAAAAGGTTATGAGATAGGCCACACACACACGTGGTGGCTAGGGCCTAAATAAAGATGATTCTTCCTGAAGCCTGCCTGTGAGTGAGTGATTTCGCGTTTCACCTGGGCCTGGAACTCGCCGGCTGGATGGGGGATGAAGCCACGTGGCCTGGAATGGCATCCATCACCATCCAGCCCCATCCAGCTCCATCCTTAATTATGTAATACAACAAATGGCGCTCCGAACTTTGACCTGAATCCTGGACCCAATAAAACAGCAATAATGGTGAGATTTCTGCTTTTCAGTTTCATTTTGGCTCTTTTCGGGTGCACTGAGCCCAAAACCCTGGGCCACGTGCAACAATGTTCAAAGATGGCCATGACCCCTTCTAGGGAAAGAAGGGCAACTGAAAGAAGGGAGGTGGAAGCTTGCATCACCTCCAGCCCAGGCCCAGGCCTAGGACTGAAACTTTGTTACAAAAAAACAAAAACCTCAGTCTTCTCATAAACTAATTAAAAGTCTAAATTGGAAGCGAAGGAGAAAAAAGACTATTGAAAATGGACTGATTTTCTGAGAATGACCTTTGGCTTGAATTTGGATTTCGACTTTGGAAATTTCGGACTGAACTTTTAGTTTAAATCACTTGGAAAAGCGCCCTGTGAAGATGTGGGCCATAAGCTGCTTCCAAAGTGCGCCCGGAGGAAAGAAAAGGCAGCGGTGAAGCCCGTCCAGCATCAAAGAAGCGGCGAAAAGCTCCTATCGGCCCAGAAGCAGGAATGTCTCGGCTCGGCTCGGCTCGGCTCGGCTCGGTTCGGCTCGGCTCGGCTCGGCTAGGCTCGGCTCGGCCCGGCCCGGAAAAGCGAAAAACCTGGAATCCACCATCCAGATCACAAAGGTAAAACAGCAGGAGCAAACCGGCAGCGGGGCCTGAAACTATGAAAGGAAGCCACGTGGTGAAATCAGCGTGGGACAAATTAATCATTTGAACTATGATTTTAGTTGTAGGGACTAAGCGGGTAGTCTTATAGTTTACTCATAGTTGGTGATGGGATAAGTTTTAGTTAGTTAGTGGTTAAAAAAAATAAATAAATAAAATAAAAAATAAAGGGAGGTAATACAGTTTAGCCCATTTAAACATCTGATTTCTAACCACCTGCATCTTTGTCTTAGTCATTTTCTTTATAATTTAAATGTGTTTTGTTGTCTTTCATAGTTAATATTTTCAATTGCAAAATGTTTTACTGTGTATTTTAATGTACTTAGCCTGTTTTTAAAATGTATGTTAAGCATTTATGCTGTAGTACTTGTGTATAGAAAAGGTATAGGAACAAAAGGTTCCCCCAATATAGTTTAAAAGTATAGGAACATGAAAGTTCCGGAATAGTGCTTGGTAAAAAAGCATTAATAAAATTTTAGGTTACAGGTGTATAGTATATTTTGCAAAAATATTATGTTTTTAAAAAAGGGCTGGTATATTAATTTTCACTTTATTACGTTGGTGCATAAAAATATTAAGAAAAGGGGGAAATGTTGGTGTGAGACCCTGGATTTGGTGTAGATAGCTAAGACCCACCCATTTCTGGGAGGGGTCTTGGGAACCGGATACTAGGTGTGACCTTACCTGCAAGACCCGGCCCATTCCTGGGAGGGGTCTTGGAATAGGTAGATAAACCCGGAAGCCAGGGGATTAAGGGTCTTTGCCTTTTGGCCCTGCTGGGCTCTCGGAGGAAGATGACTGAATTATAAGATGCAGGGCTAAGAATGGCCGAATGCTTAAATGTTATGAGATAGGCCACACACACGTGGTGGCTAGGGCCTAAATAAAGATGATTCTTCCTGAAGCCTGACTGTGAGTGAGTGATTTCGCGTTTCACCTGGGCCTGGAACTCGCCGGTTCATGGGGTTGCTGAGCCACGTGGCCTGGGATGGCAGAAAGAAATCCTTCACCATCCATCGCCATCTAGCCCCATCGTTATTTATTTAATTCAAAAATTGGCTAATTTACTTCTAAAAATTTAATAAAATAATACCAAATATGGCAGAAGTAAACCACAATTCAAAAAAAAAAAGCAAAAGCAGGGAATGATGTTTTGTTTATTTACATTTCTTTCCTTCCTTCCTCCCTCTCTCCCTCCCTCCCTCTCTCTCTTTTTCTTTCTTTCTTTCTTTCTTTCTTTCTTTCTTTCTTTCTTTCTTTCTTTCTTTCTTTCTTTCTTTATTTCTTTCTTTCTCCTTCCTTTCCTTCCTTCTCTTCCTTCCTTCCTTCCTTCCTTTATTCTTTCTTTCTTTCTTTCTTTCTTTCTTTCTTTCTTTCTTTCTTTCTTTCTTTCTTTCTTTCTTTCTTTCTCTCTTTCTTTCTTTCTTTCTATTACTCTTTTTTCCCTTCTTTCTTTTTTCTTTCTTTCTTCTTTCTTTCTCGCTTTCTTTCTTTCTCTCCCTTTCTTTCTTTCTTTCTTTCTTTCTTTCTTTCTTTCTTTCTTTCTTTCTTGTTTTCTTTCTATTTCTTTCTTTCTCTCTATTTCTTTCTTTCTCTTTTCTCTTTCTCTCTCTCTTTCTTTTTCTTTCTTTCTCTCTATTTCTTTCTTTCTCTCTATTTCTTTCTTTCTCTCTTTCTTTCTTTTTCTTTCTCTCTATTTCTTTCTTTCTCTCTTTCTTTTTTTTTTTTTTTTTTTTTTTTTGGTTTTTGGCCACACCCGGTAATGCTCAGGGGTTACTCCTGGCTATGCGCTCAGAAGTCGCTCCTGGCTTGGGGGACCATATGGGACGCCGGGGGAATCGAACCGCGGTCCGTCCGAGGCTAGCGCAGGCAAGGCAGGCACCTTACCTTTAGCGCCACCGCCCGGCCCCTCTTTCTCTCTTTCTTTCTCTTTCTTTCTTTCTCTCTTTCTCTCTCTTTCTTTCTCTCTTTCTCTTTCTTTCTTTCTTTCTTTCTTTCTTTCTTTCTTTCTTTCTCTCTTTCTTTCTTTCTTTTTCTTTCTTTCTTTCTTTCTTTCTTTCTTTCTTTCTTTCTTTCTTTCTTTCTTTCTTTCTTTCTTTCTTTCTTTCTTTCTTTCTTTCTTTCTTTCTTTCTTTCTTTCTTTCTTTCTTTTTCTTTCTCCTTTCTACCTTTAGCATAGTCAATACACACCTGGCTGTGTGCTCAGGGCTTACTCCTAGCTCTGTACTCATGGATCACTTCTGGGGGGTGGGGGATGAGCAGAGGAGTAATCTATCAAGTGAACATATGTGGTATCAGGGACAAAACCCAGGTTGCCCTGTGTGAAAGACAAGTGCCTTCCCTGCTGTACTATTGTTGCAACCCCAAAGAAATATTTTATTTGCTTATTTTTGTTTGGGGGGCATAATTTATGGTGCCCAGGGTTTATTCTTGGCTTGTTTTCAGGTATCACTCGTGGGACCATATGGAGTGCTATGGTTAAACCTGGGCTGGAAGTGTACAAGGCAAGCACCCTGCCCACCGTACTATCTCTGTGCTGTCCTGTCCCACCATCACTGACAGGGAAGGTGTTTGAATATTGAACTGAGCTCAGTTCTGGGATATAGTGAATGAAATGAGCTTTGTTACTTAAGGTAATTTGGCCTGGCTCTTTCTTCTTTCCTAAAAGGTGACTCCTAGTACATTTTTCATTATGTCTGTGGCTTGCATTATCTTTCTTTCCAGATGTGCTGTGGAAAATATTGTGCTTTTCCAGAAATGCAAGGGCCTCTCCTTGAGGCACTATCTGGCCAGACTAAGCTGAGACAATACTTTATGGATCCATCTTCATCTCAGCCGCCCAATTTCTTTTCTAAAAAAAAAAAAAACCAAAACTCAACAGCCCCAAGTGGACCAAAAGTTTATTGATGAACTTGGTTCATGGAAAGACACAGTTGAGAAGATAAAGTGGCAAAACAGATTTGGAACAGATCTTAACAATTCCTCTATTCTTAACAATTCTTCTATGTGAGGAAAATTATTGTTATCTATTCAGGCTTATGATAAATTCCTGCAAATGAATTTTTCAAATGGAGTGGATAACTCAATAGAAAAAAAGGTGTGAAAGATTGGGACAGACATTTAACAATAAAGATGGTCAAAATGGCCCAGAGGGACACAAAGTGCAAATTCAAACGTACATTTTAATTTTAAATTCTAAAGCGACAAGATGCAGAACGAAAAGTCTTCCAGGCTGCTGGGAGGCATACACGGGGTGCAACCACCTTGAGGGATCCTTTCCTTTTTGTCTGTGTCTTCTCTTTTCCCCACCAGGCTCAGGCAGATTTCCCTCCCTTCCATCCCCAAACTCAGTAAAATGGTTCTTGAAGCTAAAAAGCTAGCATTTCAAAATATATAAAATAATGAGGCAGTAAGGAACAGGCCCCGGGCCGTGCAACGCTGGAATTGTCAGCAGTTAATTGAGCCGCAGGGAGACTGAGGGCAGGACTGCAAACATGGTGAGCTTCACAAATGACAAAACACAGTGCCTGATCTTTTTAAAGCAGACCCCGTGGGCTCTTCGCGAACTGCAGGGCGTTCTTTGAGGCTGGGAACCAGAGGGGCTAGCCCTGCCAGGGGCTTTGGTGAATGCAGGCACGGGAAGTCCGCTGGGGAGTTGCTGTCCCATTAAGCCATAAAATAATTTTCTTTGGAAAAAAAAAAAAAGTGTAACGAATGCCCCACAGAATTAGACGATCACTGAAAATGAGAAATTTGCAAAGCGCTCTCGAGCCTTTGATATCATGCTCTGCCCTAAATCTAAGAGCTCAGTTATTCTTGTCAGGCCGTTGTGTTTGAAGTTGCTAGGATTGTTAAACAGTGCATGAGACCCACACTAGCTGTTGATGAGGGAAATGGAGACAAGATTGTCCTGAACATAAATCTTGTGGTCCTGGAAGCAGCTTTCTGCTTTCTGCACAAGCCAGTTATTTTTTCCCCCAAGTTTCTCCTCTCCTCTGGCTCAAACCAGAAACAATATTGTGTGTGTGTGTGTGTGTGTGTGTGTGTGTGTGTGTGTGTGTGTGTGTGTGTGTGTGTGTGTTGGGGGGGGTGCTGGGGGTATAGGGGTTGGGTCACACCTGATCTTGCTCATGGGCTCTGTCTTCAGGAGAATCCCTTGGTGGTGTAAAGGGATCATACATGGTGCCAGGGATTTGAGCCTGAATTATGATGCAAGGCAAGTGCCTCATTTCCTGTAGTCATTCTCAGGTTCCCAGACTAGGAACTTATTTTTTTTTTTAAACTTTATTTAACACAGTGGTTTATAAGGTTGTTCATGATGCCGTTGTTTCAGGCATTTAATGTTCCAGCACCAATCCTACCACCAGAGTGACTTGCCCTCCATCTTTGTTCCTAGTTTCCTACTCACACTCCCCCTAGCTTATTCTCTTGGCAGGCACAAAATAATTTATTTATATTGCTTAGTATGACACAATTCTAAGTGGAATTATAAAAAAATAGTTCAGTAAAAGAAAAGTTGTGAAAATTGTTATATCTCACAATGGTATTATTAAAGTCATTGAGTTCACTGAGTTGTTGGAGCCTTCTGTGTTGTTTTTTGTTTTTATTTAACTTAGTTGGTGATTAGGCTACTTTTCCATCTAATTTGTTGTGCTCCTTACTGAGCTGTCAGTACTGCGAAATTTGGAGGTGTCTATGTGGCTGCATCTGTGACTGCAGATGAGTACCACCAAGTATATTTTCTGTATCTGAAATATATTTGATATATTGGGATGATTCCCAGTTCACCCTTCTCTCAAAGCCACTCCAGAGTTTTCAGCCCAAAGACCAGTAAACTGTGAGTTGCATTGGATTGGCATCTTTTTTTGAGACTAATCATGAAGCTGTGAAGTTGGGCTATTGTTTACATGGTGGCAGCTGTGGAATATGGTTGTGGCTGCCAGAGCTTGAATGTATGGGAGTGAAAAGACTGCCCTCCTCCACCATAAGAAGACCCCAGAGTTTTCAGCCCTCAAACTGGTGTATCGGGGAATTTCATCTGCTTGTTGTCTCTGCAGAGTTTAGTCATGAAGCAATGGAGTTGCCATTAACTGGCAGCTGAGGATTATGTATGAGGCTTCCAGGGTGAGCTGGGTGGGGACTTGGCCCACTACTCTCCCAAGGGAGTCCCAGAGTTTCCATCCCAAAGACCAGTTTATCTATGAGTTTCAGCAGTGTGGCTTTATCTCTTCTGAGATTAGTTGTGAAACTGGGCCTTTGTTTATATGGTGGTAGCTGTGGACCCAGGAAGTTTGATTTTAGAGTTCACTGGCCTTCAACATGTTGATGGAGAAAAATTCATAATGGGGTGTATGAAAATTCAGATAAAGAAAATCTATTTATGTTCATTAACATTTTTGGTGGGGTTTCATACTTGGTGATACTCAGCGGGCTTACTCCTGGCTCTGTGCTCATGGACCACACCTAGAGGATCTGTGAAACCATATGGAGTGCTGAGTATTGAACTGTGACCAAAGCAAGTGCCCTGACCACTGTATATCCCTCTGGTCTCTGTTCACTAATTTAAGGAAAAAATAAGCAATTCCGGTTAAAAAGCAGGCAACAAAACATAATATCAGTCTTTATTGCCACCAGTAAAAATGAAATATTTTCCTATTATAGTTATTACATAGATTTCAAAATAAATATGTGTCCATCTGTAGTTCAAAATTGGATTTGAAGCATTTGTTATATAAGACATTAATAAAGAAGCATGACTTTTATTCTATCATAATTAAAGGCATTTGGTGGGATTCTCTCTAATGATATTTCCCAGAGCCACCCCTAGCAAAAGTTGGCTTGGCATTGCTGGCCTATGGGGCTATGTTCAACCTGGTTATGCAGTACTTGGGGTCACCAGAATCTCCCAAGGAAGAAGAACTTATTCTGCTGAGGCCTCATCACATACAAATGTTCCAGTTCTTCGAGCAACCTCCCTGCCCCCATTAAGAAACAAATGATTGGGGCTGGAGAGATAGCATGGAGATAAGGCGTTTGCCTTGCATGCAGAAGGACTGTGATTTGAATCCCGGCATCCCATATGGTCCCCCGAGCCTGCCAGGAGTGATTTCTGAGTGTAGAGCCAGGAGTAACCCCTAGGCACTGCCAGGTGTGATGCAAAAACCAAAAAAATAAAAAAAAAAAAAAAAAAAAGAAAAGAAACAAATGATTGGGGTTGGAGAGATAGCACAGCAGTAGGGCATTTGCCTTGCAAGTGGTCAACCCAGAACAGACGGTGGTTTGATTCCTGGCATCCCATATGGTCTCCTTGCCTGCCAGGAGCGATTTCTAAGTGCAGAGCCAGGAGTAACCCCGGGTGTGAATCCCTCCTCCAAAGAAACAAGTAATAATAGCATTTTAACATAACTGTAGTCCTGTGTATCTTAGACATTGGAAAGTATTGTTTGGAAATGACTGTAGGCTTTACCAAATTTCTAAACCCTTATAAGGAGAGAAGGCAGAGCTGGTTATGGGTAGGGCTGGAAGATTCAAAGTATAAGGAACTAGGCAGGGTAAAGAGGCAGGGTTTAGATTCTGGTTCTAGCATAGGAGGAGAGAGCAGATGAATCCTAATCTGACCTGTTTAGTCAGTGCTAGTTTGATTTCATCTAATTTTTGAGAAAGATGGTCCCATTTACTGTCCATTCTTGAAACACTCTCCCCATGCCTTCCCCTACTTTTCCTCCTGTATTTACCTGCTCCTCTTCTTCCTTCCTTAATTATTATTTTTTCTTTCCTTCAAACGGAACCACACAACTTGAGCCATCTTTTTCCGCCTCACAAATGGAGGGGGACATAATGGAGGATACCAAGACCAAACAGTTATATGAACATTAAGTAGAAATAAAAAAAAATCATACTTAAACACCAATTCCAACGACAACAGAATCGATACCCAATTTACAACATACTAGACACAGAGAGGACCACTTATACTAGCAGCCCAGGGGTAAAAGAGGGGGATATGGGATGCATACTGGGAACAGGGTTGGAGGGAGGACAACATTGGTGGTGGGAATGCCGCTGATTCAATATCACTATGTGTAACCCTATCCCTAGTCTTTGTTTAAGCTTACCTACAAGAAAGACCCTTCCATTTCTGGGAGCGGTCTTGGGGAGGTTTCAAAAGGTTTGGCCTCAAGGTCAAAAGGGGATTTACCTGGATGGAAAAGGACCAGGAGGAGAGATGGCTGAAAGAAGCTGGACGCAGGGCAAGCTGACAAGACCATGCTTAAATAGGTTTAAGATTATAGGCCACACATGTTGGCCAGGGCAAATAAAGATGATATTTCCTGAAGCCTGTCTGTAGATGAGTTTTCTACCCGCTGCTTTTCTGAACCCAGATACCCGCCGTGGTCCTGGGCTGGAGGAGAAAGGCCTCTATCACCATCCACCTCCATCCAAGCCTATCTAAAGGGCTTATTTATTATTTAATTTTACAACTATGTATCTAAAATATTACTGTGAAAGATCTGTAATCCACTTTGATTAAAATACAAACTAAATGACTACGTTTTTAGCAGAAAAAAAAACTCTCACAACAGTCTGGAACTTCTTTTCCAAGAGCATTTCTTTCCATCAGGCAAGTTTCCCTATATCCATGGAGGAATCTAAGACAGTCTTCAGGAGACCTAATTAGCTGCATCTCAGTCATCAAAATTTCTCCAGTAGAAGCACACAGGGCTTCATGTGCCTAAACCCAGCCCCTTCCCACAAGTCTGTTCACCATTCCAGGGCCCTAGTCCCTGAAGGTGCCCCCATACTTACTGGGTGCACCACTGCTCAGTATTCCTGGGGCTTCTGGCTATAAATCTCACAGGGTACTTTGAGAATCTCCTCTAGCCCCAATTGCTGGGATTAACTTCAGAAAAGAACATGTCCTTGGGATCCTTTTCTGGATTTAGGGTCCCAGCACAGTGAAAAGGGACTGGTAATGTTCAACATGGGACAGGTGAGAAAGTTCATTGTGAGATCTGGAGCTCAGCTGTACGAGAGAAATGGGGAACTTAATCCCCATCCACCACACAAAACATGGTGGTACCCTTGGCTGGATCTGATTTCTGTTTCCTATGCAGTGCACAGTCATTTCTGTCTGGTAGTCCTGAAGCCCTTGGAAGCTATTAATGTGAGGAATCTTTAGTTTTAACCTCTTCTTTCTTTTCTTCCACACCACAGGACAGAGCAGTGCTGAGGCTTTAATACCAGGGACTGAAAGGTGGAAAAAGTGGTTGAGGAGGGACCACTGCAATATGGAGGGCTAGGAGCAGAGGAAGTTGGCCTGGAGATAAATAAATTTCAGTTAACTTGAAAACCAGAGGCAGGAGCCAGTACTTACTGGGCTGTCGGAAGTAGCAGATTCAATGTAAGGGTAAAGCTATGATGTTTAGTGACCAGAGCTCCATCAACATACAGTGTACATACAGTCTAAATAGCTTAAAAATCAGTTTAGTTTCTTTTTTTTTTTTGAGGGGGGCCACACCCGTTTGATGCTCAGGGGTTACTCCTGGCTAAGCGTTCAGAAATGCCCCTGGCTTGGGGGGACCATATGGGACGCCGGGGGATTGAACCGCGGTCCTTCCTTGGCTAGCGTTTGCAAGGCAGACACCTTACCTCTAGCGCCACCTCACTGGCCCCATAAAATCACTTTAGTTTCTAATATCCACCTGTACCAGTATCCCAGCTTTCATTCACACTTGGTGATAACCCTTCTTCTCATTTTTGAGCTCGTGTCCTGCAGGAGAAGTCACTGGTGGGTTTTCATTGATAACAGGCTCTCTCCTTCACATTCCTGTCCTCATATAGCAATGACAGTGAAAACCCAGTGGAGAAAGCCCTGATAAAGGGGCTGAAAAGGCTGCTGAAGACCAATGTCCCTAAATTTTAGTTTTTAAAGGACATCTCTTTTACTTGAACCTTCTGGCATCCTCAGAGGTGCTGTGGGACTTGAAAGCGGGTAGAAATTTTGTCATAGGCAATAACTAAGATGCTCACCATATTCCCTAATTTGCAGCTCTGGTGAGCAGAATCATGAATCTCAGTAATCATTTTGGCATTGAAACTGGTGCCAGAATTTCCTTTTGCTCGGATCAATGTCCACAACCTCTGTGCTACATTGAATTGGTTTCGGTGATTTCTGATCTGTTGACATATAGTACAGGGCAGGATGTATTGCTAAAGGACTAAAAAGTTCATGGACTCTATTTTATTAGTTCAGCTCTTACTATTGTTTGTGTGACAATGGAAGCAAGGGTGTGCTTGGTGCATCATTTACCCATAATGCATGCTGCAATCTGCTGTGTGGAAGTGCAGACAAGTTTGAATAGTCACCGTGCATAGCATAGAAAGGGCATTTCATTGGATAATAGCAACGCTGCTTTTGTGCTAGGCAAATGCTTGAAAATGGACTATGTGGTAATTAGCATATCATTTTAGTTATCAATTGATTCGTAACAGACTAATTGGATACCTCAGTCATTTACCTAACTGCAAAGTTCTGCTAAATTGTATTCGCGGGCATTGATCAAAGCTAATGGGTAAAAGAGATTAAGATGAAAATCAAGGGATTAAAGTTTTAATTAGTTTGCCCCCTGAACAATTGCTTGGTGTGACACAGTGATTGGGTGATTGATCGGCTACTTATGTCTGCCCAGCAAGGAGGCAGCATCACCCTCAAACCTTTGAACATAAAAGTGTTTTTACAAAAGATGAAATATTTGACTGTTAGATTTTTCTTTATTTCTGCTTAACCAGGAAATAAAAAGGAAGGCAGCACTTGGGATCTCACAGTTCTTTGTTTGGTCACTGAAAGTAGAAAAGGAGGCTTCACTGTTCATTAATAAATATCTCCCACTTAACACGTTTATCATGAAAGCTCAACTCCTGATTTCAATATCTTGCTTTTCCAAGACTCCATATTTCATCCAGTGGCTCATGAGTGTGCTGCAGAAAAATTCAGTCATAATCTTGAGTCTCTCTCTAATTCCTCACAACTTGTCTAATGATAGTGGTTTGGGTTTTACTCCAACAACATATACAAGACCCGCCACTTGTTCCTATCTCTACTCCTGCAACCTCAATGCATCATCCCTTACTTGATTGAGTAACTGTAACACCCTCAAAATCTGGCTGACCTGCTTCTAGTCTCATGACTCACTTCTATCTCCCCTCTTCCCCCAATTACTTGAAGTAATTAAAATTACTTAAAAACAATAAGTTGGGGATTGAGAGACATGGCCAAGGGTAAGGTGCTTGCCTTCAAGGTGGCCCACGCAGGTTCCATCTCTGGTACTGAAAATGGTCCCCAGAGTAGGAATTATTCCTACTCACAAAGTCTCTGATCCCTGCTTTGTGTGTCCTAATATACTTCCTCTAGCCTTCTCCCCACTGGAGAGAGAAAGAGAGAGAAAGATAGAGAGTTTATTATTTCATGACTAGAAACACCCAGTGGCTTCCTACATCACTCACCATAGTCTGTAAGATCCTATGTAATCTGGGTTTGCCTGGAATCAACCACTCTCCTGCTCACTATTTTCAGCCACTCTGTCTCAGTTCTGCTTTAAGACCTTGCTCTATTTTCCTTTGCTGGGAACCCACATCTCTGGGTTGTGGGAAGACTGGATCCACAATTCGACGTTAACTCTTCAGGCAAATCCATTTTCATTACTCAAACAAAAGCAGTCCCCCCTTATTATTCCTGGCCACATCATCTCGATTCAATTCCATCACCACACACTTGAATTGTTGCTGTTTTTAACCTCTTTCTTCCTTGGTGTATTGGCTATATCCTGTTATTGCCTGAGAAACTATGTGAAAGCAAAGACTTTGTTTTCCTCATGTGTTATGGAATCCCTGGAGTCCCCATACTCCCTGACACATGAATGAATGTAATACTAAATACATTCTGAGATGAGGGTTCTGCATCAGATTCACTGAAACAAAAAGGCTAAGAAAGGTCAGAAACCAAATGCTACCTAGAGTGAACCGTGGAAAATAATGCATGGATTGAGGGGGAAAAAAAAGAAAAGAATGCAGAGATGTAATGGATTGAGGCCAGATAAACATTCAGGGAGGAAGGAGGTCAAGGGACAAGGCAATGGGAAACAATACAACTCTAGATACATTTTAGAAATCCTAATTCTTGTTTAAGCAGATGTTTACACACAGGTTATCTGACATGGTCCAGGCTGAGGAGCACTGGCTCTTAGTCTTGACTCTAAACCTTGCAGAAACAGTGGTGATAGAGATAGTGTCCAAGAGTGTCCAAGAGACTAAGTCAGGTCTAAGTGGACTTAATATGGCTGCAAGTATGTAAGTGCTTGTTAAGTAAACTCTCTTTTCTTCTTTTAATTTTTATTATAATACTCTGATTTACCCTGTTGTTCATAATACTGTCATCTTAGGAATTAAATATCCAGACACCAAAACACCACCCGTGTTACTTTCCCTTCACCTGTGTCCCCAGTCTTCCACTCACAATCATAGCCTTTCTCCCATGCAGGCACAAACAAATTTGCTTCATGTTGCATGTTACAACACAAAGGAAAATGGAATGATCAAAAAGATCAACACAGGTCAATTTGCAATGATTATTATATCTCATCACAGTGTTATAAAAGTCAGTATCTAAGCATTTACTGGGATCTTATTGGTGCTAGTTAAACTTCTCTGTTACTGTTTAGGCTCATTGAAGTTGGTAGATTACTATATAATTATCTCATAAGATTTCCTGTAATACTACTGAGCTGACACGATTATAAGATAGTCAGTTTTGTTGTACATTGCAATGCAGCCACGAGGTCCAGGATTGATAGAGCTAAAACAAATTTGGTGACTTGTAAGTTTGATAATGTTAAGCCTCAGAGATGGGCTGTTTTTGTCAGAGGGTGTAGGGGGTGGTGTTAGGTTATTGTAGTTCATATAGAAAGGGAAATCTGTTCCCACCATTTCTGAGAAGGCCACAGAGGTATCCGTCAAAACCAGACTATTTGGGAAGTATTGGTGATCAATATTTTCCTTTGGATCTTGGTGGGAGATGTTTTTCTGTCAGGAAGATGGCTGTGGTGGGGCTGCTGGGTTTTACAGAAGATGGAGTGGTTAAAGGGGCACAACCCCATCCCATTTTACAAGAGAGGATCCAGAGTTTTTAGCTCTGTAGACTAATCTAACCTGGGAAGATTTAGCTGCTCATATTTGATTTCAGCCATGGAGCTGAGCTATTTTTGTGGAGGGGTTTAAGGGGTGGCATTCTGCTGCTGTAGTTGATACAGAAAATCTGACCTTTTGAGAATGCCACTGAAGTATCAGATAGGACCAGACTACTTGGGAAGTATAAGTGACTATTATTTTCCCTCAGAGTTTGATGGAGGAGGCATCATTTTTTTACTGGGAAGATGATGATTTTCTTTTCTTTTTTAAAAAAGAATATCACTTCACTAATTTTTCATATAGGTAATATAATTGTATGGCATTTGTAGCTTCAATTTTTTTCACTCAAAAATGACAAAGACATGACCAAGGATGTGGTTCAGAGGTAGAGAGCATAGAGCATGCCTCAAAATGTATGAGATCTTGCAGTTGAATCCAGGCACCAAAAAAGTATGAACAAAAGCATCACAATGCTTAGAACTGGCTCACTTGTCCTTCCCTTTCCTTATGGACTCCCAGTAAGGAATTCACACATTTCTTAAGGGCCAGCATCTTCTGGGATCAGCAGTTTAGGTCAACACATTCAAACCTCAGCACAGCCTTGGTGTGGTTTTAAATGTCTACCAGAAGACTGGTGCTTGGCACAGGGTTCTGCTTGATTTATACAAAAACAGTGCCTCTTTCCCTGGGTTTCCAGGGACTCACTGCCCTTTTAATCTTGCTTCACTTCGTGAGGTGGATGCAACCCACAGTTCTCAACAGAAAGTTCCTGGGGCTTTAGGCCTATTGACCTTCTCTGTAGTTTGCTGTCCTTAGACCACAAATGGAAAATTTATATCTTAAGTCTGATCACATCTAACAGAAAAAGGAAGCAGGGTTTGTTCTTGGCCAGGGCAGGAAAGCTGCAGTAAATACTGGCAGCTTGGAGAAGAGTCTGGGTTCTGTTAGACCACTCCAAGGCATAAACCTGAGTACCTCTTCCTTTAGGACCCCCCCCCCAGTTTTCTACAAAAACACAGGGAAAGCCTAAGTGGAGCTTTGAAATGGGACATTAACTTAAAGGTCAATTTTCTCCTCTCTGAGAGAAAGGGGCCCCTCATTTTTGGAAAAATTGAAATCCAACTCTATATCCCAATTAAAGAATTCTCCTCATATGGTATATTTTGTTTAAAAATACTCTTTTATGGGACTGGAGAGATAGCGTGGAGGTTAGGCTTTTGCCTTGCATGCAGAAGGATGGTGGTTTGAATCCCAGTATCCCATATGGTCCCCCGAGCCTTCCAGGAGCGATTTCTGAGTGTAGAGCCAGGAGTAACCCCTGAGCGCTGCCAGGTGTGACCCCAAAACAAAAAAAATTCTTTTATACCATACTGTCTAACATATTGAAAACCAAAGGGAAAAAAATCAAGAATAAATTGACTGTTTGGGAATCTATGGTGAGGTGGTTCAATCTTCCAACTCTAGGTTGGATTTGTGGGACAAGGGAGTGAAAGTGGGTCACCATTGGGGTTTGGGTGAAACAACATAGCTTTGAAAGTCTATTATAAAACCCTTTCATCTATACCCAATCAGCCCAACACCTAGATCAATGTCCCTTCCTTCCTGCATATTTGATTGTGCTGCAAATCCTTCCCATTGAGTCTGCCCTCAACATTTGCTCTGCCCTGAGTTTCCACTTTTATTCAAATTCATTCCAGGCTCTCACATGGCACCACATATTCCTGTGATTTTGCTCTCTTCCTCCCTCTGAAGTACCTCACTCTATCCCAATCTTTCCCAACCCTGAAAGGATTTCTTCATTTTCTTCCCTTATCATCTTCCGTTTTCTTGTTCTGTGTGTTCTTGATCTCCTCTTGCTCTTGTTGCTTATTGTTGTCCTTATTGTGTTTCCTTTTGCTTTTATTGTTCTTCTCTTCTTGTTCTTCTTTTTGTTCTTATTAACTTCTTGTTGTTCCTCTCTTCTTACTCACTTACTCTTGTTTTTGTCCTTTGTTTTCTTCTTCTTCTTCTTCTTCTTCTTCTTCTTCTTCTTCTTCTTCTTCTTCTTCTTCTTCTTCTTCCTCTTCTTCTCTTCTTTTTCTTCTTCTCATTGTTGTTGTCCTTGTTGTTTTGTTGTCTTTCTTCTTGTTAATGTAGACCTTGTTGTTGTTGTTCTTCTTCTTCTTGTTGTTCTTCTCCTCCTCCTCTTTCTTCTTGTCCTCTTCTCCTTCTTCTGCTCCTTATATTCCATCTCTTTCTCATCCATCTCCTCTTCCTCCTTCTTCAACACATCCTTCCATTCCCTTTCTACCCTAGTCAATACCTCTCAATAGAAGGAAGATGGAAAGTCATATTTCTGAATTCTTTGTAACATGGAATGCCACTGTGTAACCCTGGGACTTCCCTCACAGTTGTGCTACATGATGGCCTAGACTCCCTACTCTGGCTTCTATCCTTTGTTGAGTCCTTCATAACTAGCATGTGATGCTGCTGATAGTATACAATCCTCATATCATGAGGCATTTGCTGAACTGCTCAGTGAAGTGAAGGAAGACACATAGTGACTCTTCCTTTATTAGGACATCTCCCTGGAGGCTTTTCACTGTTGTGCTTTTCTGTTCCTTGTTGGTTTGGAGAGTGAAAATCAGATTGGGAGCCACACTCTGTGGTCAGCAAAGCAAAGAGACATGGACTCTTCATAGGCCGAGAATTATTATTAGAAGGGATTATTATCAGCAGGGAAAATGATTAGCAGACTTAAGATGGGGCACTGAGTGGCAATTTGGTTTATTAAAATGACTCCATTGAGTCCTATCCATGCGTGACAGCAGCTCTCTGATGAACTGGGCTCGATGGCTTTCATTCAGGTGGAGATCGTGAGAAAAAACTGGGAGGGCTTAAGGGGAGAGGGCTGGGAAGAAGAAGGCATCCTTAGGAGTTGGATAACAGTCTTGATGGTCTCATCTTGGAGGATTCCAGTGCAGGTAATATGGTAATATACCTGGTAGTTTTAGGAGTTATTGGGAGAAAACCAATAGCTTGGTTAACGAACAGGGCAGGAGAAAGCTGATAAGGGATGTTGCATGTTAGGCAGTGAGGCTTATCTGTTGGTGAGCCTTGGGGACCACGAATGAGAACATGTGTCAAAATCTCTCACTGGTGCCAGGGGCCTGGGATCCTTCTATAACCTAATTCTGAGTGTTTTTTTTCTGGAGACTATTCATGTAGAAGGGTGCTAGGACCCACACAGCAGTTTCTGCAGCTTGCTCTTAGGCAGAAATGCAAATGTTAGCAGAGGCAGACTTCTATGTACTCAGGTGTCAAGACCCAGGGATGCAGGTGTCTATCATGCTCCCTTAAAGAAACACCCTGGCAAGTGTCTCCAGTTTCTACCTGCCATTTCATTGCCCCCAGTCCTCTCAGTTTCTCAGGCTCAAGGTTCTGGAATTTTCCTTGACAGTATGTTTGTTCTTTTCTTCTTATGTCACATTCAGTGAGAACCCAAATCTTGTGAATTCCACCTGCAATGGATGCCTAGAGTGATACTGTTTCTCCTCATCCCCACTGACAACTAGCCTTAGTTTCTGGCTCAAATTCTGGTTGTTATTTCCATGGTAATTGGAAACTCTTTTAAAAATTAAAATCAGGGCCAGAGCGAGGGCGCAGAAGTAGGGCGTTTGCCTTGCATGCAGCTGACCCAGGATGAATGCAGTTCAATCCTCTGGCATCCCATATGGTCCCTCAAGCTAGGAGCAATTTCTGAGTGCAAAGCCAGGAGTAACTCCTGAGTGTCACCAGGTGTGGCCCAAAAATAAAACAAAATTGAAATCATACTTCCTTCTTCATCTCTAAACCATCCAATGTCTCCTTATTGCCCCTTCCAGTAAAAGCCAAGCCCTTTAACTTGTCCTAAAAAGTCTACAGAGATCTAGATTGCCTTGGGTTTCCTGTCTCTCTCTGCTTGCGGAGTCCAATCAGCTTGGTATCTGGCTGTGTGTCTGTCAAAGGGCCTTTCTTTGCACATGCTTTGTCAACCTGAAATACTAGAGTCACATGACTCCATTTATTCCATTCTCAGTTCAGACATCATCTCCATTGGAACATTTTTTTCTAAAATTCTATGTAGAGGGCCAGAGAGATCAAACAGTGGGTAGGGCACTTACCATGCATCTAGGTTGATCCGCAATACTATTTGGTTTTCTGAGTTATATCAGGAAAGATCCTGGAGTGCAGAGCTAGAAGGAAGCCTGAGCATAGCCAGATGTTTGTAAATACATGCAAACAACAACAACAACAATAAACCCTTGATGTAAAAACTTCTTATTGCTATTTTCTGAGTTGGCTTCATTCTCTTCCAGAGCAGTGATCTAATGCCTCTCTGTTTTTATTTATTGCTTATCACATACCATGTGATTGTCAGCATAACCTACACTCGTAAAGTAGTACCAGCATCCAGTAGGTTTTCAGTAGTTTCTTGGTCTCTCTGTGAGCAGCCACAGTTAAGAGCAGCCATGAAGGCAGAAACTACCAGTTTCCATTGATAAACAGTCCAGATGTCCCTTTTCCAAGAGTCAGTGTTACTCTTAGCAGATCCAATCATAGTGCTTGGGTAGCTTCCAGTATGTTTTTCCTCATCATCCAGGACAAATTTCAACTTGTTTGTTTTGCTTTAGTTGTTTTTCAGAGGCCAGTAGCATTAAAAAAAAATCAAGGTCACCAATTATATATGGTGATGAGAATGAAGGGTAGTCCTAGATTTGTTTTGTGGTATTTTGTTTGTTTAGGGTCACTTCTGGCTTTATGTTCAGGGATCACTCTTGGTGGGGGATCATGGGACAATTTGGGTTGCCCAAGATCAAACTCAGGTTTGTAGTTCTGGATTTTTAATGAACTAGCATGCAAAGCCAGTTTTTTCTCCCAGAATGGTGCTAGGACATGGTGATCAAACTGGTGTCTTTTTCTAATAGATGCTATTAAGCTTGGCATGGCTGTCTTCTATAGAAGTTTGGCTGTATATAGTCCTCACTCTTCAAGATGTGGAACAAGGGCATGTTGTTATCACTCCCTTCCCTTGGCCAGAAAATTCTTGGCTTCACCACCTCTCATCCCTTCTCACCTGCCTTTTTCTATGAGCCTGAAAATTGTTTATCAGTTCTATATGCTGTGTGTGCATGCTCTTGAATTTTCTCCATGATACAGGTGATGTAGATCCATTTTGGAAGTTAATATAAAGATATAAGAGAAGAAAATATTACTCATTATTTTGCCACCTATACCACTTGTTTATATATTTGTGTATTTTCTTCTAGCATTTTCTATGTATATTTTTGCATAGTTTTCACATAGAAAGTAATGTATTTTTATTTAACATTGCAATGTACACATTTATTTTAATGTTAAATACTCTGTAGACATCTCTTTCTATAGCTGAGTGGTATCACATTTCCCTATTGGGGACCAGTTAGCTTGTATTTCTATTGTTCAAAAACCATAAAGAAGGCCAAGTTCACCCTCCTTTTGTGTGTATCCTTGCTGGCACCGCTGACTCTTCTGTAGGAGAGCACGCCAGAAGTGAAATAACCAGCTCTAAAGGGTACAAACTCTTAATCCATTTTGTGAGATTCCATTTTGCTTTCCAAAACTGTTTGAATGTGACTTCCCTGCCAGAGTTCCAGCAAAGCAGATTGCTTTGAAGAAAACTCACTTTCTGTTCCCAGTGTCTCAGGAGCTGTGCGTTTTAGCGTGCAGATGAAACAAGCACAGAAATCCTCCACACTACACTCCAGGCCTCTTCCCGCTCTGATGAAATGCAGCAACGGCATTTCAAACATTGTTCCTCGGCAAACAGCATCTTCTGTGTTCATCAGGATTGTTTGCGGTAGTCGTTCTGGTGCGCGTTGGGTTGATGCCTGGAATCACGTGTAGTATTTCCACATGCCTGTTTATGAGGTCTTAAAGATTTAGTTATGCTTTATGTGTTTTTCATTGCCAAAAGGAAGTGCCAATTTCACGGCCATGAAACCTGCTTTTAGCCTTCTGTCTGCGCTGTGCCTCAGTGGATAGGACTGACTCGGCAGGAAATGCTTTTGCATGAATCTCATGGCCCAGGTATATTTTTCAGAAGGCCAGATCCCAGGGGAAGGACCTGGCAAAAGACATTTCTATTTTTGGAAGGAAGCCCATGGTCTCCACAGTGAGGACCTGACAAATATCACTGTGGAAGAATCAAGGATGGGCTGACACCTACACATATAGCCTTATTAAACAGACTGAACTTGACATCTCTAGGTTGACCAGCAAAGATGTCCCTGTTATTGCCATTGCCAATGGCAATTTGCTGCAAAACCTGTAAGACTCGATCCTGTGTTTGTAAAAAATAAAAAAAAAAGGGCAACATTTGGGACCAGGGGAATCTTGAAGACAGGAACCAAAAGAAATAATAAGTGGAAGGACACTTAACTGAAGTAACTTAAGGTCCTTGAAGGGGCATGGTGTTGTGCTGAAGGAAATAAGGACACTTTGCTTTCTTCAAGGTCATTGAATAATAGGTCACAGCAAGCCTGTCTCACTTTTGTCACTCCCATCAAGGAGAAAATTAAAGAGAAAAGGAAAAAATAGACAGTATGAACCAGAATGGTGCCATTATAAAGTACAGGTCTGAACCTAGGAAAACAAAAATGGAAACCAGGCCAGCCCAGTGCTGAGAATGAGATTAGAAAAATTTCCCCCTGGGTCTCTGGGAGGGCAGGGACCTGACGACAACAAGCAAACAGGCCTCATAAACAAGATGCATGACTTAATCTAACATCTGCTTTGCTTAGATAAGGGTTAAGAATATGGATATATGCCTTGAAGGAATATTGATATGTGCCTTGAATATTGAGGCTGAAATGTATTAAGTTGTGTGTCTACCCTATGCATAGAGTTCCAAGTCCCTTTGACTTATGGGCCCTCAGTTCTGAGTCTTAATAAACCTATTTCTGTCCTCTTCACTCTATCCTCTGTTCTGTGCAGCATCTGGCCACCTAACAACAGGAGAGGAGCTGTTGGGCTGGCTGTTGAGGAGAAGGGGCTGGGCAGAGCTGGACTCTCTCACTGGGCAAGGCCAGGCCAAGGGGAGGCCTCGCTGTCTGCAGGTCTGGGTCAGAACAAACACGCCCTACCCTCAGCAGCTGCTGGAACAATCCAGGAGGTTGTCATTCACCCATGACATCACCCTTGGAGAGGCATCTGGAAAAATGAATCGCAATGATCCAGACAGAGCTGGGAGTTGCTGGTCTGCCTGGAAGGCTTGAGTGAAGGTGACCAGGAGGGATCAGATCATCTTTATTTGAAAGGGCTTCATGAGGCCATAGGTGCAGCTCAGGCCCAAAGCACACTCCGTAGCCCCCCAAAGGATAGGCCAGAGCCTGGGACTAGAGACAGCATCCTGGGCTTTCAAGAATCTGGGGCCCTAAGGAACCAATGCTGAGTAGTGGGCATTGGAAGTGAGGCAACTTTCAAACTCAATTTTCTTTCTGTTCTGTTTGTGAACCAGTGTGTATTTACAAAGGGGCGATTTTGATGATGACACGTCTGCTGGAAATATAAAGGGATAATTGAATCTCAAAGTCCATTAAAGATGTTGTCTTACATCTCGGTTGATGATATTTTATTTCAGAGGCCGTCTCGGCTCTCTGATTCCCACATGTCTCTCCCCTTCTTCCCTTTCTTCACCTGTTCTTAAAAATTAGATTTTTCCCTTTCTCCTCAGCAAATGCTGCTAATAAATAAGTAAACATAGGAATAAAATTCTCCCAGGAGAGTTGAGAAGTTGGAGAAGAGGCTTAGTACTGCAGTGGAGCCTCAATACTTAAGACTTCTGGGGCTGGAGTGATAGTAGAGCAGGTAGGGCACTTGCCTTGCATGTGGCAGACCTGGGTTCAATCTCTGGCACCCCTTCTGGTCCCCTGAGCATGGCCAGGAGTGATCCCTGAGTACAAAGCTAGGAGTAAGCCCTGAGCAGCACTGCGTGTGGCCCCAAAACAAAACAAGATAACAACAAAAGACACTGGAATCAAATGGGAAGAATGGAACCTTAGAGTCTGCCTCATTTGGGCACTACTGTCCCTGTCCATTCATTGTGCCCTTCCTGATGCTCAGGATGAGGGACTTATATATAGCATGTGGCCCTTGATAGGAAGACTATCTATCATTAAGACTGTGTTCAGGTGGAGCAATAGCACAGCAGGTAGGGTGTTTGCATGCAACTGATCCTCGGGTTTCCCAAATGGTCCCCAAGCCTGCCAGGAGTTATTTCTGAGTGCAGAGCCAAGAGTAACCCCAGAAAGCTGCTATTTTGGGGTGTGGCCCCAAAATGAAAAACAAAACAAAACATAAAACGACTAATCAACCAAAAGTCTTGTATCTGGTCGGTCTCTTACTTGTATTCCCAGGGCAAGCCAGCTCATTTCTAGACCAATGGATTTCCTGGCATTTAATAAACTCAGTGAAGTTTCCCCTCCCCCCCCCAGCTTCTCCTCCTAGCCATAGAAGCAGCTGGAGAGCAGTGGGAATAATAACATTTAACACCCACACAATTTTTCTGTGGCAGTATAAAGCCATTTGGGGAAGGGGTCACTATACTAGCAAATGGGGCTGCAGAGGTCTGATGTCCTTGTGTCCCTCACTTCCCAATCTGGCCAGCGTTTTGGCCATGGTACTGTCATGCCACATGAGCAACCAGCTCTAGAGACTGGTTCTTTGGAGCAAAAATCAACATGCATGCTGCCATCTAGACTTGAGAGTTGGCTGGATCAGCCTGCCAGCATTATTCTGTAGCCTTAAAAAAAATTGAGACTAGAGAACTGCAGGAAACAAAGATCTTTCTCTCTGGGTGTCCACCAGACTGGCAGGAACATGCAGGGGGGTTGGTGATGGTGGTGCTTGTCTTTCCCTGGCCCCGTGAGGGCTGTCATGGCCATCCTGAGCTCCTTTCTTCAGCGGGCCTGGGCAGGCAGAGGGATGGATCTATTTCAACTGCCCTTGACTCTGTTTATAATCACAAGCATGAAAGGAAGGGAGAGAGATTGAGTTTATAGGACGGGCTCATTGTGTCGTCTAATTTATCTCGCTCAGGCAGTCGGGGGGCTGCGTGGCCTTCTTTTTTGTTTCCCATCCGGCAAACTGAAATATGAATCTATGCTGATGAGAGAATAAAGGAATTGAAAGAGGCATAAATCTTATCTTCTCGCAACCCCCGAGAAGATCAGCTTCTTTCAAGAAGCGGATTATACGCCTGTAATTAACTGCTTTGCAGCGCCCAGGGAGGGCTCCCAGCTGAAGAATAGCATCCAGGCAAGACAGATAAAAAGGCAGGTGGGCACAGTGGCTCTGATGAACAAGGGTCTCAGGGCTTGACTCCCTTTTCCAGCAACCTCAGCACTCGAGAGAGTGAAGCTGAGAGATATTTGGGCACTATCACTCCTGGCTGGGAGGAGTGTATTTCTAAATAGCTCAGGGAGACCAGGTCTTCTGTAGACTGGAAGCTTATGTGTGCTCTTCTGCTTACTGGTGTTGCCACTGGTGTACTCTACCTGTTGACCATATGGTCACTGCCTGTGTAGGTGGCTTCCCCCAGGGGAAGTTGTTTTGCTTTTCTCATCTTTAGTGTTAGCATTCATTAATGGTGTACGCGGGGTGTCTAGTAAAATTCTTAGGAGAAAAACATCAGATCAAGAGTCTATTCTGTGGGAGAGATAGTACAGTGGGTTAGACACCTGTCTTACATGTAGCCTGCTTGGGTTTAATCCCTGCCACTGCAGATGGTCCCCTGGCATGATCCCTGAACATACTATGAGGAGTAAGCCCAGATCAGCATTGAGTGTGGCCCAAAAAAAAAAAAACAAAACTAAAATAAAATAAACAGTACTGGAAGTGTGTGTTTTAGAAGAGGGGGCAGGGTGGGAAGACATAGGAGTGTTGAAGGCAGAAGGTGGACACTGAGTTTTAGGGAGATTATGGTGGGAATCTATGAGACAAACTAGATTGGGGTGCCAGTCCATCAGTGTGCCATGGAAGCTTCCATTGAAGGTCTCTGTTCTGATGGAAGCAAGGGCTGGGACAGGAGCAGCAGTGACTTAGGTCTGATGCTCCAGAGACAATAGACTCTTTAGTGGCCATGGGACAAAACCTTCCAGCTTGAAGGAGTAAGTACCACAGACAGGTGGGGTATGAGGAAGTAACCTGTGTCCTGCCACAAAGGAGCTGGGCCTAGGGCTGCCATCTGCATTGACTCTAAATAGCTCAAGGTAAGGCCAGATCTCTCTTTGGGGAGTTTTCTTGCAAGAGAAATGCCTTATGGGCATTCCTTGTCCCTGGGAGTTGTCAAGAGGGATGGGTAGAACAGGGCTCTTGATGCAGGTTTGGCACAGACCAGGAGTTTAATAGAAGGGTGAGAAATTTAGGTCTGGTGGGGCCATAGCAGGAGGAACTGCAGTGACATGCAGGGGTCAGGCAAGGATGCTGCTTTCACTCCCCATTCCACCAGCAGCCCTGGGGTGCTGCTTGCTCACTTCTGGGTGCCAGCATGTTTGGCTATTCTGCGGTTACACTTGAATCCTCTCCAGGCTGGACATAACTGTGGCCAGTGTCCCTGGTCTGCGGTGCCCATGTTTGGAGAAATCATGGTTGGATTGAGTTAGAACAGCTGCTGACTGCTTTGCTCAGTAAACAGGAAAGGGACCTCACCCCAGAGTCGGGGCACAGGCAGGCATGATCAATGCCCTAAGGGTGGGGCGCCTCAGCCTTTTCTGGCAGATGCTGGGGCTAGAGGGAACTCGGGGCCCCCCTTCCCTCTAGGCTTTCAGCTCTTTTGGATCCCCACGGGCACTGCCTGACATTTAAAATCTACTATCTCTCTGCATGAGCCCAGCAGCGAAGCAACGGCAGGCATGAGCCTGTCAATAGTTTGCCTTTAGTTAGGAATTGCCAAAGGTATCCTGGCATCAAATTCACAGGGGTGGCCTAGTAAGGCATTCAGATTCCCAGGCCACCCCTGGCTCTCTAAGTCAGAACCCCGGGGAGCAGCACCCAGGAACTATGCATTTAAATTCTGGTACCAACATCTTGATAATCACCACAGATTCCCTGGACCAGACGTAGGTAGCAAAGGTGGGTGATGACCAGAGATGCCCACATGGCCCTCCTCTTCACAGGTGCACACGCAAGGATGTCTTATATCTTTGGCTTGGAAAAAGATATATTAGATGTATGTCTTCTAGGGCAGATGCTGCCTCTGCTCTAGGCTACAAAGTGGTATCCCGTCCCCAAAATTTACCGCATTTTCTTTTTTTTTTAAATTATCTTTATTTAAACACCGTGATTACAAATATAATTGTAGTTGTATGATTACAATCATGTAAAGAACACCCCCATTCACTAGTGCAGGATTCCCACCACCAATTTCCCAGATCTACCTACTCCCCACCCCACCCACATCTGTACTCGAGACAGGCTTTCTTTTTCCCTCATTCATTCACATTGTTATGATAGTTTTCAGTGTAGTTATTTCTCTAACTGCACTTATCACTCTATGTGGTGAGCTTCATGTCATTAGCTGCACCTACATGGGAGGATGGGGAAAGTAAGGATTGGGACTGAGGCAGTAAAATATTAGAAATGAGCTTTGTAGGGCAGTATCAAGGTCCCAATACAAGATGGATATTTTGGATATATAGAATATATGCACACAATACTATCAATATGAAAACAAAGAGAAAAAATTTCCATTGACTGTCCCAACAAAAACCAGTGCTAGAACAGCCTGCCCTCTTCCCAGAGCGCATTCCCATTAGTGTAGGGAGAGATAGGGGGAAAGCCTGTTGACCCCTATAGAGTCCACCTAGACCAGTGCCCAGGGAAAGACTGAAGTCTAGGGGAGAAAAACCCTATACCTGGCAAGAGCTGGTCTCCAGAATCAAAGAGGAAACCGGAAGCCAGATGCCCGCCCTCCTCCCCATGCACCTCCCCCCTAGAGTACAGAGGGAGCGGGAAGCCTGAGGACCACTAAGAGTCCACCTGAACCCACTTCTGGCCATCTGAGCTGGCACCCAGGGAAGGCCTGGAGTCAGGGGAAAAAGACAAGCATGGCTGGGGGCCTGCCAAGCCTCCCAGCACTCCCCAGGCTAGGGAGAAAGGCTCTGGTATGGGGCCTCCCCAAACCCCATACCTGGCAAGAGCTGGTCTCCAGAATCAAAGAGGAAACCGGAAGCCAGATGTCTGCCCGCCCGCATTTTCATTTTATCTACACACTATCATTCATAAATTGTCTTTTATTTCATATCTATTATCAACACATTCATTAGCTGGCTATCCATCCTTTTTTCATCCACCTATCCATCAGTTTTCTTCTATTTGTCCATCTACCATCATCCCTCCATTATCCATCCATCTAGCCATCTCCTATCAATTACCATTCACCTAGCATATCCCTTCATTATCAACCCCTTCATTATACCTCCAATGTCTACCCATCTATTCAGCCATCTATCCATCTATCCTTTCTCCATCCATCTATCCATCACCCATCCATTACCATCCACCTACCACATTCCTCCATTATCCACACTTTTATCATCCCACATTACCCATCATCTGCTCCATCCTCCATTTTCATTCATTCATCATCCATCCATCTATCCATCATCCCTCTATTATCTATCTGCCCACTTATCCAGCCATTATTCAGTCATTATCTATCCATCCACCCATTATCATTCATCTATCCATCACTCACCCACTAACCATCATCCATCCAACTACCCACCATCTATCATTTCCTGAATACCAACTTGCCACTGAATAGTACTTTATCTTTTGGTTTATTCTTTACTCTCTTTGGATGAGCCAATCAATAAAGGCAGATATGTGTCCCTGTATGTCCTTCTTCTTGAGTGGTTGTTGCTTCATGGGCTTTGGAGACAGAGGGAGAAATAGGACCTGGTTTGGGACCAGAATTTAGTCCACTTCCCAAGTGAACCAGGAGTAACACATCTGGCTCATGGGAACAGATCAGTGATGTCTTTCACAGTGGTACAGAGATAACTACAAGCAGAAACCATGGCATCCATGAAGAAAGGGTCTGAGAAGGGTATATTTCAGCATTTCATGAGTAGGGCTTAAAGAATGTGTAGGAATGTTTTGGATGGAGAGGGCGGGCATGAACCTGTGTGAGAAGAGATAGGGGAGTGGGCCAGTGATATCCCTTCACAAGCACCTTGAGAGCAGAGAGCATTCCCCAGACCCACCATACCAGACCAACTCCAGCAGTGACCTCTAAACTCAGCCTACTTTCTGAGCAAGGAGCACAGGTGTTCTCTGTGGCTTGTGCTAGAGGCTGTGGTCACCGTCCCTCACACAGCAAAGTAAATGGGCAATCACACGTGATTAGCATCAAATCTAGGGGCCAATCACGTGTGGTTAGCATCAAATCTGGGGACCAAGGATGCTTCCAGAGGACCAGAGTTCAGGTCCCAGCTCCACCTGTGACTCCCAAACTCAGTGTCCCTATCTCTAAGATACCTGATTAGCTCCCATCTCTGATAGTTTCCCGCCAACAGGCCACTCTCCAGGAACAGCTCTTGGGAGAGCACAATAACCACGAAAAGGTTTGGTGGGTTGGATTTCAGCTCCAGGGATCGGGATTACCCAGAAACTCCCTGCAGGGAAATTGCAGGCCTGAAGGTGGCGCTGTAGCTCCAACTGCCAAGTTTCTTATTTACAAAGATCAGAGGCTCCCTCTCTGGGTCCTCCTTTCAGGAAAGGAGGTTAGGGGGTTGGGATGGAAGTTGGGTGTGAATTGTAGGGATGGCAAAGTTTTGTGCCCCAGATTTCCTTGGGGCCTTGCTTTCAGGTGCTCATTGCCTGCAAAGGTTTGCTCTGGGCATTGGGCTGCTGTTGATTTGGTGACATGATTATTGATATATTTGGGGTGTAGCCCCCTTGATTCCCTCCACCTACCCCCACTGTGAATGTCTCACTCCAGTGATATAGCCTATGGGGTTGGGTCATTTCGGAAAGAATCAAAGAGGAGGGTGGGATGGAGGCAGAAGCAGAAGAGACACACTGACCCAATGTCCATTTGTGCTTTCACCTGACCAGAACTTTGACATCACCAGCAAAGAAATGTTCCTCCTGCTTCTCAGTTCTGTGAGTCATAAAAGGAACAGGTCCCCTAAGCCAGACTGCAGGCTTGGGTGGCCAGGGTGCTGGGGCCTGACCCCACCACTCTAGGTCATCCTGCTATAGACCCCATAGCATGCATGGGGAGTCTGCATCTAACACTCGGTGATGACTAATCTATCCAGGACTTAAAGGTTCATCCCAGGTTCACATATGGGAGCTGAAGAAGCCTAAACCAGCCATTGGCTTGCCAAGATCTCCAGCTCATGGCTATTCCATGAGCAGGATCAGTAGAAAAAATAGGAGGACACAGCTTGTGTTGGGGTCTATAAATATGATGCTTGCGGAGAAGGAGTCCAATAGGACAGGAGATGGGGACTACCCGAGAAGGGGGTTCTATGAAGAATTTGGGGACTGTGATACAAAGAAGGGTCTGGTCTTGGTTTCCACTTTGCAGGTAGAGGGAAACTGTAGAGGAACAGTTCCTGAAACTACTCCTTCCTTTTAGAGAAGGGAAAGAGGACTTGCTCAAGGCCACCCATTGGGTAAGAGGTAGATCTGGGGCTGGCACCCCACCTTCCTCTGCTCCAAGCCCACTGCTCTGTCAATCCAGAGAAATATAACCCTGAAGGGATAATTGCTCCTGGTTCCAGGTTCCTGCATCTGTGAAAAGGCTAGGCTCAAAGGGGTGGTGGGGTCCCCTCTGCATCATGTAGTAGTGCTGACTTGACTGCTGTGTACAATTATCTCTGGGCTAGTCTTACTGCAACCCAGAGTTGGGGGAAGTCAGCTCCTGCCATGGTACATTAAAGTGCCAAGGTACATGCTTATGGCCACACTAATGCGAAGGAGCCAGGCTAGGCTCTAAACTCTTCACATGTGATTGATTATTTGTTCCTCCCAGCAGTCTGGACTTGACTCCGGGGAAGTTTTGAGTTTTACTGCAGCGGCAAAGTAGAGGCCAAGAATATACAGCCCGAGAGGATGGTGCCAGTTGGTGCGACCAGGTGGGCCTGCTCAACCCCCCATACTCACCCCTTGCTCAAGGCAGAACCCCTACGGGGAGGGGATCCAGAATGCTTTGCTGCTATGCTTGAACATGGAAAGTCAGGCCATGCCAATGCTGCACCTGAATCACTTCCCTTCTCTTTTACTCCTGCCTTAAAATCACAAGGAAATTTCCTGAGAGGTGAGTGCTTTTTGTCTATCTGTCTGTCTGTCTGTCTGTCTGTCTGTCTGTCTGTCTGTCTGTCTGTCTACCTGCCTGCCTGCCTGCCTATCTCTGTCTTTCTCATTCTTTCAGCTGCATCTCTGATCTGAGGCCCAAGCTAGCTCCCGAGCCAGTGCTCAGGGGCACCAGGTGACTGAGTCTTCAAGCTTGTACCCACTGCCCTGCATCCAGGGCACAGCCCCAAATCAGAGCTAGTTGGGAAGAAACATGCTTTCCTGTAGGTGGGTTTCTGTAGATGTTCACCCAAGTGCCTGGTTACGATAAGGACCTGCCAACACATGCATATTCTCTTAGCTCTGATGCCTGAATAGACGCAGGCAACAGCTCAGAACGCGCTACTGTCATGGTCTTCTGCAGCCTCCTCCTGTGCAGTTTCTGTCTTATTAATTATACCCCATACCAGGGAGGGACCTTCTGGTCTTCCCACCCAATCCAACCTAGAGTCAAATGAAAGGACTAGCTATATCCCCCCGTCTCTGACTCAGGAGTTCTGGAACCTTCACCTTGGGTTTCTGATAATCTGGGTGCTGACCTCTGGGGTGGGGTGGGGGGGCTCTGTCTAACTTGAGTGTTCCCAGGCTCATTGGAGACTCCATTTTTTACTCCCATGTTGGCTGTCCCCTCCACTGTGCTGACAGTGAGTATGTGTGTGTCTGTGTGCATCTGTGTGTCTATAAGTGTGTACATGTAACTGTGTGAGTCTCTGTGTGTATATCTGCACGTGTGTATGTCTGCATAAATTTAGGTGTGATATGTGTGTGGTTATGTTGTGTGTGTGTGTTGGCACACGTATGGAATAAGATAGATGACGCAATTCTTCAGAGTTTATTGAATGGGCCAATGGCCTAGAGAACCAGTGAAAAGCCAATGCTGTTGATAAGTCTGGAGGCTTTGCTATCAGAATTTCCTTCTGCTCACAGGAAGCACAGTCTGTTTTGTTCTAGTTGGGCCTTTTACTGATCGGATTAAACCCACCATTTTGAAGAGCTTTCTGCTCAGAGTTAACTGAATTCCATTTTACCATTATTTGAAAATACTTTCATAGAAGTGTTCAGTGACCCAGACCCTAGAAACAGTAACACATAGAATTTGTTAGCAAACAGGCTAGAGAACTAGCCCAATTCTCATCAATACTTCTCCCAAATCACTGTAGGCCACATACAACCAGGACTCAGAGCCCTACTTCCCAGAGCATCAGGGTAGCTAGATGCTAACTTCAAGGCTTCTGGGTCTGCAGCAGGCCTGGCTTAGAGCTGCCTGGGTCAGAGTGAGCACCTCTATCATGAGGGGTGCAGGTTGTAGGAGATGGTGCTTGCTTTGTGACCTCATCAACAGTGGTTTTCCATCCTGGCTGCATGTCACAATAACCTTTGTATGCACCGCCTGATTCAGATGAAGGGACTTTTCAGTGGGTAAAGCATGAATGTGTCATGGTGGAAAGTTTTGGAATGTAAATGGAGCCATGAATGTGACTTTCAAAACACCACCTCCCTTCATCCTCATGGACAGCCCCTTGTGTGTGAGGGAGAGACAGGAAGTCCATATTCTTCTGGCTTCCAGCTGCCAGTCCTTGCCCTGGCTCTTGGAGCCAGAAGGAATTGGTCTAATTGTGCATCCGTTGGAGAGCTCTTGAGATGTCGCAGATGACAACTCTTGTTTCCTGCTGAGTCTCCTCTGGCGGAAACACTCCAGTCCCCTTCCTAGTTTTTGCTCTCTTCTGGTTCCCAATTTTCCATCCTTATGTCTTTGCAGTTGGCAAAAGAGGTCCCTTTCGAGCTCTGTGGTAAAAAAACACAATCTTCAGGATGTTTCCAGACCCTCAAGAAAGCACAAGCATTTTATTTATTGCTCTTTTGGATTGGCACATGTGAGGTCACATACCTACTCAGATTCTGACCCTTCCCAGGCCACCCTCAGCAGTGCAGGCAGAGCACAAAACCATTGGGCCAGATAGAGGTGTTCTAACCTCAGCTCTAGCATCTGAGACCCTGAAATAACCAAACTTTGGTTTCCTCATCTGTGAACACAACATTTCCCAGGGCTGTGCCTAGAATTCTAGATGCCCATCAAAGGCCTGCAGGCAGGAGGTAATGCTGGAGAACTCAGTCCTTCTCTGCTCGTAGCAGATACTTAGTTCTCTCCTCACTCCTTCCCCCCATCAAAACCCAGTTCTGGCCTCTGATGCCAAAGAAACTGATTAACCTATAGACCAAAGGCAAGAGTCCAGACTTGGACTGTACCAGAGCTTGTCTGTACCCCATGTGGGTTGCCCTCCCTGAAACAAATCTCTTCTTTCCTTTCACTCTTGGATTCCTGGTCTGGGAGCCAAGGATAGATGGGAATGGTGGACTCTAGTCCTTTCCAGCTCTTTCCATCCTATCACACCACAGCTTCTTTGCTCCTTGAGGATGTTGGCCTCTGCATGGAAGTTAGGCAGATGTGAACGTCATCTAAAAATATCCCTAAAGAAGGGGGGGTCCTGCCTCATTTACATACCCCTTAGGGCCTCTGTCTGCCAGTCTTTCCCTATTGGAAGGTGCTGAAATATGGATGAAAAGTGAAGGGTCTTTCACCTCAAGATGATGCTGGTGTAGGATAGCTCATGTGGAACAGTCTGTGGCCTCAGACACTCAGGGCTGGGCAATTGCTGAGAAAGGGTTACCTCAGGCCAAGAAAACAATCTGGGCCAGAGATCAGAAAACTCGACAAGCTTGGGAGGCTTAAAAGTTTGGTGGAGGGCCAGAGCGATAGCACAGCAGTAGGGTGTTTGCCTTGCATATAGCCATCCAGGATGGACCTTGGTTCCATCCCCAGCATCCTATATGGTCTCCCGAGCCAGGAGTGATTTCTGAGTGCATGGCCAGGAATAAACCCTGAGCATCACAGGGAGTGGCCCAAAATTAAAAAAAAAATGTTTGATGGAGCTTTGGTAGGAAGTCAAGTGTGGGGAACCCAGGGTCTGTAGTGATCCAATATGAAGGTCAGGGGGACAAGTCCTGGGTTTAAACACTGAGAGTTCAGCCTCTCCCAGAGCCAGATTGTGGAAGCAAGAAGTAATGACATGAGAAAGTACTGGTCCAGGCCCTGGCCCATCTGGGCTTGTGGCTACTTCTATCCTGTCTCTCCCTTCACCGTCCCTTGTATTTCCATGGGTGTCTGTCCATCTACCTCTTCTGTTCTAAAAGTACACCAGTAAAATTGGATCAAGATCTCCTTCATAATTATTCACATCTACAAAGAACCCCGTGTAAGCATAAGGTTTATAGTTTCAGCGATGAGGACTTCAACCTTGATTTTTGAGAAAAGACCATAATCCAACCCACCCTGCACTCTAGCCATAGGATTTAAACCAAAGAGAACTTTTAACAAGGTGAGGGGTTCATAAATACTTCCTGGATAAGGAGACTTTTAGGCCATACATCAAAGGGTAGGACTTAGACATGTGGTCTTAGAGAAGGAAAACTGCCCAGGAGAGAGGGTGGGTGTGAGCAGAGCCTGGAGGAAGGAATTTCAAGGCAGCTATGATGCCCTTCCTAGTTGTAACCAGCTCTCAGATTGGCCTCTTCCTCATCCTACCCTCCTATCTTGTGTACCCCAAACTCACACCTGTCTCATTCTATCTTGAACTTGAGCTTTGTTGAGGTTCGAAAGAAAACTGCCTGAGCCCACCATGTGCATGTCTAAACCTGGATGTGTTTTTCTTGAACTGCAGTGGAGGACAGAAAAAATAATAAACTGTATTTATCAAGCAGCAAACCAGTAGGAAATTATAACCTTTTAAAATAAATATGTATCTAATTATAGGAAAGCCGAGTTTACTTTAGCTGCATGGTCAGGATTTCCTCTGCAAAGCAGAGTCTGCAGATAATCTTTCAGCTCACCCCTAAACCCCTACTCAATCAGCCTCAAATCATCTTGGACATTAACCTCAAAAACACTGTCTGTTTGTCTGCCTCTCTGTCTGCTGGCCTGGGAGGTTGGAAGTGAACCCTGGGATTCCTGGATTGAACCCTACTCCAAAGCTGAACTCTTGTCTTCCACACCAGCTATTCTCTGCAATGTATGTTGCCCCACATTTGTGGGGACAACAGCTTTCTCCCTTGGGGAGCAATGTCAGATGATCCCTAGGGAGAAGAGCTGAGCCATTATAGAGGAGGATCCCAGGCCATTTATTTACCCCACCCCATCCTAGGGGGTCCCTTTATCCCTGCTTTATCTCCACTGTACCATCACCAGTGCCATGTGTAATTGAAGAGGAGGAGGAGACCATGACAGCAAACTCCAGCCTTGCCCAGAGGGCCACCATTACTGGCATGTGACTACCTGGAACAGCTCCTACCAACATGTGTGCCCATCTACCCATGGGTCCTAGATGAGCTTGTTCTGCCCCTCTGTCTTGTCACCCTCCTGACATTGTTCTTAGCTTCCACTTTTACTTTTTTTTTTAACTTTTTTTCCCCAATTTTAAGTAAACAATGGAGGGTATTGACTTTATTTAGTTAGTTTTGTTTTGGGGGGCACACACTGAGATGCTTAGAGGTTACTTACGGCTCTGTACTTAGGAATCACTCCTAGTGAAGTTGAAGATTCTACCCAGATCAGCTGCATGTAAGGCAAGTGCCCTAGCCATGTACTATCTCTCTGGCCCCAAGATTGGCTTGACTTGAGTTGACCATCTATATCTGCTCCACCAGAAAGTATGGATACTCTGTGAGAAGGGCATTCTGTTCGTTAATATAACCCCCTTAGGAAGTACTGGGTTCCTGCAAGAAGCCCCTTGCTCAGTGGTCAGTGATGTTGGAAACATATAAAACCAGGTCACCTCTTGGCCCTACTGCAACCCCTATGCAGTCTTGTGGAGCCTGAGAAAGTGGGACATCAGGGAGGCCAGAGCTGGGCCCTGCATGGAGGGACATCACTTTAATGTAGACCCCACCTGCAACAGGAAATTGGTGGTCTTAGGGGCAACCACTTGTACAGGTCTGATTGAACACTGGCTGCCATGTCCTGCATCATGACCTTAGCAGTTGCTCTGAGACTCAGTTTCCTATTTGTGGAATGAGGCTGAAGGACTCTGTGAGGATGTGTCTTGGCAGCAAAGTCCAGTGTCTGGCTTCTCTTTGCAGGGCTATGAGGAGCTGAGGGCAGGAGGTTGCAAGGTCCCAAATGTATATTTGTGTGTGATTGTGTGTGTGTTTATGTGTGTGTGTGTGTGTGTGTGAGGGAGGGGGAGAGGGAGAGAAAGAGAGGAGAGAGAGAGAGAGAGAGAGAGAGAGAGAGAGAGAGAGAGAGAGAAGAGAAAGCAGATGAGACATCAGCCTCTCAACCTTTCTCTGTTCTCTTCTCTCACCTAATTCCTCAGCAGAACCTGCCAGTGAGTGCTCTGGGAAGTCCCCAAGTCAACCCCACAGGGACTCCCAACTTCCTTTGGGCACCATTTCACTTTAGCACTAATGGGCAGGGCCGCTTTTCAGTGTATGGGTGGGAGGAAGAGGAATCTTCTAGGAAAGGGAAGGCTCCCCAAGCCTGCCAGGGGGCTACGATGCCTTTGCTGAGGGGCCACTGCCTGTTCCTCCACTTCTTGTCAGGATTAGGGCTCATGATCTGGGAGGGTTGTTGCCATAGTAACCCTCCCTGCCCTGCACCTTCCAGAGGCAGAAGAGAGGCTGAGGGCCCAGATTAGTCCAGCAGGGCTATCTGTTCTGAGCAAGGTCCCCTAGGAGCTTGGTGTTAGAGATAGGGCTTGGTGTTGGGCTCAGAGGCCACTCAGCAGACACAGTGTGTGTTTGTTTGTGTGTGTGTGTGTGTGTGTGTGTGTATTTAGGGGCAGCTTTGTCGGGAATAGGAAACTTCTTTTTAATCTGTTAGAATAAAAACTACTTCTGGGGCAAGCACATGCCTGACAAACATCACATCACATCACATGTCTGATGAACCCATGGCTGATATGTCTTGTGAGGGACAGATAAATTATGTATGTGTGGGCCCAGAGAGATAGCACAGTGGCGTTTGCCTTGCAAGCAGCCAATCCAGGACCAAAGGTGGTTGGTTCGAATCCCAGTGTCCCATATGGTCCCCCGTGCCTGCCAGGAGCTATTTCTGAGCAGACAGCCAGGAGTAACCCCTGAGCACAGCTGGGTGTGGCCCAAAAACTAAAAAAAAAAAAATTATGTATGTGTGAAGACAGATGGAATGGGGTTATATGGGACAGACAGGGACATGTATGGGGTAGATAGAGAACATTAATGTGACAGAGATGGGGTGTGAATAATAGAGGACATTGGTGGGACAGACAGGGAGTATGTGTGAGACAGAAAAGGACATGCATGAGGCAGAGGGGACACAGGTGGGACAGATTGGGTATGTGGGGGGGACAAGTAGGAGATGAGGGCACAGGTACGACAGGCAACATAGACAAGAGAGAGCATTGAGCAAGTTAAGCACTAAAGATAAAAGTGATTCAGGCTTCCATCTCCTGTTCCAGGGCCCCTATGCCAATGTCAAAGCTCTGGGGTGGTCTTGAAGGAGGAGGTTGGGGGGCAGCACTCTCTCACCTTTGGAATCTTGTGAGGGGCCTCTGCAGGGTCACCATCTTCAGCACAGACCAGCCTATTAGAGAAGGACTCTTAGGAACTCCTGCTGCTGCCCAAGAATCCCACTTTAGTGAGGTCAGTCTACTTTCCAAGGGTACATTCAAGTAGCAGGGTCTGTCTGTCCCTGTGGCCAGAAGATGCAGAAAAGGCCAGGGAGGCCAAGGTCATTTAGTTCGTGCATGTTCACAGCCAGACCCAGAGGCTAGAACCCTAGCCTGGGTCTGGGAATTGGGGCAGCAATGAGAGACATCTGCTCACTCACTTCACGCTTGAAAGAAAAGCTCCCAAACTCAGCACTTCAAGTGTCACTGCAAGTGACATGTCACTGTGATCTTAGCAGCAGCTGGGACTTTGCCAGCCATAGAAACCTCAGTTATTTTCTTTCTTTCCTTTTTAAAAAATATTTTTAAAAATTACAGTTCAGTCACTGTGAAATTATAAAGTTATTCATGATTGGGTTTCAGATGTACAATATCACCTATATTCAGACATATATAATATTCATGTATATCTTCACCAGTGCCCACTTTCCCCCACCAATGCCACCTCTCACCCTACTTTGCCTCCCACCTAACAGTCTGCTTCTAGAAGAGGTACTTTATTATTGTATTTATTTTTGCTTTTTGAGACACACCAGAAGTACATTCTGAGTTACTCACTCCAAAAGGTGCACCCGTGACTATATGGGATGCCAGGGATTGAACTCTGGTTGGTAACATACAAGACAAGTGCCCTATATACTGTACTATCACTTGAATCCTAGATGCATTTTTTAAAAAATAAGTTTTGGGGGGCCAGAGCAGTGGCACAAGTGTTAGGGCATTTGCCTTGCACGCACTAACCTAGGACGGACCAGGGTTCAATCCCCGAGTGTCCCATATGGTCCTCCACGCCAGGAGCGATTTCTGAGTGCATAGCCAGGAGTAACCCTGAGTGTCACTGGGTGTGGCCCAAAAAGCACACACAAAAAAGTGTTTTTGCACTGTCACTTACAGTACTATTGCTGATAGGGTTTCATACATAATACTTTCCCACCTTTCAGCACCAGCTCCTCCTGGATGAATGCTTCTCTCTACCATAATTGTTGCCCCTTCCTTGTGCTATCTCCCAGACCATTCAAGTGGCATATTTTCTACCAAAAACCAGGTTTTTTTGTACGTTGTTTACATTGCCTTTGGGTATTCATTATTCCACCATTATGTATCTCTCTGCATATGAGAGAGATTATTCTGTATCAGTCTTTTTCTCTCTGACTAGCTTCACTCAGCATGATACTTTCCAGGCAGCAAATTGCATGACTTTATCTTTTCTTATGGCTGAGAATATTCCATTATGTATATGTCCCATCATTTCTTTATCCAGCCTTTTGTGCTTGGGTACTTGGGTTGTTTCCAGAGTTTGGCTATTGTGGATCACGCTACAATGAACATATAGGTGCATTCCATTTTGTTTTGGGGCCCTTGGCATAAATTCCAAGATGTAGAGTTGCTGGGTCAAATGGAATCTCAATTTCTAGTTATTTTGAGGAGTGTTCATATTGTTTTTCAAAAAGGCCGGACCTGTTGACATTTTTCACCAACAGTGAAGGAGAGTCCCTTTCTCCCCTCTTCTATGCCAGTGCTTAGCTGTTCTGTTTGTTTTTTTTTCCTGATGCGTGCCAGTCTCTGTGGTGTGAGATGATATCTCAATGTTGTTTTTAATTTACATCTCCCTGATGGTCAGTGAGGCAAAGCAATTTTCATATGCCTTTTGGCCATTTTAATTTCTTATTTGAGGAAGTTTCTATTCATTTCCCAATTTTTTTCATGGGATTGGATTTTTTTCTTGTAAAGTTCTACCAGTGCCTTGTTTATGTTTGATAATAACCCTTTTGCAGATGAGTGTTAGGTAAATAATTTATCTCATTCCATGGTGTCTTTGTGTCTCGGTCATCATTTCCCTTGAGGTAAGAAGGTTCTTAATTTAATATAGCTCCATTTGTTTCTCTTTGATTTCACTTACTTGGTCAGTGGGGTTTCATTATTAAATATACCTTTAGCCTCAATGTCATGAATAGCTCAATGAATATTATGGATTAAGGTTTGATATTCAGGTCTTTAATTCATTTTTATTTGACTTTTGTTCATGTCATTAGAAAGAGCTCTGAATTCATTTTTTACATGTACTTGACCACTTTTCCCAACACAACTCATTGAGGAGGTTTTCCTTGCTCTACTTCAACTTTTTTTGATTCCTTATTAAAGATTAACTGATAATATATCTGAGGGTCTTCTCAGGATATTCAACTCTGCTCCATTGACCTAAAGTCTGTCTTTATTCTAGTACTATATTGTTTTAATTGCTACCATTTTGTAATATAGTTTAAAATCAGAGAAAGTGATGCCTTCCATTCCCCCCCCCCAAAGATTGGTTTAGCTGTGCCCTACTGCTGTACCACTGCTCCAGCCCCATGTATATGATTTTTTTGATAAGTTGTTTTACTAGCCAGTATTTTTGTGGAGGGTCTTTGAATTTGAGTTCACCAGAAATATTGACCAGTAAATATCTTTTTTTGGTAGTGTTTCTTCTGCTTTTGGTATCAGGGTGATGTTTGCTTCATAGAAACCATTTGTGAGTGTTTCTGTTTCTTAAGTTTCCTGGAAAAGTCTAAAATTAATTGGCTGCTGAACTTCTTTAAAGGTTTGAAAGAACTCACTCATGAATCCATCTGGGCCTGGGATTTATTAATTTCCTTTTTATGGTCATTTTCCAGTTTCTTAAGTTGTGCAGTCAAGTTATGATGTGGGCCCCTTATTCCTTTCTGCTTAATGTTTACAGAGCTTTGAACTTCCCTCTTAACATCACTTTTGCTGTGTCCCATAAGTTCTAATAGATCATTTCCTCATTCTCATTTATTTTCAAAAATCTTTTGATTTCTTCTTTCTGTAATGAGTTATTAAATTTCCAGGTGTTTTAGTTGTTTCTCTCTGTGATTAATATCTATTTTTCAGAACATTGTGGTCTGAGAACATAGCTGGTATAATTTCTATCCTCTTGACTTTGTGGAGGTATATTTTGTGTCCCAGCATGTGGCATATCTTGGAAAATGTCCCAGGTGCTTTGGCAAAGTATGTGTATTCAGCTGTTTGAGGACGAAATGTCCTATAAATGTCTATTAAACCCATTTCTTCCTTCAAATCAAGTATTTCCATATCAAATTTTAGCCTCGTTGATCTATCAAGAGGTGTCAAAGAGGTGTTGAAGTCTCCATTTACTTATTGCGTTGCCATGAATATCTTTCATCAAGTCTATTAGCAGTTGTTTTAAATATTTTGCTGGTTCCTCATTAGGTGCCTGTAGGTTTAAGACTGTAAGTTCTTTTTAATGTATATTTAAGTCTTATTACCTTTTTCAGCCTAAAGTCCATGTCTTCTGGTATTAGTATAGCTATCCCAGCCTTTATGAGGGAGTTCATTTGAAGAACTGTCTTCCTATCTTTGAATTTGAGTCTGTGTTTACAATGACAATTCTAATGTGTTTCTTTCAGGCAGCATAATGTTGGGTTCAATTTTGTGTGTCTCTTAATTGATGCATTTTGCCCCTTGACTTTGAGAGAGATTATTATCATGGAGTTTTGTGCACATTTCTGTAGAAGTTTGATGTGTTTGTGAGATTCATCTTGTCTTAAAGTAGCCCCTTTTGTTCTTGTAAAGAGTGTTTTAGTCTATGAAGTTCCTGAGGTGTTATTTATTCATGTAGTTATGTGTAGTTCTCCCAAATCTGAATTAAAGTCTGGTTGGGTAAAGTATCCTTAGTGAGACATTAATTTCATTGAGTTTTTTTCACTTTATCCCACCACTGTCTTTGAATTTAGAGGGTTTCATATGGTAAACCAGCTGTAAATCCTCAGGCCTCTCTTTTGTATATAATTTCCTTCTTTGATCATGCTGTTTTCAGTATTCTATCTCTAGCTACGGTTTTTATCATTCTGATTAGGATGTGCCTTGGAGTATTTTTATTTGTATTTCTCTTAGCTGTTACCCTTAGGAACTCTAGGATATGGGTCCATGAGTTCTTTAGTTTTGGTAATATCTCAGAAACGTTGTCTTTGTTGCTTCTTCATAGGGGTTGGCTCATTGGGACCCCAATTATTCTTTTTTTTTTTTTAATTTTTTTTATTTTTTTCTCTTTATTTGGATATCTTGATTACATAAATGATTGTGATAAGGTTTCAGTCCTATAAAGATCACCCCTCTTCACCAGTGCAACATTCCCGCCACCAAAGTCCCAAATCTCCCTCCATCCCACCCCACCCCCACCTGTACTCCAGACAGGCTTTCCAGTTCCCTCATTCATTCACTTGATTATGGTAGTTCTCAGTGTAGTTATTTCTATAACTGTGCTCACCACTCTTGTGGTGAGCTTCATGGAGTGAGCTGGTGTTCCAGCTCTCCTCTAATTGTCTCTGAGGATTGTTACAAAAATGACTTTTATTTTTCTTAAGACCCATAGATGAGTGAGACTATTCTGCGTCTCTCTCTCTCCCTCTGACTTATTTCACTGAGCATGATAGATTCCATGTACATCCATGTATAGGAAAATTTCATGACTTCATCTCTCCTGACGGCTGCATAATATTCCATTGTGTATATGTACCACAATTTCTTTAGCCATTCGTCTGTTGAAGGGCATCTTGGTTGTTTCCAGAGCCTGGCTATTGTGAATAGTGCTGCAATAAATATAGGTATGAGGAAGGGGTTTTTGTATTGTATTCTTGTGCTCCTAGGGTATATCCCTAGGAGTGGAATAGCTGGGTCGAATGGGAGCTCAATTTCCAGTTTTTGAAGAAACCTCCATATCGCTTTCCATAGAGGCTGTACTAGACGGCATTCCCACCAGCAGTGGATAAGAGTTCCTTTCTCTCCACATCCCCGCCAGCACTGATTGTTCTCATTCTTTGTGATGTGCGCCAATCTCTGTGGTGTGAGGTGGTATCTCATCGTTGTTTTGATTTGCATCTCTCTGATGATTAGTGACGAGGAGCATTTTTTCATGTGCCCAATTATTCTTATGTTGTTCCTTTTGAATTCATTCCAAAGTTTTCTGAGTTTTTATTGCACCCACCAAACTCTTTAGTGCTATCATTTCTGCTTGTAGTTTCTTCATTTCTGTTATCATATATTCTTGTGTTTATTGGCTATATGTTGCATAGTTTCTTTGAATTCCTTAAACATACTTAGCCTCCTCTCTCAAGTCCTTATCAGAAAGGTTATATATCTGGTTATTACTGGTTGGAATCTTCAGAGCAATATCTTTACTCACTAAGTCTGGTGGGCTTCTGCTTTGCTTTTCCGTTGTGACTTTTAAAGTATGGAGTTGTTTCTTGTGTGTGTGTATTGGGGAGGGACAAAATGGTGATCTTGAGGAACAAACAGGGCTCTGATACCTCGTGCTTGTTTCTTAGGGCTGCGGTATCTAGCACCCTTCCCTTTTCATTTTGCAGAGGGGTGGTTGTCCTAACCTGGGAGCAAAATGGTGATACTGAGGAACAAATAGACCCTGATTATGACGTCTCTGATTTTTAGGGACCCTAAATATTTTTGATGATTACAAAAACTGTACAACACAAATTCATTTCCACACCAGTATCTATTTCAGTGCAAGTTACAATGGATAAACTATGGAAACAACTGACGGGCCCAAGGTTGACTGATTAAAGAGGTACAACAGAAGACCACCCAATGAGTACAATGTAATACCATCAGCTCTAAAGAAGACAAAACACAAGCAGCAAAAGTGGGTGTAGAAAGGAATTATGAATAGTAAAATAGGTCAAAGAAAAAAAAACATGCACTGGGTGATTTCACTTATGTGTGCTACAGAAGGAAATAAAATTGATAAGAAAAAAAAAAGACAAACCAGTGGACCTTGATAATAGAAAAGAGGGATAAGAGGTAGGGAAGGGGGAGTGCGGAAGACAAGTGGTGGATATAAAAGAAAACCAATTTTCTGAGCTTTAGAGAAAGAAAATCACAGCTCTTCTCCTGTCCGATCTTGTTTGGGGGCAGGAATCTTCCAGTATCATTTATGCTCATCACTGCTTTGAAATTACAGTCGTTATTAGACCTGACATCGGGTCTGGTAATTTAATGCATTAATAAGAAGCACATACATTGCCTTCGCCCAATTTAAAATGTTTTGATAACTGCTTTAAAAATATAATTGCCCTGTTTGGTAATCATGCATATTTTATGCTCTTATGAACACTGGAGTAAGGGTCCACGGGTTTTACCAAGCAGTCTCTGGGGTCACGACATAGAAGAGGCTGAGATGAACTAACTGCCCTCCTTAGCATCTGCTGCAACTACACACTCACCTGCCTCCCAGGTGCTCACTTGAGAGATCTTCCCTCTTTCCCTCAAGCCCAGCTGTGAATCCACCTTGGGCTTGGCCGCTGCCCCTAGCCCTCCTTCTCCCTCCCTATCTGATTCTCCACTTTCCCCCTTTCTGATCCCTTGGTGGCCACGGTAGAGTTAAAATGCTAAAGTCTCTGGAGAGCCTAGTGCTCCCTTTGACAACCAAGTCAGGTTTGTGCCGAGTTCCAGGCTCCAATTATGGGCCGGCTCTCTTGGACCAATTAAAATGTGCAGGTGCAGTAATCTCGACATCAACAGTCTGGGGTTATCTCAGCAGATATTTTCCATGAAATATTTATAAGACACTCTGGGAAGTTTAACTCCTTCCACTGCAATGCCTCCGTTTTCGGGGCAGGGTTTCTGGCCAGTGGAGTGAGACTAGTGAAAGGCAAAGGGCAGATGCCAGAGTGTGGAGAAGGGCAGGGTGGGGAGGGAGCATCCCAGAAAGCTCCAGAGATGGAAAATTACAAGATACAGACTCTAAAGGTTGGTATTCTGGAAAGGGCCCATGTAGCCGCCCAACGCTGATCTTATGTACGGTGACTCTAAACAAGGTAGTTGGTTGGACTCTTCCCACCTTGGGGTCTTTTGTAAAGCAAAAAGAATCGGCCCTGCTCTCCCACCTCCTGCAGTTGTTGAGCTGAGCTGGGAACAAATGAGCTGCGTGAATGGCAGAGGCTTGGCACAGGGCTCGCTGTTGCCTGCAGGGGGCGTCTCTTGCACAGAGAATATGGTACCAGTAGCGGAAGATGTAGGCTCTTCAGTTATAAGAAGTGGGGAGGCCAGTCAGTCCCCTAGCCCCAGCCCTTAGGGGCTTGTCACCCCGTAGACACAGATGAATGGCCTATGGAATAAAGACGCTGTCAGACTTGGTCATTTTCTAGCTGTTATTAATGTCTGTCCGTTGCAATCTCTTTTCCTGTTATGGGGTCTGATGGTCCCAAGCTCTCAGGCCGTCCTGAAGAATGAAGACACCAAATCTTTGTGACATGGAAATGACTTCCTCTGCTTCTCAGAGGCTGGCTGAGAGTCTCCTCTGCAGATGGGACCACTGCAGGCTCATGGTGATGGCCCCACCTTTTAATGCCTCCCTGAGCTCTTGTCACTTGAATAGTGGCCTCATCCCACCCCAAACACACATATCAGCTCTGCCTTAACTCCATCACTGACTTTAGCTAATCGAACATCAGCAAACTTGAGGCCAGCAGAACTTGAGGAAAACACCTGAGCATTTCCCTGGCTCGCTTTCCCTCTGCTCCAATATGAAACTGTCCAAATAAGGTTCCTGGAAGGGTCAGAGAGACCCGCAGAGAAACAATAAAGCATTTAGGAAAGGCCCACAGTAGGGTTACCAAGTTCATTAGCCCAAGTTTCTTCTGGCTCCAGAGAACAAGAGAATCATCCAGAGAAATGGCTGATGTAGACTCATTGGTCACTGTTTTAAGTCATTGGTTGGGGGAAGGGTGAATTGTGTACTCTTGCCAGTGTGATTCTGTCCACTCCAAGGTCTCCCTCATCTCCGTTCCCTTCCTAACAGCAGCCTCTTCTGGTGCCTGTCTTCATGTAGATTCTTGGGCTTCTGCCAAACCAGAGAAGCAACATGCCATGTAGTGGACAGTGATCAGGCTGTCCAGGACCCTACCATAGCTGTGTGATTCATAGTTACTTAGTCATTCTCAGTCTCAATGTCCCCATTTGTATCCCTCACCCCCCCCCCAAAAAATTCCAACTCTCAGCAACTGTCATTTCTTTGCTGCAAGGTTATGGTGAGAACAAGAAAAGATATGGGATGTAAAATGCCTCGCATGAGAGAAGGGTTTGAAATGACATTTTTGGGTTATTTATTTGTGGTGATGGATGTTCAGTTCTTCCCCTCAAAAGTCCCCATTTTGCTCCCTCATCCCAGATTGTCTGCAGCCTTTGCCAAGATGCTTCCCCAGCAGAGGGAGACCAGCTTGAGCCCAGAGCCTCCATTTGCTTTTGACGGGCGTTTCACAGGCACCCGGGATAGGCCAGCAATCTGTCAGTTGCATAACAAGTCCTGCTGACTATGGGGGAGAGCCTGTCCCCTACAAAGTTCTTTTACAGCCTTGTTCATACTCTGTAGTCTTTCCAAGATCCTCCAGGGCAATTAGTCAGCACCCAGCAAACCCATTTTACAGATAGAGACAGGAGGATTGGAGAGGGTCTTTGCTTTGCAGCGGCTAAGATTTGGTCCCTTGCTATACAGCTCTTTTGTCCTGGCAGCTTGTCTCTCCCACAGGCCAAGATTCAGCTTCAGAGGTCTGGGCAGATTCTGAGAATACCTCCCAGTGAATATAAGTTTATTCCCAGAGGAGCAAGAATCTTTTCTCCCAATGGCTTTAAAAATAGTTTGGTAATCATGTGGGGGGAGACTGCTTTAGTATTTAGCAAAATTAGGCTGTGTGTGTGTGTGTGTGTGTGTGTGTGTGTGTGTGTGTGTATGTGTGTTGTGTGTGTTTTGGTTTTGGTTTTTAGACCATACAGGCTTGCTCAGGGCTTACTCCTGACTCTGTGCTCAGGGATCATTCTTTTGTTGTTTTTTTTTGGGGGGGGGCACACCCGGTGGCGCTCAGGGGTTATTCCTGGCTGTCTGCTCAGAAATAGCTCCTGGCAGGCATGGGGGACCATATGGGACACCGGGATTCGAACCAACCACCTTTGGTCCTGGATCAGCTGCTTGCAAGGCAAACGCCGCTGTGCTATCCTCCGGGTCCATCAGGGATCATTCTTGGAGATGCTCAGGTGACTATGTGTGATTCTGGGAAACTGAACCCAGGTTGATTGCATACAAAGCATAAACCTTACTGCTGTACCATCTCTCTGACCCCATAAAAGTAGACTTTTTAAGTAAAAGCAACAAAGTAGGGGTCCCCCTACTTGCTGGCTGTCTAGCCTTGACATCTCTGAGAGATAAACCCTTGTAATCAAGTTGGCCCACCAATGTCTGCACAGGGCAGTCAAACAACAAAACAGCTATAGAGCATTGGTGGGGCCTGACACTACCACCTTGCTGGCTGTACCTTTGGAATATTAACCTCACACCCAGCTTGCACACACTCTGGGGTTGGAGACTTTCTTTCCAATGCATGTCAGGGTTTATGGAGTTGTTTCCTTTACTGATCCTCCACCCTACCCTGTTTTCACCTCTTTTCTCTCCCAAGGTTACTTTCAGAGTTTGCAGAGGAGGCCGGATGGCTGTTATGATTTCGGGAAATGCTCAGGACACTACTTCAAAACAAAAATACAGTGCAGTGATGATTTGGGGAAACTCAGCAGGGGAGAAGTATTGCCTGGGAAATAATTTCCTATGGGCTGGTTTTCTCTCACGGTGGGGAGACTGGGAAGTTGGTGTCACCTGAATGAATGGGCCATTTTTCTGTCTGTGTGATCCCTTTACTGGCCTGTCATAAGTGTTTTTCCCTGTTGCAGCACATTCAATTATGGGGTGTCCACCAGCAGACTTTCAGACAGACGAGAAAGAAATTATGTTATACAGCCCAGACTGTTTCTGGGAAGGCTGCAATGAGGCAGTGATCCGTCTCGCTCTGTGGTTTGTAAACAATTCTAATACCCTCCCCCAGGCATCACAGGAGTCCCCATCTCCTTGTCTGAGGGAAGATGAAGCTTGGGATAGATTGGGCTGCTGATGGAGACATGGTCACCCAGGGCCACAGAGTATACCCAACTCTAACCAGGGGTCCAGCCCTTCTGCCAGGCTAATGTTAAATTGCTGTTGTTTCATTTTTGTTTTGTTTTGGATAGAGCAGTGGGAGGTGTTGGGTTTAGGACCTGCAGAGAGATGCTCTGACATGGCAGATAGCCCCACTGCTTTCATTGTTTAATTCTGAGCTCATGCCCCATACTAGGAGGGAGGTGGGTGAGCTGCTTTTCTTGTTCTTGTCCTAGTTTTCTTGTTCTTGTTCTTCTTGTCTTTGTTGTTGTTGTTATTGTTGCTCTTCTTCTTCAATTCTTTTTCAATTCTTCTTATTTTTCTTCAATTCTCCTCCTCCTCCTCCTCCTCCTCCTTCTTCTTCTTCTTCTTCTTCTTCTTCTTCTTCTTCTTCTTCTTCTTCTTCTTCTTCTTCTTCTTCTTCTCCTCCTCCTCCTCTTCCTCCTCCTCCTCCTCCTCCTCCTCCTCCTCCTCCTCCTTCTTCTTCTTCTTCTTCTTCTTCTTCTTCTTCTTCTTCTTCTTCTTCTTCTTCTTCTTCTTCTTCTTCTTCTTCCCTCTATCTTCAAGTGTTTGAATCACTCTCAAAGGTGCTCAGAAGACTAGTGTTGGCCACTAGCAAAGCAAGCATTTGATTCCCTATACCTCCCCTTGAATTGTCTGTATTATCCCTGTACTGTCTCTCCAGTTTGACCTCTATGTTCTTTCTTGTTTTTTTTTTTTTTGAGTGGAGACACAACTTAACTAATTATTTCAAATAGGATAAGGTGAGAGAGAAATAGAGACCCCGAACTCTGAATATGGCTTGTTCTACCCTGATGGCCCCTTGGTGAGCTTAGTCAAGCTCCCTGGGCATCCATGTCCTTAAAGAAAAGGCTCTCTGCATCCTAACCCCTTGTTCTTCTCACCTTGCTGTGGCAAACAGTGCTGGGTAGTGGCATTTGTAGCTTTGGCAGGGAGTAGGTTGGCCTGAGTCATTCAGAAAATCTGAGGATGCCCTGCTTTGAGTTTCAGCATTCTGCTCTCACTTTCTCCTTTTTTTTCCTTTCTTGGTACAGCTTCACATGACTCTAAAACTCAAAACAGGGTTTGTAGGTATATTACAGGAGGTGAGGTGCTTGCTTCACATGCATTTGCTTCAGTTGCAACCCTGACTCAATTTGTGACACTAAAGATGGCCTCCTGAACTCTGCTGGCAGTGACACCTGCACACAGAACTGGGAATAAGGTCTGACCACCACCAGGTTGTGTTTCAAATATACAAAAATGATGAAACCCATTCAGAAAGAGCTGCTAAGAACTCCTTAGGACTCAATCTTGTCAGAAGGTCCTTTTGGCCCTTAGAATTCATCCTGAGGCTGCTGCAGGTAGAAATGATCAGCAGACATTTCCCTGCTGCTGCCTTTCCAGTCCATGGCTCCTCCTACTAGCATTTCCCCCTTGCACATCAGATACATCAGATGAGAGAGAGAGAGAAAGAGAGAGAGAGAGAGAGAGGAGAGAGAGAAGAGAGAGGAGAGAGAGAGAATAAAAGAACACTAATCATAACCCTAAATCATCATTCACATTCCCCTCAATGGATGGAGCTAGCTTCCTGGGAGGAGCCACTGTGTAAAGCTGGGGGTGGGGGGAAATCAAGCTCTAATGAGACAACTGGGGAGGCAAGGTATTCCTAGGGGATGTCCCCACCTGTTGTGCATTTTACATAGCCTAGGAGGGGCTCAGCAGGTGAATGTTCAGAGGAGTATGTGGTCCTCACCCAAATCCTGCCCAGCAAATCTCTCAAGAGGTGGGATGGTGTCTGGGCTCTCTCCTTTCAGGATACAAAGGGCCAGTTCCTGTCCTAAAGGTACAGAGATGACTAGGGTGTCCTCAGGGCCTGTCACCCTTGCTGAAAACTCATAATCCTTTACGGATGAGAGAACATATAGGTCCCAGACTCTGCTGAGGGCACCTTTGGGATCTGACCAGCTTTTCTCTGAGCACCACTAAATCAATGGCAGGACTTTGGGGTTGACTCAAAGAGAATTTTAAAGAGAGCTTTGGGAGAGGTTGATGGCTCAGTGACCTGGAACACAGATTTTGCTTGCAGGTGGTTCTATTCCCAGTACTGCAGGATCCCCTGAGCACCATTGGAAGAGATGCCTGAGCACCCAGGCAGGAGTAGCTCAGGTACACTTCTGAAATAAATGAATAAAGGATGGAAGGAAGTTCCGAATAAACATAAGCTATAGAGCACTCCAGTACTGGAAGTGGGCTTGAGCTCTAAAGAAGGGTAGGAAAAGGATAGTTAAAATGTTTGTAGGCCATTCTTAGGGTTAGGGTGTTAAAAGATAAAGATATCACAGAGAGGCACAGAAACTTGCCCAAGGCAGCACAGCAGCACTGTTAAAATGAATGATAAGAATTATAGTCCGAACCTTTTACCATTACCCTCAGAAGGACCAATCTCTCCCACTCATGTTTGACAGAACCCTGTGGGTGTGGTTCTGAGGAGGGGATGTGGAGTTAGCTATGTAGGCATTGTGGCTCTCTTCACCCTAGAGGTTGTATCTAATAAACAGAGATGCTGGAGATAGGAGGCAGGTGGGAGGTATAGCTTTCTGTGTCCACAAAGGGTTGTTGGCCATGACCAATGTCTGTCTGTTGGCCTGGCTCCTTGGAGGGCTGGTGTTCAGGGACTTGGTGTATTCTAGGGAGAAGACTTTCTCTGGAACCACAGTACTACTTCTGGTGACTGAGGAAGAAGGAGAAAGACAGAGAGGAAACAGCTAGCTGGAACCTCACTAGGGTTGCATTGGTAAGGGGTTATTGCACATGATTATATACCCAACTGTCACTTTAGCTGGAAGGAATAGATTGCATCTTAGAGACATGCTTCCTATTGCTGGAATGAGAGGAGCAACATTAGGACCAGCAAGGCTGATGTTGGATCTCTCCCAGAATCCCTTGTGCCAGTAAAGCATAGGAACAAATCAGGCTGGGTCACTGAGTATGCATTGAATATCAGCCATGGATCAGATTTTGGGGCTGGTGAGGAGAATGAGGGTGACTGCCTTGTATGGTTCATAAAAGATGGAAGAAAGTTCGGATGGTTTGGAAAGTTAGGATGGTTGAGAGGGCAGCAAGGCTTAGGCTGCTTGTTCATGAAGCCCAATGGCTCCTTACCCCCAGATCCTGGGAAAAAGTGGGTTCCCCAGCACCGCAGGGTGGACCATATTTTCTCTCCTCACCATATTGCTTCTGCTTCTGGACTTCCCTGTCTTGAAGTATATTTTAATTTTTATTCCCTCACTTAAACAATTAAGCTGCAACGCACACGCACACATATACATACATACACACACAGAGAGAGGATCATTATCCTCGGAAGGTTTAAAAAGCAAGATTGCTGTAACACAGCAATTAGCCTTCTGGGGTTTTCTTACTTCACTCTCCGCTCCTCCATCCCCAGAACTGAGACTTTACAGTGTGCAGAGGACTCAGAAATAAAAGATAGCATTTGCTGCCCTGGAACAGGCATAGGGTTCTGGGATCTTGGGGAGCCAGAAGTACTCTGGGAAGGGAGAGAAATAACTGGTTTTGGTTGTACAAGTGTGAGGACTTTGCAGGGGGCCCAGCATTGTGTTGGGGGACATGGAGGTGGGCACCAGCTCCCAGTGGGTGAATATGGGGCTGGCTATAACCGCACATGTGTGAGCTCTTCCCAGAGATATATTTTAAAGGGTGTCTTTGCACCCCTCTTAGCTGTTTTCTCTTGTTCAGAAGCTGGTTTCATTGTTTTTGCTTTTTTTATAATGACAGGAAAAAAGGAACAGAAGTTTATTTTTTAGATTAATATTAAATGCCCACACACAAAAAAACTACATGAAGGGTTGAGTATAATCCAAGGAGCAAGGTAACAAAGGCTTATGTGCAGGTCCCGGATCAGTTTAGAAATTAGGACACTCACTCACACCCTCCCTAGGGAACCAGCTTTCTCCCACTGAGGCAGCGCCAACCCTGGTTTTTGAACAAAAGGATCAGTCCCTGCTTTGCTTGCTTCCTATCTTCCCCCCCTGCACACCTATTCCTTAAGAGCAGTTTGCCGAACTGTGCCTGTTTGTAACGGCTTAATTCTGAAGGTATCTGAGCTTGTTTCAGTGCCACAGTTGTTTCTGGTGATGTGTTGAGGTTGAGTTGAGCCTGAGGTTAGCACCTCTGCTTTGCTTTATGGTCTTGGTTACATAACTCAGCCACAGCTCACTGGAATCCAGGCATTTGGGATGTTTCTGGAATTGGGCTTTTATAAACAATGTTCTCTGGGTATTCTTATATGGAAGTAAGAGTTTCTTTATGGGCCCTGTGGACACAGATCAGTGGTGGAGAGCCTGCTTTGCAGACATGAGGCTTTGAATTTGAACCCACAGTGCCCCAGTGTCCCTCATACCATTTACTCCACAGTGTAGGCAGGATCCAGTTCCTCCCCCTGGCACCAGTGTTGACTTTTAGTTTATTTTGCTAATCTGGCTCATATGTGGGGGTGTAAGGGTAACTCATTTGCAATATTGAGCCTCTTTCTGTGTTCATTGATGTTGAGTTTCCTTTTTGCAAAATACTTTTTTATTGAATTGTATATTTTAATTGATTTCTATTAGATTTTTGCTTTGTTTCCATTTTCATATATTCCAGAAATCAATCTTTTGTAGTTACATGAATTGCAAAGAGGCTTTTAGTTGGTTTTGTTTTTGGCTAACATTCTTCATGTTTTTAAAGAGCCCCTTACATTATAGTTTCTGTTAATAGGAAGCCTCAAGTTAGAAGACACCAAACTTTCAGTAAGCTCTATAATATTACAATCATTGAGCAAGAAATCAAGAGTGTAACATCTTTTTTTTTTTTTTTTTTTAGTTTTTGGGCCACACCCAGCAGTGCTCAGGGGTTACTCCTGGCTGTCTGCTCAGAAATAGCTCCTGGCAGGCATGGGGGACCATATGGGACACGGGATTCGAATCAACCACCTTTGGTCCTGGATCGGCTGCTTGCAAGGCAAACACCACTGTGCTATCTCTCCGGGCCCAAGAATGTAACATCTTTTTTTTTTTGTTTTTGGGCTACACCCGGCAGTGCTCAGGGGTTACTCCTGGCTATCTGCTCAGAAATAGCTCCTGGCAGGCACGGGGGACTGTATGGGACACCGGGATTCGAACCAACCACCTTTGGTCTTGGATCGGCTGATTGCAAGGCAAACACCACTGTGCTATCTCTCCGGGCCCAAGAATGTAACATCTTATGTCAAGCTTTGCAGGTTCTTTGGAAACTGGTCAGCAACTGCTCTGTGTGGAGGCTCCCCTTCATCTTTCTCCTACGGCTATGCAGGCACCGCTCAAGGACACTCATCAGCTTCTTCTGGTGGCTTGCTTGTTTGTGGACCTTTGCATGCTGAGAGCTCTCTGCCCCTACCTAAGAAAAATTTGATTTCTGTGGTTTGTCTTATTTCTTCATTGCATGAGGCGGCTTCTGGTGGGGTCAGCACTTACAGTTAATCAAGTCGCTGAATCCAGAGCTTGGGAAAACTTCCCCTTAATTTCTGAGTGGGCTTGATCAAGGAGTATAATGATAATCTGGCTCTAGAAGAAACCTAACCCCCATAACCATCCTTCGCCCAAAGCCCTTGTGTTATCAAGGAGGGACTTGGAGTGTCAAAGAGACAAGGAGGTAGTGAGGAGGGAGGGACAGAAAGGCCAGACCTTGGGTTGGGCTCTCTTTACATATGCTATCTGATTGGCCACCGTACTAACCTTATTTGCATAAGGCATGGTGAAATGGGAAGATTCAGTTCCAGAAGCCCTCATTTACATAGGCAGAATCAATTAGATAACAAGGGGCGGGGCTATGTAACCTATAAAAGCTCCTGTCATGGTACTGGGTCTGAGGATTCTCTTGGTTGCAGAGGCTGCTGTCATTAGGATCCTATTTAGGATCCTATTACTGTGCTGCAGAAAATTCCATCGAAGAGCCAGCCTGTAAAGATATAACTCTGTAAACTGTAAAATTAAAGAGCTGCAACACTGACATTAGTGGTTGGCATGTTAATCATACATACATCCACAAGAACTCCTCAGTTAGTCAGATCCCTTCATTTGAAACTGATGGTACCAACATACCAGAGAGATTTGAGTCTTGGCTCCTGTCTGCCAGGTCTCCAGAAGCTTTTGAGGAGATCAGTTTCCTGTTTGTTTGGGGCAGCTTGATTTGCATCTCATTTACATGAATTCCTGTGTGGAACCGCCAAGTTCCAAACTCTGGGTATCTGAGATAAAACAAAATTATACAACCTGCGACAGAGGCACAGTTCAACTCCCCATAGGGGAGGTTTGACTGGCCTGAAGCCAAAGGAAAGTTCTCACCTCTGCAGACATATGCCTTTTTATGCAGCTCATTTCTCGATCACTTACTTTGTCCCAGCCTCTAGAGCTGGCATCTGGTGTCTTATTTTAGCATCGACACTATTCTTTGTGGTATAATGACTCAGTTCTCTTTTTCAGATGCACAAACGGAACTCACTGAGGCCTCCTAGGGTCATGGAATGGCATAGTGGTTATCCAACCTGGTCCTAGGGGGTGGGGATGGGATGGGACAGTCAGACACAGCTATTTAGATCTCAGCTTGATCCTAGTCATCTGGGCATTCTGGGATAAATGTCTACTTTAGAGCATCACCTTCCCATGCATAAATGGGGAACAATGCCATAGTTACCCTCAAGGTTTGAAGAGGCTATGAGCCACATCGTTTCACACTTAGTGCAGAGCCAATATGAAAAGGAGCACAGATTGAAAGTTGGGATCTTACTTCTTTGGAGTTCACTATACTTCCCTTTAGAGCACCCTGTTTCCTCATTAGCCACAGGCTAGTTTCCTATCCTAGCATGTGTCTGTTTTGTGGAGATGCCCTTAGTGGGATCTTGTGAGGCAAGGGGAGTAGACTTTTTCAGGCGTGAGTCACTCTTGGCCTCAATGGAGAGAGAGGTAGCTGATGACGGGTAAGCTTCTCCCTACCCTTTTCATTTTTACCTCCTACCTATGTGAGTCATTCTACTCGTTCATAACCATTGATGTTCTCTGAGTAATTAGGGTACCCCAAAAGGCTCAGAACCCACAGTGCTGGTACTTTTGTCTGAGCTAGCTCAGACAAATCTTGACACAGGTCACAGTAAAGCTCTGGGCAGCCTTTTCCTTCCCCCCCCCCCAGACTGACCCATCAATTCTAGTCCACTGCATTGATTTTGGTCCTCAACAACATTCTGGTTGTCCCAAACTTCCCTTAAGAGTGCAGATTTGTGAGTCGGCTTGGGGTATCAGACTGCATGGGTCCTAATCCTGTTTTGTGGGGGGGGGAGGGTACAACCATACCAAGCTGTGCCCAGGCTTACTCCTGACTCTTGACTCATAGATTACTTCTGGAAGTGCTCTGAGGACCATATGAGGTGCTGGGAATCAAATTAGTGTTGGCAGCATGCAAAGCAAAAGCTCTACCCTCCTCTACTACCTCTGTGGACCCATAACCCTTTTTCTATGATTTGCTGTCTATGTATTCTAGGGAAAACTGACTGAACTCACATCCTTTTCTGTATACAAAAGATATTGCTTATAGATGGTTGAATTCATTCAATAAATGCAAAGATGAGGCTTAGCATAATGCTCACTTGGCATGAACGCTTCTTGTTCTGAGAACCATTGCTCCAGTGCAGTGATGTGCACAAGAAATAGGGGCCTCTCTCTGAATTCTAAACCCAGACCCTCCACTTGATTAGCTTCTGATCTTAGCATTGTTCTTAACCTTGGTGAGGATCTTCTGGATTGCTGCCTCTGCTTCATCTGTGCTTGGCCCTTTTGTTACGAAGGTTTCTTGTTCAGAAGTGCCTGTTTGTGATTTAATGTACAGTGCTGCCATCTTGAAATCCCCAAATCTTTGAGGGTGAACACTTGATCTTTTTACTTAGTCTGGATGCTGGAAATCATGAAGGGTAATTCTCTGTCCTTCTACTGTTTGGTCCTGTGTTGAATTGGGCAGAGGGGCCCATGACTGGGACCACTATGGTGTCAGACAGGTGCAGAATTTATGTAGCTAATTCTGGCCCTCTCTCCCTGTAGCAGTTGAATCTACCCCTGATATGCCAAGGTGTTGTGTCCAAGGAATAATATGAAGCCATCTTAGTGGACACTTTTAGGCTTGGGAGTCTGACTTTGGACTAGGTTGATTTAGACTTTTTGCTACTGGGAAACTGACTATATATTCTCAGTATATTAGGTGGTTTCAAGGAAAAAATCAATTTTAATAGCAACAATCAAGACTGCAGAAACTTATAACTGGTACCATAGTCCTACTTTACAGCAGAGTTTATAGGACAGGAAGGCTAAGAGCCAGAAGTTTACCGCCTCTCCACCTTCCTATGGTCACTCCAGCACCAGTGTGAAGGAGGGAGAAGAGAGCAGGATGAGAAGAAGGAGAATTGGAATAACCATCAGAGTGGACACAAATCCCTGACAACTGCTCTTTAGATTCATAAATGCTATATAACAGCTATCTCATATTTATCTTTCCATGATAATTATTCATTGTTGACTGGTCACTTTATTCACCTTTTTGAGTGGGTGGCACATCCAGCAATGCACAGGGGTTACTCCTGGTTCTGGGCTCAAGGACACTCCTGATGGCACATGGGGGACCATACAGGGTGCCAGGGATCTAATAAGGATTGGCCAAATGTAAGGCAAGAGCCGTACCAGCTGTACTATCTCTCTGACCCCTCATTGACTTTCTTGATTGAATATTCAAAGGCACAAAAGATATGGAGGGAAGAGTCTCTTCACTAGTTAGTATCAACCTCAGTGCTTTCCAGAGAGCTGGTTTGTATTTGAATAAATAAACAGGCTATTTCTGTGGTTTGTTTATATATATATTTGTCTATTTCTCTCGGCTTGGTAAGAATGAGGACAAACATGCCCACTGTTGTATAGACTCTCCCTCACCCTTCTTGGAGACACAGCCTTTTACCCAACCACATGGAACCCTGTGCTGTATTCGGCAGCAAAGCCACTTGTCATAGAAAGTTCCTTAGATTACCCCCTACTGGTAACTGTGAAATTTGTTTCCATTCTTTATGGACATGGTTTCTTTTCTCCCTCACCCACTGATTTTATTTTATTTTATGATATTGTTTGTACAAATGATGTGTTGGGCCCACATATCCTGCAGTATTCTTAGAATACTCCTGGTCTGGCAGTCAAAAGGCAGTTCTAGGGAATCAGATGCCCTCCTAGGGGTCAAATTGGTATTGGCTGTGTGTAAGACATGTGCTTTAACCCTGTTCTGTCTCTCCAGCTCACTATTGATCATACGTATTTGGGGGGTATTTGTGTCACAACCAGTGGTACTCGGGTTACTCCTGGATGTGCTCTCAGAAGTTGCTCTTGGCAGGCACAGGGGACCATATGGGATGCTGGGATTTGCACCACCATCTGTTAGAATCAGCTGTGTGCAAGGCAAACGCCCTACCTCTGTGCTATCTCTCTGGCCCCATTGACCATACATATATTAAAAGAAAAATGGCGCCATGTGCCTTGAGTCCCCCTGCTCATTCACACTGCCTGTCATAGCTCCAGCTGATTTTCAGATGCATACCTTGAAGGCATGGGCCCTCTTTCCTTCCACATTCTTCTGGCCCTCTTTCCTTCCACATTCTTCTGAACCTTGAATTTCCCTTCTAAAAACTTTAGGGAGATCACAGAGACACTTTTATCTCAGCATCTCAATCTGACTTGTTCAGCATACACACACAAACACACACACACACACACACACACACACACACACACATACACACACACCCCACCTGCTGGTTCTCTCTCCTGGACTCTCTGTGAGTTCAGAACTCACTGCAGTGAGTCCCCTCCTCTCCTCTTGAGGGCGGCCAGAGTAGCTCAAGCCTCTATCTAAAGCCCTCCTAGGGTTTTCTGGGATTCAGAGCTGAAAATCCAAAGCCTTAAAGATGTGATATCATGCTAATGTTCTTCTTTTTGGGCAGTCAAGACTGAAAGAAAACTGGAGATTAGATGGCTGAATTCAGAGGAAACTTTCATTGAGCAAAAGAAGAGTAGAGCAGAGAGCTTGGGGTTCTGGTATCTCCTTAAACAGGATCCCCCAGAAAGATGAAAAACCATTTTTTATATTCTTTTAATTAGGGAAATGAATGAGCACTCTGCATTGGATTTAAGACACATAAAGAGACCAGATAAAAGGTCTGGGAAGGGGGCCGGGCGGTGGCGCTCGAGGTAAGGTGCCTGCCTTACCTGCGCTAGCCTAGGAGACGGACCGCGGTTCGATCCCCCGGCGTCCCATATGGTCCCCCAAGCCAGGAGCGACTTCTGAGCGCATAGCCAGGAGTAACCCCTGAGCGTCACCGGGTGTGGCCCAAAAAAAAAAAAAAAAAAAAAAAAAAAAAAAAAAAAAAAAAAAAAAAAAAAAAAGGTCTGGGAAGTGTGGGGTGTCAGAGAGGATGATTTTCCAAATATCCTGGGTGTAGATCCCAGACTAATTCTTCTCCTGACTGTCTTTTGTTAATGTTTGAAACTTTATTTAAACACTGTGATTTGTAAAATTGTTCATATTACAGTTGTTTTAGGTATTCAATGTTCGATGATCCAACACCAATCCCACCATTAGTGTCAGTGACCTTCCTTCCACCAATGTCCCCAGTTTCTCACCCATCTGCAAGATGGTCTCTTTAGCAGGCACAAAATAATTATACTTTATATTGCATGTTACAACAAAATCACAAATGGAATTATCAAAAAAATTTTCAGTAAACAATTTGTGAAAATTGTTATAGCTCACAATAGTGTCACTAATATAATTTTCTGAGAATTTACTGAGCTGTTAGGTGCCAGTTGAGCCTTCTATGTTATTATTTTCACTCACTGAGCTTTGTAGGTTTGTATGCAACTTTCCTATCTAATTTGCTATGTTCCTACTGTGTTGTCAGTACTGTGAAATTTGGATGATGTGGGGTAGGTATGGGGCGCTGGGCCTTTGGCAGGAAAGGGACTAGGCTCACCCCATACCAAGAAGACTCCAGAGTTCTCAGCCCAGAGACTGAGAACATCTTCCTGGGATGTTTCAAAAGTCTGTTTTCCACCTTACCCTCATATTGCTTTATTATATCCCATCCCCAAAAGCTGTAGGGAATTTTGGTCAAAGAGCTCATTTGGCTACTTCCTGCTGAAAATGGTAGAAAGTGTGTATAGATGGCAGAATGAAGGGGTCTTCCCTGAATAAATCAAGTGGAAAGTTTATTCTGGGCTACATCAGTACCTGGAACATAGAGGATTTTGAACAAGATGAAACAATTTTTATCAATTAAGTGGCAAGGAATAAATATTTGAATGTGGAACAAAAATAGAAAATAACTAAGGGCTCACTTACTGCCCCATCATTCTTAAAGTTGTTTTTTGGACCGCCCTGCCCCTCTTCCTCTATTATCTGTCATTGACTTCCCTATACCCCCACTATAAGTTCGTTCCTCTCTCTGAGCAGTTGAGAATATGGGGTCTTCTACTTGGAGTTCCACCTCCATTTATCTCCATCACCTTCCCTATCTTGGTCTTTAAAATTTCAGAATTTCCCAGGAAAGTTGACTTTTAGCTAAAGCAAGTTGCTCTGGCCTATTTCCTCTACCATTCATCACCACCCCATCATTGTCCATTTGCTTTTGTGTGTGTACTTCATTTCTGTTTCCCCCACTAGAAAGAATATCTGTTTTCTGAGCACCAAGATAAATGTCCCATTTGCTGTCATCTCTGTTTGTGGGGTTCTTCAGCATTTGTTGAATGAAATCATTTTCGAGCATTTGTTTTTGCCAGATCTTGTAAACAGTCCTAGACACTCAAAGTTTCATCATATCCATCATATCCATTGAGATTTGTGCTCAATCCTGGTAAGTTAACTGGACAAGAAAAAGCAACCTCTACCACAAAGGAAACTTGGGAGAATGAGAGCCTTGTCACCAGTGACACAGTTCAGGTAGTGTGTGGTGCTGGCTCCCCAAGATTTTGTCACCCAGAGAGTGGAGCCATAAACACTGGTCCCTGCCCACAGCTTTCAGGGCATTCCCCTGACTTCAGCTTTTCTGAAGTGTGTGGAGAAAATGGTGCCTCTTGAACAAAACTGTGAATAAAATTCTTCTGTGGATCCTTCCAGCTTTAGTGATTAGGAAGTGAAGGCCTTTGTGGAGGATTGGGGCATGAGGGTAGAGCCTGAAGAAGAGACTAGTTTAGCCTCTTCTTAATTAGTCTTCTAATTAGAACTATATTAACACAAAATCTCTGTCACCCTGTGAGGTTAAAGGCCTGAGACCCAAATCCAAAGTGGGCTTACCCCAAACATGACTCTGCAGATCCTCTAGAACTTGAACTTGTGCACTTCCAAAAGCGCATCACATCAATGTCCATCTGCTATTTGAAACCATGCAGCTCCTAGAATTCTGTAAAAGCTGCCTCCCTACTCCCCAAAGAAACTAGACAGCTTCCTGGGACTCATCTCACTAATATTGTAATGGCCCAATAGGGGTCACTGTCTGTAGCTACAAGCAATAAAACTTGCATTTAAAAATTCTGCAAGAGAATTCCAAATTAGACTTTTATTACAGTAGTATAAAACCCCATTAATATTAAAATTAATAGAAGCTGGAAGTTATTGATCATTTCCCAGGTCCTCACCTGTACAACTCCTAGCAGCCTGCAATCCCTTACTTCACTATACTATATAGAAGGGGAGACTCTCAGGTCCTCACTTTCACTCTGTGAAGTGAGGTGAGGGATCTGTGGGAGTTCACTTTCTTAAGACCTGAGTTAGTGGAAATAACCTTTTTCTGCAAAGTGATATAGCAAGTGAGTAGCAAGGTTTTTTGCAGCCTTGGTGGGTCTCTCTCAGGGCAGAAGGGGAGAGGAAGGCCTATGGGTCAGTATACCTAGACCCACAGCCCTGCTCCTTAGTCTTGGGGTGCATTAGACATTGGGCAGAGCTCTCCTTCACCGGAGGCAGCATTCTTAGCCTGGGAAGCAGCTACCCTGCAGGGAGGGAGAAACCACTATCCACCCTCCTCCCAGGCATCTCTTTCTGCAGAGGCATGCCACCTCCTGCTCCGGGTCCTCTCCCTTTATTACTCCAGGGCTTCTCCTTCATTATCTCAGCTTCTCTCCCACCCCCGTGTTCCTTCATCACCTCTGTTCCTCCACCCCTACATTTCCACTTCTCCCTCGTTCATCACCCCTGATCTTTCTACACAGTTACCTAGCTGGGTCACATTCCCAGAACCCTGAAGACCTGCTTCTAGCCCCTGATTGAGCACTATGGCCTGGTTCTGCTGTCTTCTAGGTTTTCACTCCTAGCCTTCTCTACTGCATTTCCCAACCCAGTCCAATGGAGTCTCCCCAACTGTGAAATAAAATAGATGAAACAGAGGGAAGATGAACTTGGGAAATCCATATTCTCTACATTTGTTTATGTTTTGGGACACACTTGTCTTACCTAGGGTTTAATCTCTCTGTGTGCTCAGGGATCACTTCTGGAGAAACTTAGGGGATTATATGAGGTACTAGGGTACTGGGGTCAGCAGCATGCAAGACAAGCACCTTCATTCTGTACTCTATCTGGCATTCTCTAGAGTTTCTGAGAAATTCATTTTCTTCCCCAAGTTTTTCTGAATCCGGAGACAAGGGCAGCAGTAGTGACTCCCTACAGACCAATGCCTGGAAACATGTATATCCAAACTTACACTTATCCTCCCCCCTTCCCCTTTGCCTATTCAAGATGAAACTAGTGGGACAATTCAGAGAGCTGAACCTCTTATTTTGCAGGTGGGAGCCCTGACTTCAATCCCTGACATTGCTTGTTTTCGCAAAATAACACTGGATATAACCCTCAAGCATTAAACTAAGAGTGGCATCCTAAATACTGACAAAACAAAAACAGCACTCTCATTTTTTTTTGTTTTTTATTTTTTTTTGGGGGGGGTCACACCCAGCAGTGCTCAGGGGTTACTCCTGGCTCTAGACTCAGAAATCGCTCCTGGCAGGCTTGGGGACCATATGGGATGCCAGGATTCGAACCACCGTCTTTGTGCATGCAAAGCAAACGCCTTACCTCCATGCTATCTCTCTAGCCCAACAGAACTCTCTTTCTCTCCCTATTGGAACTCTTTAAGTTCCAATGTAAAGGCCTTCCTGATTTTTCCTCAATTCCAGAGCCTCCCTTAAACTTGGGAGAAAAATTGTTCCTCTTTCTATTCCCATGAAGACAATTATGTGAAGAAGCCACTGGTGGTCTCTTCTGGTCTCCTCCAGGATCCCCGAGTTTTTTAAAACCTAGAATCTTCACCCCCTTTGTAGATCTTCTACAGGACCCAGAGTTCACTGGGGCTGTGCTAACATTCTGGTTAGCATCCTGGCTCAGACTTTCCTTTCTGAGCTAGGCCAAGTGTCCTGGTCTCAGTTACCCTGTGGGGGGCCTCTGTGACTGCAGAGGCTCCTGATGGCTCCACTGACTGGGAACATGATGGACAGGCTGAGGAACTTCCCTGGCAGTGGGAGCTGCCGTGATGGGAACTCCACTTGCTTTTCTGACAGGCTCTGCACATTCAGTCGGTATGTCCCTGGAGAAATGTCACCTGTCATCTGTAGACCCAGGATCTGGCTGACTCCTTGTACAAGCTGCATCCATTCTTCCTGAGCTTGGATGCTGCTGAGCTGCTATCAGGGACCTGAAAAAATGATTTGGATATCCAGGCACAGATCAGCACCAAGGCTCAAGCCCTGGGGAAGGAAAGGAACAGGTTTGGCTCAGTTTACAGTCAGCCCTGAGAGGCCTGCCTTGCCTGTGTGGGGTAGGGTGGGGAAATCTAGGGAGGTAACCCTTGGCTTTGTTTATTTTATTTTATTTTTAAGTTAAAATTTCTATTAAAAAAATGCATCATGGGGCCGGAGAGATAGCATGGAGGTAAGGCGTTTGCCTTTCATACAGAAGGTCATTGGTTCAAATCCCGGCATCCCATATGGTCCCCCGAGCCTGCCAGGAGCGATTTCTGAGCATAGATCTAGGAGTAACCCCTGAGCACTGCCGGGTGTGACCCAAAACCAAAAAAAAAAAAAAAAAAGAAAATGCATCAGCAGTAGGGCGTTTGCCTTGCACACGCTAACCAAGGATGAACCATGGTTTGATCCTCCGGCATCCTGTATAGTCCCCCAAGTTAGCTATTTCGATTTCTGAGTGCATAGCCAGGAGTAACCCCTGAGCATCACCAGGTATGGCTCAAAAAGAAAAAAGAATAAAGAAGATGCATCACATAGTTGACACAACTTATCATAATACATTTATTTCAAGATAACAGAAAGCAAAAGTATTTACAAATTAGAAAGAAAAACTAAAAAAAAAATAAAACAGAAGAGAAGAAAAAAGAAAGAAAAAGTTCAGTTGCAAGCATATTTTTGAAAACTATTGTATCTCCAATAAAGTCATCAATACAATAGCAGAAGGTTTAGTAAACTTTTTTTTTAAGATAAGAGATAAAAATACAATAGAAAAGGTTTGTGTGGGTAGTTATTTGCATAGGCACAGCAAAATATGGGAGAAATAGAAAAAAAAACCATTGGCCTAAAAACAGGGAGACCTTACCCATGAAGTGTCCTGGCATAAGACCAACTCCAGGCTCCAGGCATACTAGGTTGTCCAACCCTGAAGTCTTTATCTGTAATCCCAGCAAAAGCTCTTCACAATCACGGTTGTTGCCGCCAGGCCTCTGCAATCAGAGATCCTGGCTTCTGTACAGATCCTGTCAAAATCAAGGTGACATGGAGCATCTTCTGGTTTCATCTCACCATTAGGTGGCAATGCAGAGAATCATGCCCTGAAAGTAGGTTGTTGCTGTTACCAAGTCATCAGAGTGTCATATGAACCCTCCTTGGAGCAGGGCAGCAGAAGGGCATTCCCTAGTAGAAATTTGACTCCTGGTGATGGTGTAGAACACTGTGGTTGTTTCCATAGATGGCATCCAAGGTTTAGGGGTGAATTGTCAATGTCTGATATTCTGAAGCCTAATCCAAGTCACTATGACAATTGTTCAGGATGTAAAATCCCACTGCTATATAAAATGTATGTGCTCCTATCTCTATTAGATAAGAACCTGTTTACACATGTAATATTTTCGCATTTTAATATGCCTATGCAAAAACAAACAATGCCATGAGGTATTACTAGTGCATATAGGGGCAGAGGTAACAAGCCCAACAAATTCCCATAACCTGGTTATAACATGAACTCTAAATACTAGAGAAACTTATCTACTAGAATTCCCTACTAAACAGATCCTCCAAAATGGTGAAAATTGCTGCTACATAGATATTCAATAAGGGTTATACCTATAAAGGAAATACATCTAAAGAAATATTCAAAGGAAATATACATGTCCACTTTAAGTCTTTTGAAATGGTCTGGGTGGGTGGGGGATAAAATTCGGTGCACAGCTTCAGCACAAACTATTTTTTCACTTTGGGAGCTAGTTGGCAGCTAGCTGGGGTGGGGGAACGTTCTTTGTGGTTTTTGGCCTTCTGGGGGTCTAAAAATTGGCTCCAAACAGTCACATATCTGGCAATGTCCTCGAGCCAAGAGCTTCTCAGAAACTGACTCTGGTAGCAAGCAAAAGTCCACAGTGAAAGGAGGTGGGGGAAAAGGGGCCACCAAGAACAAATCAATAGCAGTAGGGTCTTCTCTGGTAGAAATTCAACTCCTGGGGCTGGAGAGATAGCATGGAGGTAGGGCATTTGCCTCGCATGCAGAAGGGCGGTGGTTCAAATCCCGGCATCCTATATGACCCCCCCGAGTCTGCCAGGAGTGATTTCTGAGCATAGAGCCAGGAGTAACCCCTGAGCGGCACTGGGTGTTATCCAAAAACAAAGAAAGAGAGAAAGAAAGAAAGAGAGAAAGAAAGAAAAAGAAAGAAAGAAAGAAAGAAAGAAAGAAAGAAAGAAGGAAGGAAGAAGGAAGGAAGGAAGGAAGGGAAGGAAGGAAGGAAGGAAGGAAGGAAGGAGGAAGGAAGGAAGGAAGGAAGGAAGGAAGGAAGGAAGGAAGGAAGGAAGAAGAAGGAAGAAGAAGGAAGAAGAAGGAAGGAAGGGAAGGAGGAAAGAAAAGAAAGGGAAAAGAAAAAAGAAAAGAAAGAAAAGAGAAAGAGAAAGAAAGAAAGAAAGAAAGAAAGAAAGAAAGAAAGAAAGAAAGAAAGAAAGAAAGAAAGAAAGAAAGAAAGAAAAAGAAAAAGAAAGATTGATTCAACTCCCGGTGATGGTATAGAAACCATGGCTGTTTCTATAAATGTATCCAACGGTCAGGGATGAATGGTCAATGTCCGATCTTCTGAAACCTAAGCTAAGTCATTATGACAATTGTTCAGGGTGTAAAGTCCCACTGCAGTGTAAAATTTATATTTTCCTATCTGTATTAGATAAGAACATTTTTGCACACATATTTTCCCATTTTAATGTGCCTATGCTAAAAGGAACAATGCCAAGAGGTATTACTCGTGCATATGGGAGCAGTAGCAATAGTAGCAACAGAGTAGCAGCTTCTTCTCAGGCTTACTAACTATCGATTCACTTTGGGAGCTGGTTGGCAGCTAGCTGGGGTGGGGGAATGTTCTGTTTTGTGAAGAGTTAAGAACTAAGGGTAAAAAGGGTTAAGTGGGGGAAATAACATACGATGGGTGAGAGAGTGAAGGGTTAAAAAAAGTATTAGTAAGGTGGTAAGCAAAGGGGGGAGGGGCTATATATGACAGGGAGAAGGATAATATATAACATAGACATTATATATACACATATATATATTACAGACATTAGACAGACATTGGAATAGCCAACACATATACTCATGCGAACACATAGACAGACACTGAGGATCAATCCTTGGGTTACATTTGAAAAGCTGACCTAGTAAAATTGGACAAAATGCTTAAAAAAATATAAAGCTGGCAAGTCAGATGGAAAGGTTTTCTATTTTCTAGGCCAGTCGTGATTGGTGAGGGTAAACTTTACTAAAGAAAGGCTTCATGGGTTAGATTGTATGTAGAGCACTCTTGAAAACAATCATAATTTTCAAGTCTAGAAAACTAAGTGATATGGTAATGGACACTATAAGAGGACTCAATACCATGAAATATTGTCTATCGGTTCTTGAGCACCCAGTTTCCTTTCCTAAAAGTAATCTAAAATTATGAGCATTATGGAATAATGGTAAACTACCTACAATTGAAAACAGATTACAGTAACATATTCAATGAATGAGCTTTGTAACAGGAGTTTATGGCATGCAGTTGCATATCCCATTGCTATCTGTGGACTTAAACATTAGAATATATTAGCAGGCATAATCAAGTAGAAAATGAACAGGTTAGAATTTTTGTAGTGACATTATCATAATGAGCCCTGTCTTCTGAGTCTAATATAGTATAGCATTGCCATGTGGAACTGGGGTGACCAACCTATATCTCCAAGTATCACTGTGGACAAAAAGATCAGGAGTTATTATAAACATAGTAAAATTAAGACATTAAAATAAATCATAGCGAGCACTGTATTGGAAGTCTATGGCTTCCAAATGCATATGGCACCCATTTCTGTGGATAAAAGCATTAGAACATTATTAAAGATATCTATAAAGATCAGTTGATTGGACACCTGCTCAAACTAAACAGCCATATCCGTTCTTGACGGGTGAGTTTATTCCATTGGCATTTGTGGAAACTATTGACAGAAAGGACTGTTGTGCCATTACATTGTGTAAGGTTGTTGTGATTACAATTGGGGATTTGGTTTGTGTAATTGCTCTTTGAGTAGCTTATTTAGGGTTGGCTTGGTTAGCTCAAATATTGTGAGTTCTTTTTTGTCTGAGAATATTTTTAACCTTCCCTCCCATGTAAATGAGAAATTTGCTGGGTAGTGGACTCTAGGTTAAAAGTTTCTTTCATTCAGTAGTTTGAATATGTCATTCCACTCCTTTCTTACCTGGATTGTTTCAAATGGAATATCTGGTTTGATTCTTATGTTGTTTCCTTTTTACTTGAGTTTTTTTCTCCCTTACTGCTTTAAAGAGTAAATCTCTCTCTTGGTTTTTTGCCATTTGGATTACCAAATGTCTTGGTGTTGTTCTGTTATTGTCTGTTTTGTTTGGCATTCGTTTTGCTTCTCAGATTTATAGAGAAACCTCTTTTGCAAGGATAAAGAAGTTTTCTGCTATTATCTCCCTCACTACTTGTTCTTCCCCTTTCCCATTTCCTTCCCCTTCTGGAATTCTTATAATTCTAAGATTATTTCTCCTATGTTTGTTCATTAAGCACCCTACATTTTCTTCCATGGTTTTGTCTCTCCTTTCTTCTTTTCTTTCTTTATTTTTTGGTTTATTTATTTATTTATTTATTTATTTATTTATTTTTGTTTTAGTTTTTGGTTTTTTTTGGTCACACCAGTGATGCTCAGGGGTTACTCCTGGCTATGCACTCAGAAATCACTCCTGGCTTGGAACACATATAGGACACTGGGGGAATCTAACCATGGTTTATCCTAGATTAGGCACATGCAAGGCTAATACCCTACTGTTTGTGCCACCACTCTGGCCCCTCTATCCTTTCTTTTTTGACTTCTTTATCCCAACTGGCTTGTAATTTGTCTTCAAGTTCATCTATGTGATTCTCCACCTGTGTACTTCTACTATTATGGCTTGCTACCATGCTTTGTAGTTTATTCAGTTCTGGTTTTTTTGGATTTTCTCATCTTCTGAAAGAGTTCTTCTTTGAGTTGATTGAATTGTTTCTCTATAGATTTCTTAATTTTACATTGATTTCACTCATTGATTTCCATTGCTAAACCATTAAGTGTTGATTTTAGGTCCTCATTTATAAGGTTCGGGCATTTGTGGATTTGGAGATTTGCCAGAATTTCCCTCTGTATCTCCCACAGTAGATGTCTTCTTTAGCTTCCTCATTGATCTTTACATTTAGTAAAGTGGAGTGCTGAATTTCTTAGGTTGTTGAAAGAAGTGCTAGATCCAATCTGCCAGGAAGTCTGTGATATGAATAGTGTGCCTGCACAGTTTGGGAAAATGAGGACTGATGGCTGGGGCTGGAGCGATAGCACAGCATTAGGGTGTTTGCCATTCTAGGATGGACCTTGGTTTGATCCCCTGGCATCCCATGTGGTCCCCCGAGCCAGGAGTAACCCCTGAGAGTCACCAGGTGTGACCTAAAAAGAAAAAAAAATTGAGGACTGATGGAAAGGAAGGAAAGATGCCAGTAAAGACCCAAAAAGACAGCCCCATTTGCATTTGATGAAAGGGATTAAGGAGTGAGGTTCCCTATTCCCTCCCTAGCACTAACCTAGCTGGTCCCACAGGGCAGATGAACAATGATGGCACTGGAACCTAGAAAGAGACTGGAGTGATAGCACAGTGGTAAGGCATTTGCGTTGTATGCAGCAGATCCAAGATGAACCTGGGTTTGGTCCCCGGCATCCCATATAGTACCCTAAGCCTATGATTTCTGAGTACAATTTCTGAGTGTGAGCCAGGGGTAACCCCTGAGAGCCACTGAGTGTGGCCCAAGACAAACAAATAAATAAAAAGAAGTAATCAAAGCAGAAACCTCTCTAAATATTATCTAGGATGTGCCTGTACAAGGCCATCTGATTGGTATTTATTTAGATGTTCCGATTGGTTGTTTTGTGTAAAAAATCAGGTCACTTAGTTTTCATACCCTCGTTAATATCAGGCTTGACCAATCAGACAAGAACAGGGATGTAATGTTTATAAACACAGGGCATGAGTTGGTAGTCCTTGAGGTCTTGAAAGAGAAGAAATCATGGCAGCAACACTGCTGGGGAGAATCTTCTGCTGGGGTCCCACATCTAAACAGAGGTTGCTATTGACTACTAGTGTGCTGTGCTGTAAGAACACAGAGTCAGCCAGAGGTGCTTGTACTGTTCTTACTCCCCATCCCCAAGAACCCAGAAACCAGGAACTAGTTATTTGAGCCATTGTGCTGTAACAACATTGATAATAATCATAATAAAAAGTCAACTTCCCAGTAGTGACAGGGACTTCCCGCTTCTGATGAAACTAAGGTTAGTTATTAGCTACCTGGTGTTCTGGGTGAGGGTCTTATCAAAGCCACGGGGAACAGTTTGCAGTCCAGTGCCAACTTGAGTCTCTCTGTCATCCTTTTGTCTGGAGCCCATACAGCTGACATTGACAAAGTCCCCCCCCCCCCCCGCCTTCTCCCTCCACTCCCTCAAATTGAGGGCTCAGAGCCATCCAGCTCAGGATATGAGCAGGGTCTGCAGGGTCCTTCCTGGCCTGTAGAAGGTGGCAGAGCAGCAAAGGTGAGCAGGACAAGTCTACTTCCTTTTCAGCCTTGTGGGAGGTTGAGAAGAGGTAGTTGAGGTACTGCCCTAAGAGTTTTCCTTATGGCAGACAATGTTTGCCAGTCCATTCCAAGAGGGGCTAAACTTTGTGTGTCCCCTGATCTTGCCCACTCTGTCCCCAGTTCCAGCTCTATGGCAGGTGGTGGGGGACAGAGAGAGGAGAGAGATAAGAGAGAAAGGTGTGTGTGTGTGTGTGTGTGTGTGTGTGTGTGTGTGTGAGAGAGAGAGAAAGAGAGAGAGAGAGAGATACACACAGAAAGGTGTACTGGGGGGACAGAGTGATAGTATAGCAGGTAGGGTGCTTTCCTTGCACAGGGATGACTTGAATTCGATCCCCAACATCCTCTGTGCAGAGTCAAGAGTGACTCCTGAGCAGTGTCTGCTGTGGCCGCCAAACAAAAAGAAACAACAAAAAAAAATAATAAAAGGATGTGAGTCCCTTTCACTAGTGGTGTAATTCTGAGTCAGTCCCTCAGCTAGTTTCTCTCCTCCTACCAAGGAAGGAGGTTCCACACACACAGGATTCACTAAGTGATCTCAGTGCTTTTGCCTCTGAGCTGGCCAGCAGAGCATCTCTCTCCCCAATCCCTCCCCACTCCATTTCTCCCACTTCATTCCCTATAATAGTTCCCTCTCTCCAAGTAGCCTGGCATTCCCCAGCAGTCTTTAAAAAGTCATGCGCTGGGGGAGAGAGAGAGCCAGGTTCCATTTGCCTCTCCCCACTCCCTCCTATGTTCCTTCTGCCCACAGAGTTTCCACCCCTGAGGCTCCAAGGCCAGCTGTGACCCTTCTAGGTCCTTTACTCTGCCACCTGCTCACTTTCCTGGCTGCAGGAGAGAAATGACTAGTCAATGTTAGGCCTTGCCCCTTTTCACCAGGTAACTTGGACCCCTCCAGTGACTCAAATCTGAACCTTGAAGTGTTAAGACTAGAATAATAAACCTGCAATATGCACTCATGCAGGGCTGCTAGGGAGACTGAATGCTGCTGGGGCATTCCTGACTGTGATTTCTGACTGTGGCCCTTCGCTCCAGGCACATTTGCCATCACTGGGCAGAGGCAGGACAATCAGCTTCCTCTGGGAACTCCTGTAGAGAGAGCTCCTACCTCTCCAGGTTTGGGGAAAGGTTTATAGCTTTAACAATCTTCTTCTTCCTGGGGGTCACCACAGAGTATGGTCTTGTATATAAGTCCCTGACCCCTCAGTCTCCTCGATCCCCTGGTACAAAGCTCAGAGATGAGTAGGTTTCAGCCCTCTACCCCTACCTTTCCTCTTTGTTGGGGATCCCTCAAGGCCCAGTACTTCTTTCCAACACAGGGACATGTTGGGGCTTTTGATCCTGGGCTGAACAGGATCCACTATTGTTCTTAGGATTGTCAAAGAAACTCTGAGAGAGAAAGAGAGGAGACAAAAAGGAAAAGAACAATGGGCTCACAGGGGGGCAAGACTCAAAGCAAGGCAGAGAGACAGAGACAGAGAGGAATATAGAGACAAAGAGCCTCAAAGAAAAAGAGAAAGAGACCTATGTAGGCAGGCAAAGGGAAAAGACACAGATGAGGGAGAGAGACAGATATGGATAGAGCAGAGAGAAACAGTTAGGAGACCAATAGAAAGACAGAGGGATAAGCCAGAGAAAGGGCCACACTCACTCCATCTGAAGCCCCAGATTTCTCTCAGTCCCCCACCCTGTTCCACTGTTCCCCAGCCCTACAGTCCCATAGTGCCTGCTGCCAGGGCTTCTGGCTCAATGCTGGGCATTTGCTTTAGTCCCAGTGACGTCTGACATAGCTGGGATGAGCAGCCTTTGATGGGGAAGGGTGGCAGGCATGGATGTGCAGAGTGATATTGGGGAACTGGACAACCCCATCTTCTGGGTCTAAGCAGCCTCTGCGAGTATCATACAGTTAGTTGTTCCCTGTGCTGCCTTCATCCCCCCCCAGCTTTGTCTCCCCTTGTTTTCCTATTGGGGAACAGTCACAGCCACTGCCTCTGTCACCAAGCAAAGCCGGTTCCCAGCCTGTGAGTCAGAGCCCAGTACCGGTTTTCATTAAAGATAAAAAAGAAAAATAATCTGATTTTCTACAAACTAAGCACCTTCTAATAAGCCGAGTGTTCCGCAGGAGCCCGGGCTGCCCCGGGGGTGATATTTAAGGCAGACCCAGGCACACACCTACGGGTTGGGGAGCTTCATTCTCATGGTTCCCGTTTCTAGGTCACTTCTAGCCACAGAATGCTCCCACGCAGAAAGGCACCAGGGATTCCATCCCAGCGGCCCTGGGCCTCTATCATTCATGGGGTCACTGGAAGGGAACCATGAGGGAGATGGGGCCTGGGGGTCTTGTCTCTGGGAGGTCTCCTAGAGGAGCCCAGCCACTCCAGCAACTGCGCCCTGCTGGGACCCAGTTCCCCGCCTCACCTCCCGCTGTCTCTTTCCATAATTCTCTTCTCCTCCAGTCTATTAGCTTCCCCGGCAGCTCTGCCAAGTTCAGCCGCATCTCCATGTCTAGTTTATATTAGAAGAGAAGGCGCTGGCGTGTTTTCCCTCACCCGAGAAAAGAGATGCTGCATCTTTTCAAGACAGGCAGAGTCCTTTGATGAAGCCCCAGAAAGACTCCAATGATGACTAAATGCTGTCATCCATTTGAGATGAGGTGGTCCAGGAGGACTGTGGGAAACATCATGGCTGTCCAGCTGAGAGGCAGCCAAGCAAGAGGGATGTGAGGGGAGATTTGGGGGAAGGCAGGGGAATTGCCCTGTGTGCCCTTCACAGGCTTTGCTTTCAACTGTTCTCTCTGCCTGAACTGTGCAGGAGCTGATCAGGCCTGAGGCCTCCGTTTCCCCCACTTTCTTTCAGGGGTTACTCCTGGCTCTATGCTCAGAAATCGCTCCTGGCAGGCTCCAGGGATCATATGGGATGCCGGGATTTGAACCACCGTCCTTCAGCATGCAAGGTAAATGCCTTATCTCTATGCTATCTCTCCGGCCCCACAAATGGCATTCTTAAGCATGGCCAGGGATGAGCCCTGAGTACAGGGGCAGGAGTAAGCCCTGAGCACTGCTGGATGTGGACCAATAGCCCCCCCTAAATAAATAAATAAATAAATAAATAAATAAATAAATAAATAAACAAAGACTAAATAGAAGAAAACGGAATAGTACACATCACTCCTGCTTGTTCAAACTTCATGATGTTGAGCTAATGTGGCAGGGCCAGGAAGGATGGGGCTGTGCTGCCTGATGAAGAAATACGACCGACCACCTGGGAGAACTTCCAGTCCTCTGGCCTGGTTCATAGGTGGTCTCTGATATTTATTTATTCAGTCACCAGGAAATTACAGTGATTCATGATTGGATTTCGGGACACAAGGCTCTAGCACTGAGCCCTTCATCGGTGTCCTCTTCCCTCATTACCCCCTCTACCTATTTGCCTTTCATTCACCAGTCTATTTCTGGATGTACTTGTTTTTTCTCAGTTTTTCACTAGTTTACTGTTAATAGTGTTTCATATTTAACACTTTACCACCTTTCAATATCTCCTCCTCCTCCAGGCTAAATGCTTCCATCCACCATAGACATTGTTCCCTCCTCAACCCCCCTCAAGTAGCATGTTTTCTACTGAATAGCAGTTCTCATGTTCTTTGTTTCCATTGTTTTCAGGCATAATGGTGGACCATTCCTTATGTTTTCTAATATCCCTGCATATAAGAGAGATCATTCTGATTGCTCTCTCTCTCTCTCTCTCTCTCTCTCTCTCTCTCTCTCTCTCTCTCTCTCTGACTAACTTCCCTCAGCACTATATTCTCCAGGTCCCTCCATATAGCAGCAAATTGCATGATTTTATCTTTTCTTGTGGCCAAGTAATAGTCCACTGTATATGTGTACCATAGTTTCTTTATCCAGTCAGCTATTCTTGGATGCTTGGATAGCTACCAGATTTTAGTTATTGTAGATAGTTCTGCAAGGAACTAGCAAGGAAAAAAAAAATCAATGTCTTTTCTTCACTTTGTTTTTGGGCCTTTTGGTTTGTTTGTTTGTTTATTTGTCTGTTTTTAGGTCACACCAGGCATACTTAGGGATTACTCCTGGCAGACTTAGGGTACCATATGGGTTGCCAGGTTTAGAACCAGTTTCAGTCCTGTGCAAGGCAAGCTCCTTACTTGCTGTATTATTGTTCCAACCCAAGGAAACCGCAGAGCTCTAAAAACCTTATGCACTCGATTTCCTTTTCTGCCTGACAAATGCTACCTGGGTGGGAATAGTCCATCACTTGGGACTCAGGACATGTTGATTTACAATTAAGTTCTAATAATTGTGTATCCAGAAACTTTTCCTGAGGCCCAATTTTTGATAACCCTCCCTTCCCTTTTAGCTATATGACCCCATATGACCTATATATGGGGTATAACCCACAGTTGAAAAAACTGGGTTCTAGAAATAAGAGGGCTGATAAAATTTACCTGGAAGGGTGATGGGGTATCTGGAAGGGACTCCTTGGGATTTGAATGGAGGAAGGTGGGCATGCTGGTGGTGAGTGTGGTGTTGGAAAGATGTATGCACCAAGCCGGCATTCCCAGTATCATAAATATCATAACACCCAATAAAAATGGGATACTTTGAGGGAAAAAAGCTCTAGCAGCTTTGCTGCTTGGTTTTCCTCCTGCATGGAGAAAAAGGGGTCAGTTTAATGGCAGTGGACACTGTTCTCAATCTTGGTTATTTCAGAAGCACCTGGACATAAACTTTTTAAACTATAGATGAGGGGTTGAAGAGGTAGCACAGCAGTTCATGCACTTGTCTTGCATGTGGCCAATCAGAATTTCTATCCCAACTCCATATATGGTCCCTCAAGTTCTGCCAGGAATGGTCCCTGAGCACAGAGCCTGAGTAAGCCCTGAGCATCGCTGGGTGTGGTCTAAAAACAAAACAAACTACACATGTTGGTGTCTCCTTGCCACTGGTTTGTACAGGCATGTCTTTATGTGTATGTATAATAGTATGTATGGTATATGTGTATAGCTATGAGTAAATATGCACATATGTGTGATGTGTGCATGTCAGTACACACACTTATCTATGTGTGTATGATTGTGTACCTGCTGTATGTGTGTATATGTGTATGTGTGTGTATGCGTGTATTGTAGCAGACTCCATGTCTGGGTGGGTCCTGAAGCCCAGAAGCCTGAGTCAACCTGCTGCCTTGAAGGAAAAGGCTCTGGTAGAATTTCAGAGGTTCTGCAGGGTGAGTGGGCATCATTGCTGGGCGCTTTTTTCTGTGCAGGGAGCCCAGTGCAGCCCTGGTTCTGCAGACACCTCCTGTCCCCCAGTCAGCTGAGGTCAGTGTGCTGTTAGGGCACACTTGACTGTTTTACCAGAGGTAGGCCAGTCTGGTCCAATGGTGAGCAGGGAGCTTAGGAGAAATGAGAGCTAATTGAGGTTGTCAGGAACAAAGGCTCCTTTTCCTCTGCTGCTCACAGGAGGGAAAACACCCCACAGTTAATTAACTTACGGCAATCTGGTGGGTGCCACAGGTCTCCCAGCTGCCTGCAGGAGAAGGCAAAAATGGATTTACCAAAGGGACCCACATACCCAAAGGCAGGACAGTCTTTTCTTATCCTGGTTATGTCTGAGCCTTCGTTCTTTCATACTACTGTCAGCAAACTCACATCAAGTGCCAAGCTCAGTGCTAGCAGCTCAAAAGCTGAGCCATGAAGGTCTTTTTACTCTATTCTTTTCTACTTGCAAACAGCCCAGAGTAAACAGTTCTCCAATGGGCCCTTTCCAAACCCACAAGCAGGTCAACAGAGATATCTTTCAAGAACAATCTCTGTCTTGTTTAGGTAGAGACTAGCTCCAAGAAACACCTCATTGTGTACATTTGTTGTCATTGTACAAACATTTGGGCATCAGGACACTAGCCCAGATGGCCAATTCCCATCACCCGGTGCTGATGTACTCTCTATTTATTCTGCAGACACAGGGGTCTCCTTATGCAAGGAATTGGGGGAAAGCTCCCCAACAGTGCTCCAGGGTAAGCTTAGGGGCCACTCCAGATAATATTTTGCTGATCTGGCTCAACAGGTCAATGTCCAGGTGCTGTTTGAACCCAGTGGTGTCAGGAAGTGCTTAGGGGGCCATGAAGTGCCAGGGATTGAATTTAGGCATTGTATATGCAGGGCACGTGCTCTAGATCTTAGGCTAGAATATTCTCAATGTCACATGGGACTGATGGTTTAGTTCATCTCTTGAGAGCTTCTTTGGTGAGTAGTGTTCAGAGGGGCACAGGGTCACCCTGAGATGCCAGGGGGTCAACCAGGATTACACTCTAAGATGTTGGGTGGCATGCAATGCCAAAGGTGGAACTCCAGACCTAGTACGGATAGAAAATAAGCTTTAGCTTTTAGTACTATCTCTGCTATCTCTGCTTAGGCTTCCTACCGTTTGGTCTTGCATGTACACTCTAACATGCATTATTGTTTATTTGTTCTTTATTTTCCTCCACAAGAATATGAGTCAATGTAGTGGATTACACTATATCATGCCTAAAGTTAAGACCAAGTTCTTCCTCTTATTTCCCCATACCTGTGATCTTACTTTATGTGTAAACAGGGCCTTTTCAATTAGCAATAAATGAAGAAGTTTGAGTTTAGATCAAACTTAATTTGAGATGAACCCTAAATCCAGTGTTGCTGCATCAAAGAGTGTTGGAGACAGGAATAAAAGTCATATTAAAATGAAGATAAAGTAGGTGAAGCCACTACAAAACTAGAAAGGCCTGGAGACTGGAAGAAGCAGGAAGGATTCTCCCAGGGCCTTCAGAGGGAGTGGAGTTCCTGCCAGGGCCTTGATTTCAAACTGCTGACCTCTGGGTCTGCGAGACGAGACTTTGCTCTTGTTGAAAGTTGCCCTGTTGGCGGTGACTGGTTGGATCCATTCCCAGAGACTAAGAAATGATCTTGAATTTATTCCTGGCTACACCAAGAGTTCTAGCTTGATTCCAGAGTTAGCCAAGGGGCTCTCAGCACCCAGGTTGGTTGTTCATTGTTGTTGTTGTTGTTGTTGTTTTATAAATCTTTATTTAAGCACCATGATTACAAGCTTATTTGTAGTTGGGTTTTAGTCATAAACAGAATAACTCTCCAGGTTTTGATAGGTCAAATTAGTGTCCTCCAAAGAACATTGTGACAAAGAGAAGTAGATTCTGGGGCCTCTAATCCTTACCTCTGAGAACAGCACAGAGCCTGGAAACCTTAGTTCCTGTCCCAGCCTGGGATATCACACAAGGCTCTGACTCTCATAAATTAACTCTTTGCTTTTATATATTTGATGCTCACCTCGAAGCAGCCTTTGCCACCTTCAGGGACAGCATCTGTGTTAGATGCCATAGATTCTACTGTCTCTTCAGGACCTTGTGAAAGTTATCTGGTTCAGGACAAGGACTCTTTAATGAATTGTAGTCCAGGGTTCACCTAGGATTCTTTGCCCTCAGGAGTCCGATTAGTCAAAAAAACTCAAATGGTAGAGTCACAACTGAAGCTAATTTCACAATCAGGTGAGACTGGGCAATGAAGGGCAGATCTGCTCTTGCCCTAACCTAGCCCTCTTCTGCCCACCTCAGACTGTGGCAACCTTGGCACCTCCAGCTCCACTCTTCTCACCAGCAGAGAGAGGATGATGGAAGATTGAGCTCTTTAGCCAAACCAATGGTCCTTCCTTTGGCTAAGTGCTTCTAACATTAAATCAATAAGAAGTTATAATTTCATCCCTAGAAGGCATTAAAAAAATGTGTGGCCTGGTTCCAGCTTTGGTCCCTAAGCAGCAGTGTGTCTGTACCTTAGAAATGAGGCATTTTTCTAAACACCCTAAGAGATGGTAGAATTCATGGCATTCTAGGGACCTGAGCATTGGTGAAGGAGACCTGGGTTCATTCTCCCATGGATAATGCCCTTCACCTCTGTACCTCTATATGTACCCAGAGGTGGTACTCTGAATCCCTAGAATGGGAATTTGGCTTCAACAGCAAAGTCAGTGCAGGGGATCTGGTATCCAAGAGTTATTCAGGAAATTCTTCTGTTTCCTCAAAGGCTGAGGGCAGTTCTACCACCCAGAAGTGATTACAAAGCTGGGGGCAGAGCTGTACCTGGGGGCAGAGCGATCTGCATGAACATTGAGAGTTCTGCCTCTGGAAGAAGTGTCAGCCAGTCTGTTGGCTCAGTCTAGAGAGCAGGGTAGAGTGAGTTGCGTTTCTGAAGGGCCTCAAAAAGGACAGCTTGATTTATGAATGATAAACAACTACCCTACAGCAGGCTTAGGTCATTGAGGGACAGGAGGTTGAGAATCCTATGGAGTTTCTGCTTGGAACAATGGAACCTGAGTATGTGAAGAGTATGGCTGGCAACTGTCTGGTGAGGGGAACATGGGGTAAGGAAGATATAGGTTGAGCAAAGGAGTCTTTGCCATTTTGAGGCTCCATTTATCCTTCTTGGCACAGAGTGCCCTCCCTGCCTCTAATATTCCCTCCATCTCTCTCTTCTTCCCCTCACTCACCTGTGATGCCTCAACCTTCCTGTCTATATGTACTCCCATTTCCCATTACATCATCTATCTGGGGATTGATCCACCCACCAGACACCCACACAGTCACCCTCCTCCCAGGCATCAGTTCCCTTCCCCATGGACTCATATGCATGGCAGTAATGATGTGAATAACAGTAGCCCCTGGTGACCAATTTTTCTTCATTGTCACTTTGCTTTAAGTGTTTTATAGGTCCACTTTAGAATTTTTAGAATTTTTGTCATGATTTTTCACTTTTCAGATAGGAAAACTAAGATCTGGAGAGAAGGATTCAGTTGCTTATGGTCAGACAGCCAGGAAGTCCCAACGCAAGGCTTCTGACTACAAAGGCCACATCACTAACCACTGTGCTTTCACACATACCACCCATTCAACACTTTTTCAGTATTTTAAAATATGTATTTATTTAAATACCATGATTATAAAAGTTACCCATAATATAGTTATTTCTGGCATTCAATGTTCCAACACCAATCCCACCTCCAGTATAACATTCTCTCTACCACTGTTTCCCACCTTCTTTCAAGCCTGCCCCTTTGGCAGGTATGAATAATTTGCTTGATATTGCGTGTTACAAGTAAATGGTAATAGAATATTCAAAAAACTTCACTAAAAGAAAATTTGTGAAACTTGTCATATCTCACAATGGGGTTATTAAGTCATTGTCTGAAGATTTACCAAGCAGTTTGTTGCTGGTTGGGAATTCTGTGTTATTGGTTTTTTGTTTGTTGAGCTTAGGTGGCTTCTGTGATCATTTCACATCTAATTTGGTGTGTTCCTACTGGGATGTCAATATTGAAAAATATTTCCAGGATCAGTGAAGCTGGGTTGATGAGCTAACATAATGGCAGCTTGGGGTATGGGTGTGGCTGCTGGGGCTTCTAGAGGTATGGAAGGGTGTGGGGGAGGCTGTCCATCCTGACTCCTAGTTTTGGGCAGTTAGGTGTCTCTGCAGAGATCAGTGTAAAAGTAGAAAAGGTGGACAATCAGTGTGATGACAGTTGTGGAATGTGTGTGTAGCTGCCCAGGCTTCAGAATAGTAGGGGACTTTTCTCTCCACCTCCCCCCAAAAAGCACCCAAGAGATATCAGCTATGAGACTGATGTAGCCATGAGCTTCCACTTCTTGGCTCATCTCTCTTTCTGGAACATTCTCTTAGTCTTTTCAGATTATTTTGTACCTACCACCCATCAACCTTCCTACTTCATCTACCCAATCCCTAAATATCCCCCCATCCTCTCCCTCTCCCTCTCCTCTCTTATCCATCTTCCTTCCCTGATAATTCCCAATTTCCCTACCCCTTCCCCCATTTCTGATTGATTCACCCACACACTTCCCATGCCTTGTGCTCTACCTCCTTCCAACAACCATTTCGTCAGCATCTTATAATCTAAAACTGAGCATTTTATGCCAATGGGCTTACTTTTTTTTAATAATAATTTTTATTTTGACCAAAGTGGATTACAAATCATTCACAGTAAAATTTTAGGTATATAGTGACATTAAATCAGGGGCATTCCCACCACCAATATTGTCCTCCCTTTCTCCCCCTTCCCAGCATGCTTCCCATATCCTTCTCCCCTGCCCCTGGGCTGCTAGTATAAGTGGTCCCCTCTATATCTAGCTTGTTGTAGATTGGTTATCAATCCTGTCGTCGTTGGCTTTGGATTTGGTACCTAAGTTTGTTCATTTTTTTATTTCTACTCAATGTTCATACGACTGTTTGGTCTTGGTACCCTCCATTTTCAGAGAGAAACTAGCGAGATAGTCCAATGCAATGAGTGTGAAGGAAGAGGTGAACTCAGGGTGCTATATGAGCCCAGGGAGAAGGACCCTGGGAAGAAGCAGAAAGAATCCCAAGGATTGGGAGGCTGATGTGGATAGTTTAGAATAACCCAGGTGGAGAAGAGAAATAGCAGTCCATGATGATGGAACCTCCAGAGCACAGGCCCAATTATTTTCCACTTTCAAGTGACCAGGAAAAGAATGGCTGGTCCTCTGCTGTCTGAGAGATGGTGGGGAATGTTCAACCAAGCCATGGCCTCTGAATCACAGGTGGGGAAGGGATAGATCTAATCTAGAGCTGGCCAGACCAGTACTGCTATGCCAGCCTCAGAGCTGAGTTTAAGGTAAATAGATCAACAGGGAGAGTTACCCCAAGTCCAGGTTTCTGTAAGACTCACATGCAGTTTAGTTTCCCCGGGCAAATGGTCCTGCATTTGCTATTCTGTGCACTTCCCACATATTTGCAAGTTCTGATTGAACAAACACCGGCTGGGGCACAGTGAACCCAAATAATTGTGTGCCTGTCAACGGTACATGTTAATTGGAGAGTTGGCGAGTTGGCGGGACCGGTCATGAGGGAGAAGCCAATTACTCCATGTACCTATTTGAAAGCCGCCCGCGCTCAGGAACCAGGCTTGCACGAGAATGCTCTGTATTGGTCTGTGTTATTGATTTTTCTCCCGCCTCAGTTGATGGGCTCATTAATTGACAATTACCTTTTTCCCTGTGTTGGGAGAATTGACAACGTCTCAAAGTGTTCACGTTGCATTTGAGCTGAGCTAAGCGGGCACCTGTTTAACCTTTAACAAGTCCCAGCAGGCCACCTCAGGATCTCTATGGACAAATCCGGGATGTTGGGGGAGATGGACTTGGAACTCCCAAGGGCAGCTTTGATACTGAGGTGATGCCTGCACTGAGGGACTGAGAAGGTTCCCTCATAATTCCCACTGGAACCATGATTTTGTGGGCAGTGAAAGAGGGGGTTGTTTTTCCCTGAGCACCTACTGTGTTCAAGGAACATTTTTCCTGAAAGCCACAGGTATGTTCTGTATCTCTCTATGGATGTTAGGTAATATATATATAGAAAAAGGAGATACTGGGTAGAGGGCAGAAACCAGGGTACACTCTAGTATGACTACTCCAGCAGTCATGACTGCTGGGAGGATGGTTCAGTGCTCAGCCAGGCATATTAAAGGCCACCTGAATCATACTCAAGGTCTTGGGGTGGGAACATGCATCTAGAAATCAAACAGGTCCTTGCAGATGCTAGCACTCTAACACTTGAAGCAATTGCTTCTTTTGGGGGGGAGTTTTGGGAACTATACTTGGTGATTCTCAAAGGTTTCTCTTTGATCTGCACTCAGGAATTATTCCTGGCAGGCTTGGAGGAAACATATGGGATCTTGGGGATTGAACTGAACTCCACCATCTGCAAGATAAAACTCCTACTTGCTGTGCTATCACTCAGATCCTGCCATATACCCTCTTGAGGGACAATATTGACCCCCTACTGGGAATAAATAGTGTAGAGAAAATAAGGCTGGAGATCACCTATCTTGACTTGGGGGGGGTCCCACCTACCGCAAGGGAGTGTGTGTGAAGGTTGTGGGGTAGGGGAGACAGTATAAGAGGATGGAGTTCAGGCCTGGCATGTTAGACACCCACCAACCTGGCTCCATTCCTTCTGCTATTGGTCAAGCACAGAGATCTTTACCTTTCTGAGGGCATTGGCAAACAGAAAGGAGATATGGATGCATCTCTGCCATTTCATGTGTGGTGTCTCTAGCCTCACTCTTCTCATCTGTTAAATGGAGCTCAAACAACTCTGCTGACTCCAGATACTCATGGTAGAAGGAGGAACAGTATGGAAAGAGCCCAGCCCCCAGTTCCCATACACTGCAGGGTAGACCCTGGACCACAGCCAATCAGTCTTGGCCATTTTTTCACTCCATAATTCAATAACTTTTTATAGGACTCCCTCTGGGTCCATGAATTTAGGACGGTATAATCTACATTAGTAGAAAAATGGTAGTTTAGCCCCTTAAGCATTAAAAGGAAAAAGCCATGACAACTTTCTCTGCTTCCAGTGAATCACTGAATATGTGTGAGGTTGACTTTGCTAGGACCAAAAGAGGAGAAAATGGAAAGACTGAAACATTTCCTTCCTACCAACAAAATAAAATGGGGCTGTGGTGGGGTGGGGCATGCAGTTCATGTGGAGAGGGATTAGTTTTGGCTTCACAACCAGCCTGCAGATCTTACTCGGCCCTGAAGCTTGGGGCCTGAAAACATAAGCTTTGGGGCAGGTTGCTTGCCTCTGAGCAGGTGGAGCCTCAGGCCACAATGAGGGGGATAGTGACTGTCCATACACTGTGGGGGGGGGGGGGACATGCTCTTCTGCTCATATGCCAGTTGCTGGTGGCAGCTGTTGCTTTACTGCTATTTTTGTTTTGTTTTGTTTTAGTTGGGAGAGGAATTTGGGCCATACTCAGTAGTACTCAGGGTTTACTCCTGATACTGTGCTTAGGGATCATTCCTGGTGGTGCCAGGGGACTGTGGTACCAGGGATTAATGAGGCCTTGACTACATGCAAGTGTCATGACTCTTTTTTTTTTTTTTTGGTTTTTGGGTCACACCTGGCAGCACTCAGGGGTTACTCCTGGCTCTATGCTCAGCAATCGCCCCTGGCAGGCTCGGGGGACCATATGGGATTCCGGGATTCGAACCACCATCCTTCTGCATGCAAGGCAAACGCGCTATAACTCTGGCACCTCATGACTCTTTTTTTGTTTTGTTTTGTTTTGTTTTTGGGCCACACCCGGTGGTGCTCAGGGGTTACTCCTGGCTGTCTGCTCAGAAATAGGTCCTGGCAGGCACGGGGGACCATATGGGACACTGGGATTCGAAACAACCACCTTTGGTCCTGAATCGGCTGCTTGCAAGGTAAACGCCTCTGTGCTATCTCTCCGGGCCCCACCTCATGACTCTTTTTTTTTTTTTTTTTTGGTTTTTGGGCCACACCCGTTTGACGCTCAGGGGTTACTCCTGGCTATGTGCTCAGAAATCGCCCCTGGCTTGGGGGGACCATATGGGACGCCGGGGGATCGAACCGCGGTCCTTCCTTGGCTAGCGCTTGCAAGGCAGACACCTTACCTCCAGTGCCACCTACCCGGCCCCACCTCATGACTCTTATATTACCTTTTCAGCCCCAGAAGTTGCTGTTTTAGCCTCTTTAGATGTTGGATGACTCTGGATTTCCCTAAACTTCTGCTTCTCTCTGAGTTGTCCCACCTGGCCATTTCCCCCAAGCCTGGGATGCTGTTTGGAAGAGGGAAGTCCCATTACCAATGCAAGAGTCAGTGAGGCTGGAGCTTCACAATGGTTACTTTGCCTCTCAGCCAACCAGGAGAATAAAGACACTATCTAGGGGACCCCAATTTCTCAATCCAAGTGCTACAATGGCCAGAACAGCTTTATAACAAGCCACTTGGATCTCACAGTTATTAAGGAGTCTATCTCTTTCTCTTTCTGTGCATTGCATTGTGTGCATGTGTATATGTGTGTTTGTAATTCTGAGTTCTCACTCAGGGCCTCACACATGTAGCTCCTGCTGTACTACATCCATGGCCAAGTGCTTGTCATTTTAAATAAAGGTTTTTGGGACACTCTGTGGTAGGGGGTACACACAGCTGTGCTCAGGGATACTCCAAGCAGGGCTCAGAAACTATATGCAGTGCTGAGATTTGAACCTGGGTGGGCTTCATGGGAGACAAGCGGCTTACCCGCCCTGTTCCTAGTCTCCAGCCCCATAGTGAAAGATTAAAAGAGAAAATTCACCCACCAGTGTGGGGTTGGCCTTCTCTCCCTCCCTACAATCTGTCGGTCTCCCTGTTACACCCACACAGAAAATCGTCCCCATCACAAACCAATCCAGTAGGCACCGGTGGCAGACTTGACTTGCTTTGGTGCTCTGGTTTCCAATTATTTCTAAGCTGTTTATCCCTCTCTTCAAATGAAATCTTATGTGGAAGCCCAATTGATATGTAAGGGGAACAAATATCTTGAACGTGCAGCAGGAACAGAAGTTAACCCATGTGTGAATATCCCCACTCCTGTCCTCCACGCTTCTTGCTTTCTAGACAGCCCTTCAAGGGCGTCGTTTTGGACTTGCAATCGCTCCAGTACAAATGGAGAAAGAAAAGTAGGAGCTGGACGTGCGGGTTCATCTTCCTTGTGCCCCCTTATCTAACCCCCTTCCAGTAGACCCCAGAGTCCCAGATTCCTGGGACTGCCTCAGGGGATGAATTTTACCTGGTTTTTCTCCTCAATTCTCTGTGCTGATGAATGACTGTCAGGTGATAATCTCCATGCACCCCCATTTCTTACCCACTCCCTATCAGCTCTGCAGGTCCCATCTTGCTGATTCTTGTATGATCTAGTTTTGACGGGGTTCCAAATGTCCATTTTCTCTACCTATGGGACCCACAGTCTTTTAGAACCATGGTTTCTCACTCTTGGTTGAAGAAGAAAAAAAGAAAGGAAGAAGGGTAGAAGGAAGGAAGGAAGGAAGGAAGGAAGGAAGGAAGGAAGGAAGGAAGGAAGGAAGGAAGGAAGGAAGGAAGGAAGGAAGGAAAAGAGGGAGTGAGGCAAAGGGGAAGAAGAGGAAAGAAGGAAGAGAGGGAGGGATGAGGGAAGGGAGGAGGAAAGCAAGAGGAAAAGAGAGAAGGAAGAAGAAAAAAGAAAGGAAAAAGAAGAGAAGGAAGAAAGAAGGAAATAAATGAAGAAATGAAGGAAAGAGGGAAGGAAAGAAGGACAGAGGAAAGGAAGGAAAGAGAAAGAGAGCAGAAAGGGGGAAGGACAGGATGTATGCCCCCCCCAGTATAGTTGTGGGCCTTGTGAATACAGGGTGGGGGGGTGGTATGGGGGTGGGTATTTGCAAAGCTCCCAGGCTGAGAAGCTCAGCTTTAAAAGAAATCCAATGAAAGTGTCTGTGGACCCTCTAAGCACAGTTGGGGGGCTCATTTCCCCTCACATCACATGAATCCACCCTTTCAACACCTCTGCCAAGAACTCTTTGAAAAGGAAGCCTGGGGCTGGCAGGCGGGCTCCTGGCCAAGCCCCCACTATGCCTGTGTCGCCATGGTCAGTCTTGCTGGCTTGTCCCTGGGGCCAGCATTCTCCTGAAGCTGGCTCAGCCACGATTTCCAAAGCCCCTGCTGAGACGTTTATTGTCTGTTTTATATTGTTGAACAGGAGTCTTGGATGCGAGCGGTCATCATTTTGAAAGATTAAATTACACTGAGCATTAAGGGCTATGTTTTCCGTTAGGAGACAGGTTAATTACCACTCTTCATCTTCAATTTTGAGATTTAAGCCTGTTGCCCATTTAGCTCTTAATTGGGACTGTTCTGGCAACCCTCCCTGACCTCAGGAGCCTTTGATATGGTTTAGAGAGACTGTTACAAGCGCCCCTTTTTCTTTTGCCCTGAACATTTAATAGATTTGTATGTCCTCAGTCATCTTTCCTTCTGTGAACATATTTCAGAGTTGCCCTGTGTGTCTGTAGGGAGAAAGGGCTCCACACCAGCAGATTCGTGTGTGTGTGTGTGTGTGTGTGTGTGTGTGTGTGTGTGTGTGTGTGTGTGGTGTGTGTTTACAGCCACTGGCAAAAGAGGATTAATTGCCCTATTCACATACCTTTTATTGGCTAGAATCTATTTCCATAAGTAGGTTTTTAAATCCTTTCTTCTGCGGCTAGGTTCAATTGGTCTATGAAGAAATGTACTCCTAAAGGGATGTTTCTGGAATAGACCCCAAGGGAACCTCTCTCATTATTCCATTTTACAGGTAGTGACACCCCTGATTGAAGCTTTGGGTGGCAGGGAAAGCACTTCTTGAGGGCTTGGGCATCAAGTAGTCTTGGCTGCTCATCCTGGAGGAGTCCAAGCATGATTTAGCAGCAACTTGTCAGTTATATTTTAGAGGCAAAGATAGCTTAAGTACTAGAAAGGGTTTAAGGTCAGAAAGATATGGGTTTAAATCTCTGCCGTTGGCAGAGATATGGCTCAGCGGTAGAGTGCTTGCCAGGCATGCTTGAGACCTAGATTCGATGCCTAGCACTGGGGAATAAAATCATATATATAAGCCTCAGGTCCTTACTGGTCTTGTATCCATGGGCATTTTAGGAGCCTGTTGAAGCCTTCAGTTCCTTCTCTAGAAAATGGGTTTCATAATAATGAGGATCACATAAAGTCACAACAGAAAACAAAGTGAAGAAATACCTGGTGTTTATAAAAGGCATAGAGAGTTAACTCTATATTCTAGATGACAGGCAGGCTGCAAAGGAGGTGGCAGGAAGAAATCAGAAGAAATCAGCAGGAAGAACCTTTAGTGATTGGCCACAGAACTCCAAGGTGCCTGAGCATTTACAAAATGGTCTCTTGCCTCCAGTCTCTACTGAGCCTCCTAAAGCTTGCAAAGCAACAGACCTTCCTCCAGATTAACTATCAGTGTTGAATGGTGGCAGAGGGTTAGAGGTACTAGGTAAGGAATAGAGTGGCAAAGTGACTGCCTTTAGACACAGGGCAAAGGGTCAAAGTCAATAGAATCCACTTGTACCTTCTTTTCCCCTGTTTTCACAAAACCTGAACAGCTAGGCTATTTCATTTCCTTACACCTAATTGCAGAATATGCCTTTATTTGGGGGGGGGGCACCTAACTCTGCTCCAGGATTACTCCTGACTCTGCACTCAAGAATCAATTTTTTTAATTTGGTTTTTGGTTTTTGGGTCACACCCGGCAGCACTCAGAGGTTACTCCTGGCTCTACGCTCAGAAGTCGGGGGAACATATGGGATGCTGGGATTAGAACCACCGTCTTTCTGCATGCAAGGCAAATGCCTTACCTCCATACTATCTCTCCGGGCCCCAAGAATCCATCTTGACAGTGCTGAGGGACCATATGCAGTGACAAGGGTCGAATCGGGGTCAATGGCATGCAAGACAAGCACCTCTCCACTGTACTGCTGTACTATCTCTCAGCCCCATCAAGGATGTGTCTCCACACCCCTGAGCCCCTCCTGAGCTGGGTGGGTGTGCTCCGGGTCTGCCCAGATTCTTATTCTGAAGAGACTGCTTGTCAATTCAAATGCAGAGCTTGGAGCTGTTTCTTTTATTCCTAAGTATGTAGGGCAATCAAGCCGTCCAATAATAATAATACATAATGTTGGATACTCATAATGCACTTGTTCCATGTGGCACTCTTAGAATTTTAATTTGATACAAGAAACATTATTACTCCATAGTCATTAAATCGCATCTTAACCTCTCTTAAAAACCCTTTTTCCAGCAATAATAGAAGCCAATTTTATAGGAGGAAAGTCATTTGGGGGAGAAGAACAGCTTCCTAAGTTCTCCCAAGTGTCCTTCCAGCCTGGGCTGACCCCTGCCTTTCTTCCCCCACTGTGCCCATAACCCCCACTATCATTAAACAGCAGGAAGCATGGGAAGGGTCCTATGTGTGGAGGCTGATGGATGTCCCTGGAGCATAGGGCTCCCAGGAACCCCCCCCCCAATTAGAGACGGGGTGGGAGCCTTCACTCTAAGCCCTCAGGGGCTCAGCTAGAGAGTCTGCCTTTTACCCCACGGTTACATTACTGGGGATCATTGAGACTTGTTATCAGCTGGATTCAGCAATTAAAAGAAAGAAGGAACCAGATTAGGGTTGTGAGGAGAGAGGTGTGGGCTCAAACCACCTCTCCTTAAAGAATCTTCCATTCTGGGAATGGGGCTGGAGGAACTCGAAGAGGGGATTCCCCTCAATTATCTTTAGGAGCCAACTTTGTCCATGATCACTGACAGTCCCTGTTCCCCATCAAAACCTCCCCTTGCTTCTGAACCCCTCTTTCCACTCACCCAAGAGATGCATTCCCAGGTATACCCCCACCTTAATTCTCTTTTTCTGGGATGGCCTGTCTTTGGGCATTGTCCCCAGAGCTCTTGCCTGGAACCTGGACCAATCTCACTTTTATTCTTCAAATCAATGTGACTCATATTTTTGTGCCAAAGAGTCCCAGAGTCCCTGGATCCTCATTTTGCAAGTCAGGACATTATAGTCCAGAACACAAAGTCTCCTTGTGGGCATGCAGGTGAGTTGGATCTAGAACTGACCCTCACTCCCCCTGACTTTGTCTTTTGAGTACCCAAGTCTCACATGGCGTTCACATCTGTATCCTTCCTGAGGTTAAAACGGACCAGAAATATGTTTAAATTGGTTGAAACACACCAGATAATGTCCAGGGTTTACTCCTGGCTCTGTGCTCAGAAAACACTGTAGGCGGGCTCAGGAGACCATATGAGACGCCAAGGTTCAAAACCAGACTGGTCACTGGCAAGATAAATGTACTACTTGTATTATCACTGGCTCCTGGAAAGAGTAGTCTAAAGAGTGAGGCTCTTCTTCAATCCTGCCTGCTGCCTGAGGCAGCCCAACTGGCCAGCTTCCTCAAAAATTAGATCCTGAGATTCTTACCCATGGCCAGCCGGGGAGCACCAGGGCCAGACTCGAACAGAACACAGTGGATGCAGAGTGGTGAAGGAGAAGCACTGTGGCCTCTGTCTTCACCCTCAGCCCTGTACTTTATTGCCTGAAGTATTCATTCACCCCTCGATAAATGAAGTGCCTCATTTTTGCAGATGAATTTACACTCAAGACTCAAGTCCAAAGGATTTTAAAATTTCTGGAAATGGCATCAGGAATAGGGTTCAAGAAGCAGAGACAGGAGCCTGAGAGGGAAGGGGCTTGCCTCAGGCAGCTGACCCAGGTTCCATCCCTTGTACCATATAATGATCGCCCATTCATTCAGGAGTGATCCCTCAGAGTAGAGCCAGAAGTAAATCTTTAGCAGAGACTGAGTGTGGCTCTCAAACCAAAAAAAATAAAAAAGAATGAAAGGGAGCAGAGACATGGCATAGCACAGGCGTTGCATGAGGGAGGTACTGGGTTCAATCCTGGGCACCACGTGCATCTAAGTCCTGAAGCACCCCAAGACAAGATGACCAAAGAGTAGGAAACATGCCTGGCTCAGCATTAATGCCAAAGTGGAAGAACAGTTTTATCTGGAGCTTTAAAAAAAAAAAAAGAAAATTATAACATAACAAAAAGCCTGTCCAAACACAAAGACCTTGGCACCAACAATGTAAGAAGCACCTGGACTAGAGACAATTATTCAAAGATGTTTGTCACAAAGCTTTCCTGAGCGTAAACTGGATGGGAACTAGGGATTTAGAAAGAAATAAAACCAGTCTCATCCAAAGACTGCCCACCAGAGCTGCCCAGAGCTGCCACCGCTATGCTAGTTCATCGACCAGCTCCATACACTCAATTTATTCTCCAAAGAGATGAGAGCCAAGTTGCAACAATTCATGTGAACACTTGTCTTGCAGCTGATAAATCTGGAGTGCCCTAGGGATGGAGAAGGGTCAAGTCCCTACCCTGCTGAAGTATCTTTAGCTGCAACCACACTTCACAAGCATGGCCATGCCAAGGGCCCAACTTCATCGCTTTGCCACAGACCTCTGTAAAGACGCTAACAAAAACTCCAGGTATGCTGAATTCAGGGCTGGAAACTTGGGTATTCTTAGAGTGAGGATAGCCAGTCCCTCCCACCCACCCCCTTATTTTGTGGGAATCCTGGCAGCCATATCTATGACTCACAGCCACTACCATGTCATTTCATCATCCCAGTTCCACATAGCCCCCAAATTCCTGGAGCATGTAGCTGCATATCACGACACCTCCAAACTTTTAGTATTGACACCCTAGTAGGAACACACCAAATTAGATGTGAAAGTAGCATAGAAGCCACTTAAGCTCAACAAAAACCAATAACACAGAAGACTCAACTAGGAACAAACAGCTTAGTAAACCTTCAGACAATGACTTAATGATCCCAGTTTGATATATAAAATTTTCACAAATTTTCTTTTGCTGAAAAAATTTTTGGTAATTCCATTATCATCTAGTTGTAACAAGCAACATAAAATAAATTACTTTATGCCTACCAAAGGGGCAGGTTTAAGGAATGGGAAACTGGAGACAATGGTAAAGGGGATGTTACACTGGTGGTAGGATTGTTTATGGAACATGAAAAGCCCCAAAAATATGTATTATAAACAATTTTGTAAACCGAGGTATTTAAATAAACTAATAGACTTTTATGAAAACAATAAGTTCCAGGGGCCAAAGCAATCGCATAACAGATAAAGTGTTTACCCCTCTTGCCATCAACCCAGGTTCGATCCCAGGAGACCATATCATCTTTCAAGCCAGCCAGAAGAAATTCCTGAGTGCAGAGCCAGGAGATACCCTTCTATATAGTCTGGTTTGGCATTCCCAAAATCACTCTCAGTCCTGAAAATGATTGGGGAGAGGTGTGCCAAGTGCTGAGTGACATAGGAAAGTGTCAGGGGGGACAAATGATTTGGACAGCTTCAAAAGGGGCCTGATGAGCTTGAGAGGTCTGATCCAATGCTCTGGGCCAAGAACAAGCCCCTCTAAGTGCCTTGCTTCAAATTCTTTCTCTTCACTGACTTGTGTATGCGTCGGCCTTCTCTGGACCAAATGTTCTCTTCTACAAAACAAGACTTTTAAGAAACTTTTCAACAGGATTGCTAAATACTATCATAAACAGTGCATGAGTCAGAGACACTTGAGATGCCTGAGGGAGATTGCAAAGTCCTTTGGGGAATATCACTTCTCCATGCATACCATAAAAATGCATAGGATTACAAAGTGCGCTAATTATATTAAAAATAGTATCAAATATTAAAAAAGCAAAGATTTATCATTTAGCCATTGACATGTTGCGTTATTAAAACATTAAATAACAAGGTCCCATGGCAGGTCTAATAAGCACCCTTATTTCCAAGAGGCAATTGGGGGTCTCCATTTTCAGAAGGCATCTGCTGTTCCCTACTGCGTCTGGAATTTATCTGTGGTTTCCATCACTGACTTACCATTAAAGAAAACGCTAAGATCTATGAACAAGAATGGCACTCTGTCCCCTTCCAAGTCCCCCCCCGACTTTCTAGCTGTAGGAAATCTCTGAAGCACAAGTGGCCTGATGGCCCAGTCTTGCTGGAGAGGCCCTCTGAGGAAGAGAATATGGATGTGATACTGAGGGGACCAAGAGGGACTACTGGGAATGGGGTGGAAAGTTGTGGGGAGCCTGCAGCTAGACTGTTCTTTCCTGAAATGAAGTTTCACTTGGTGGAGATTAACACCCCAGAGGGGGAATTTTCAAACACTCAAATACTGCTCCACCCTCCACTTTTCAGAACCTGGATGATGATGATGATGATGAAGGGTGCGCTTTCACTGTACCCCATCATCCCAGAAAAGATCATTGTCTGTAATGCAACTTGGCTTCCTCATCCAGCACATGGACATATGATATTCCTGTCCCTATTACTATGTCAGTTCAAATGCAGTCCTCAGGGGACAAAGCAGTAGTACAGTGGGAGGGGTGCTTGCCTTGCACTCAGGCAACTTGGTTTAATCCTCAGTGTTCCATATGGTCCTGAGTCCTACCAGTGGTGATTCTTAAGAATAGAGCCTTCTGAAGGAAGGAAGGAAGGAAGGAAGGAAGGAAGGAAGGAAGGAAGGAAGGAAGGAAGGAAGGAAGGAAGGAAGGAAGGAAGGAAGGAAGGAAGGAAGGAAGAAAGAAAGAAAGAAAGAAAGAAAGAAAGAAAGAAAGAAAGAAAGAAAGAAAGAAAGAAAGAAAGAAGAAAGAAAGAAAGAAAGAAAGAGAGAAGAGAGAGGAAGGAAGGAAGGAAGGAAGGAAGGAAGGAAGGAAGGAAGGGAGGGAGGGAGGGAGGGAGGGAGGGAGGGAGAGAGAGAGAGAGAGAGAAGGAAGGGAGGGAGGGAGGGAGGGAGGAAGGAAGGAAGGAAGGAAGGAAGGAAGGAAGGAAGGAAGGAAGGAAGGAAGGAAGGAAGGAAGGAAGGGAGGGAGGGAGGGAGGGAGGGAGGGAGAGAGAGAGAGAGAGAGAGAGAGAAGGAAGGAAGGAAGGGAGGGAGGGAGGGAGGGAGGGAGGGAGGGAGAGAGAGAGAGAGAGAGAGAGAAGGAAGGAAGGGAGGGAGGGAGGGAGGGAGGGAGGGAGGGAGGGAGGGAGGGAGGGAGGGAGAAGGAAGGAAGGAAGAAGGAAGGAAGGAAGGAAGGAAGGAAGAAAGAAAGAAAGAAAGAAAGAAAGAAAGAAAGAAAGAAAGAAAGAAAGAAAGAAAGAAAGAAAGAAAGAAAGAAAGAAAGAAAGAAAGAAAGAAAGAAAGGAAAGAAAGAAAGAAAGAAAGAAAGGAAAGAAAGAAAGAAAGAAAGAAAGAAAGAAAGAAAGAAAGAAAGAAAGAAAGAAAGAAAGAAAGAAAGAAAGAAAGAAAGAAAGAAAGAAAGAAAGAAAGAAAGAAAGAAAGAAAGAAAGAAAGAAAGAAAGAAAGAAAGAAAGAAAGAAAGAAAGAAAAGAAACAGTGATTCAAAGACAGGTCTTGGCAGGGTGAGCTCATGGGGCCAGCAGTCGACTAGCATTATCAGCTTTTCTGGTCCTCTTGTTCGTTGTGGCAGAGTTAGCAGCGTAAATTCCATCAGGCTGGAACAAATCATTCTAGGCCAGAGGCCCCGTGATCAGAGCCCAGGAAATAGGCTGATTCTAAACCCCAGTTTTGCTCATGACCAGCACTGGGGCCCACGGCTCAGTTTCTCCAAGCTTCAGTTTCTCCCTCTGTGCAATGGGAAAGTCAAAGCTTCAACAGGACCTGGCTCAAGTGGTTGGGCAGCTTCCTTGCCTGTGTGAGGCTCTGGGGTCTCCCATCTGCAGCCCTGAGATCATTCAGTGATAATGTTTCTCCATAGCTGGCCTAGATATGTAGTTCAACCCCTGGCTCCACAAGCTGAGTAAGACACCAGAACTCTCAGTTCCCAGACAACACACAAAATGTGAGATGTCTGAGGAGCTTCACCAGTAATTCCTGAGGCACCAAAAAAATCACAGTAGCCTATAAGGGAAGGGGAGAGATAAAAAACTAAATTGAAATTTTAAAGTTTTAGAAATGTAGCTGTAGTTTTCATTTATCATTGTTCATAAAATCTCACAATAATCTATACATGTGTCTCTTTCCCTAAACTTGTGGTGACCTTGGTCTGCTTTGCCTCAGAGGTTCGGGTGGGGGTGACAATTGTAGAAATTGGAACCTGGACTCCAGATGATGGGCAACTTCCGTCTTATCTCCTGTCCCCCAAGACTTTCTGGAGAAGGCTACCCTGCAGAGAGAGAGAGAGAGAGAGAGAGAGAGAGAGAGAGAGAGAGAGAGAGAGAGAGAGAGAGAGACCCCACACACACCAGTTCTCATCCCTCTTAACCAAAGCACATGAAGATACCTACAGGCCTCATCCAGGATCTTAGCCCCAAACTGCAGTTGACTTCAGCCACCCAAGAGGGATGCCAGCACCCCTCACCAATCAGGAGCATCCAGCACAGGTTGCCATAAGTGACCATTACTGTCCTAAGTTTTTAAGCTTTAAAGGGACTCATCACACCACAATCATCACTGAGACAGCTGTCATTTGGAGTGAATCTATGATTGAATTCAGTTCAACGATCTGAACATCAGGTGAACCAGTTTTTCTGGAGCCTTCCCTCCATGCAGAAGGCAAGTTTGCAAAGGGCCAGGGCAGATTCCAGGTACCCCCTTGCCTCTCCATCATCAGAACAGCTGGGCTCTCCTTCGGAAGCTGGAAGCAAACAGTGTCTGCTCTTCACTGAGATGTCTGTTCGCTGCCTTTTCTAGGTCCTCTCTCTCCTTCCATCTCAGATAGAGCCAGCATTTGCCAAAATAAACTAGGGCACAACTCACAGCCAGAAAACACCAACTGCCTGGATGACTTGGCTGGGCTATTGGCTTCTCTCTGTGTAACACACTTTTCCTTTTATGTCTGTAGAATCTTCCCCTGGGGGAAGTGGAGATGATATCAAAGACACCCAGTGCTTTGGGGAGTTTATTACAATGATGTGGTCATCATTAAGTATGGTTCCTATTGTGTGCTCTCCACATTTCCATCCATGACCTCATGAATCCTTATTCCAATACTATGGATTTTATGATTAATCTCATTTCACCAAAGGGACTCTGAGATGTGCTGGTGTGTAAGTGTGCCTGTGTCTATGTGTGTGTGTGACAAGTTTGTAGGTGGCAAAGTTGGGCCCATGTCTGTCCAGTCCCTAAGATGCAGCTATTGGTTTCTATGCTGATGTTTCTATCCAGAATCAAGTTGTGAACTGATGTCCAGAGTAATTCCACCCCAGATTTACGTGTAACTACCTGCAAGACCCTCCCATTCCTTTTGGGAGGGGTCTTGGGGAGATTATAAAAGGTTTGGCCTCAGGGGTTTTTTAGATTTTGCCGGCATGGAGTGGTAGCAGGAGCAGAGATGGCTGAGAGACAAGTACAATGCAGGGCTGAATAGATATCCAGTGTAAAAGATTATGAGATAAGCCACACAAGTTGGCCAGGGCAAATAAAGATATTTTCTAGAACCTGTCTGAATGATTTCCTTGCCTCTACCTGAAGTTGCTGATCACCGGCTAGAGAAGGAGGTGCAGCCACATGGCCTAGGACGGCAGAGAAAGGCACCTCCATGCGTCCCCTCCATCCAAGCCCATTCTAAGGGCTTTCTTTATTATTTTAATCAACAATGGAGCAGGAAGTGGACACTTAACAGGACATCTGTGTCTTAGCAAGATGGACCTCTCTTTTTCCTGAACTGTGAAACTTAAGGGTCCTTAATTTTTCCCTGTGTGTTCCTGTTGCAATCCCTGTTGGATGGGCCAGATTACTTCATACTACTCACTAACAGTCCATGCTCTTCCACCAAGTATTTCAGGAGGAGCTTGGATTACCAGGAGCTGTTTGTGGCATTAACCATGGTAGCACAGAAAGGCCTAGAGGGCTGTATCAGAGGGACTCCTCATCCTGAGCTCTCTGAACAGTTGTGCTTTAGGAATGATCACTCACTATATGAGTGTAACCTAGAGCAGGGTTCCTACTGGGTCAGGTAACTGATAGAACAAACGACCCAAGAAACACCAGCCAGGAGAAGGTCGCAGAATACAGAAATAGACCTCCAGCAGGAATTCCAATGTTTGACTTAATGATTGTTTTCCTGTTGTTCTATGGAATTTATTTTCGTGGGGGGGGCACATTTGGCAGTGCTCAGAGTTTATTCCTGGCTCTGTGCTCCAAGAGAGAAAAATTTGGGAAGTAGAGTCTGCTTGAACATCTGTGGAGTTGTCTCCAACAGGACAGGGCTTGAAATCCAGGCCTGAGGACTGTCATGCCGTCTTGTTCATCTGCTCAGCATCCAAGGAATTCCCAAAGCATGCCAGGACGATTCCAGATAGAGCTCCCACTTTGACCACACTCAGGTGTTCCCTCAGGCCTTCAGGATTTTCAACTTCATAGTTACAAACGGAGTTGGGATATATTAGTTCTACAGACTCTAAAGCCGAGAAGCCCTTCAGGTTCAAGGGATGGTGAGGTCCTCAAGAAGTGATTGTTAAGACCAGTGCCAAGAGCAAGCCCTGAACATGTTAGAGTGGCCTAAATTACCTCCACACGCAAAAGATGTAAAACTTTTAATATAATTCTTTTTTGTTTTGTTTTGTTTTTGGGCCACACCCAGCATTGCTCAGGGGTTACCCCTGGCTGTCTGCTCAGTAATAACTCCTGGCAAGCACAGGGGACCATATGGGACACTGGGATTCGAACCAACCACCTTTGGTCCTGGATTGGCTGCTTGCAAGGCAAACGCCGCTGTGCTATCTCTCCGGGTCCTAATATAATTTTTAATCAAGAACTTGATTTAATGTATTTGTTGACTTGTGTAATTCATGTAAGTTACACATCAAAAGTAAGTCCTTGGGGCTGGAGCAATAGCATAGTGGGTACGTCATTTGCCTTGCACGTGGTTGACCCAGATTCGGTCCCTGATATCCCTGATGGCCCCCAAGCCTGCCAGGAGCTATTTCTGAGGGCAGGGTCAAGAGTAACCCCTGAACACAGCCAGGTGTAACCCAGAATATCACAAAAAATGAAAATTCTTTATGATAAAATATGAGCACTGACTAAAATTTAGTAGGAGCAGACTAGCCCTTGGCATGATCTCTGTCATCCTGGCTGTGTTTTTCTGGAGCAAGAATACAGAAAATGGGGCATTTACCTTACATGTAGCCAACCTGGGTTAGATCCCTGTCATCCCATATAGTCCCTGAGTGCTGCTAGGAGTGATCCTAAATGCAAAGCCAGAAGTAACCCCTGAGCTTTGCTTGGTGTCCCCCCCATGGCCCTCAAAAAAGGCATAAGGAGGGCTCTTGACTTGACTCAGGTTGAAAAAGTTTCATAGAGCAAATTCTTCAGAGTTGGAAAGCTTCCACTCCAACATGTGTCCCCCTCCCTCAGTCATCCCCTCATCTTGTCAGGGAGCTAGGATGCAAGTTTTTGCCCCCTTCTCTGTGAGCAAGAGCCACAGGGATAAGAAATAACCTCTGTGCATCTTCCTTCCTTTCTGATTTTCAGTTTTGTCTTTTCAGAAAATGTGTATGTAAACTCATTTGAATCACACCCAGTAGCCCTGCAGGTTCCATTTACTTTTATCTTAGACACAATAAATCTTTGATCCCAGCTCCTCCGGGATGCGCTGCTCCCCTCCTGTCACACTCGCCACTTCCCACCTGCCAGGATCCAGTAAGAAACAGTCCTTGCAAGGATGCAAATGGAATAGAGGAAGGTTCTGGAATCAAAGAGCAATAGGGACTCAAAAACAATGGGGTCTCACCGCATCCCTTGGAGCTGATGTTATTGAATTCTACTTGGTTAGCACCATCCAACAGGAATATAATGCATGCCCCACATATAATCTTACATTTTCTGTGGGTCAGATTAAAAAGTAAAAGCAAGCAACATGCATAATTGATTTGAGAGCATTTAATTTAGCCCAAGACAATAAAATAGTATCATTATAGCAAGTAGTCAATATAGTAATTATTAATGAGATAGCATTCTACTTTTATAAACTTGTGGGGCCACATTCATGATGTTCAGGCCAGTGTTGCCTAAGGACCAGGGATTGAATCTAGAGCAGAGCTTCATATATGCAAGGGATATATGTGTTCTATCACAGGAGCAATATTCCCTCTATCACATGTGTGTGCATGTGTACACATGCAGTCTTCAGAAGCTGCCATTTGTATTTTGTACTTTACTCATCTATTTCTCAACTCAGCTACCATATTTCAATGCTCAGTAGTCATGCACAGTGAATATTTACCATCACATATGATGTAGCTCTATATCTTTACTACTTCTAGTCTCTTGTATATGTTCAGTTCTGAAAAAGGTATATTGAAAATCTCCATCTTAAACCACACTTACTTTGTGGTACTTTCCTTCTATCTTGAATAGTTGTTTGGATATTTAGGGGCTATATTGTTGGTCACATGCTTATTGATGGTCATAATCTTTTTTTCTGCAAAGTAAATCCTCTATCATTATATGTGCACCTCTTTATTTTTCTGACTCATGCTTTGGCTTTCAATTCCATTTGAATTTGCACTCTCAGGTATCATTAATACTGCCTTGTTTCCTTAAATTTCCTTGGTATCTTGTACCTTCCCTCTGAATTTCTTCCTTTCATATGAATTGGCTGTTTTCCATCTCGGTTTCTGTTTGTGGGTCTCTTGGTTTTTCCTTTCACAATGAACTGACATTTTCACCTTCTACTCTCTTTTGTAATTTGGGTTTTTTGTTTATTTATGGACTCTGCTGCCTTGTCATTTTGACTTCCCCTGGCCTCTCAGAAGCCATCAACCATTTGGATATCCCCATGCATCATTACACCAAATCCCTCACACTGGCTCAGAGCAAATGTTAAGGAAATGAATTCTCTTGACCCCCTCCCTGCCTTAGAGATTCTATTCTCACGGGGCAGCGTTAAGTTCTATTTTAGCTCTCACTCCAAGTGATTCTCGAGATCTAGCAATCAGGGGGCTGTGCCCAGCCCAGAGCCATTTCCCTTCTGCCATATGGAATGAGTTGCCTGGCATCATATCAGATGGTCTGAGCATGTGAATAAGACCAAGGATAAAGCCAGGGTGAGCCTCAGGGATAGATGGTTTCAATTAGTTCTGCTGCTTGGTGACTTACAGCAGAAAGGGACAGATGTGTTTTCCCAATAAAATCCCAACCTGTACAAATGTCCTTTCACCCAGAGCCCAACCCTCTCTGTTTAAGAGTTGATTTATTTTAAGTATTATAATATTGGTTTTTCTTTTTCTCTTTTGGGAGGTGGGATGCAATAAGGCTCTGTTTACTAAAGAAATGGAGAGGGAATGTTTTGAGTTCTGCTTAATTCAAATGAATGCATAGGCAAACAACCCAAAATGATGCCTGGGATGCGCCTCTGTAAAATTGAGGGGTAATGACCCCCAGCTTAGGGGAGAAGTCGATGATCCGTTTCAGTGTCTAAAGCCATAAGCATCTGTCAAAGTTGCCTGCAGGAGCTGCCAGAATAGGGAGAGCCCTCATCCCTCCCTTCTTCTTCCTCTCCACCTCCCTCCCCCAGAGATTCTTTTCCTCCTCCCTCCTCCCCTCTTCTACTCATTTACCTTTCTGCCTCTCTCCCTCCTTTCCTCTCTCTTCTTCCTTATTTTGTTCCTATTCTTCCTTTTCTTTATTCCTCCCCTTCCCTTTTCTTCTCTTTCCTCTCAGAAGAGGCAGACACAGTGATTGGGATAAGGTAGGCACTTACAGATCAGTTGTCCTTCACTTCTCTGTCTCTTCAAGGCCACACAACCCCCCCCCAAAACACACACACACACACACACACACACACACACACACACACATCTTTCTTTCTACTCCCAGGGCCCTTTTTCCTCAGTAGCTCTTCTCAGGAGTAGAGGCTTCTAATGACTATATCAGATTCATAGCACTGACACCCTGAGCGAAGGGTTCCTATGGGGTGATTGTCTACAAGGTCTTAGAGGCCCTCATGCCCCTTCGGGCCTAGTGCACACACACACACACACACACACACACACACACACACACACACACACACACACCTCTGGCAGGAAATTGGAGCTTGTGTGAACTGTGTGGTTGGAACCAATACAGTCACACAAGTTTTTGTATTGGCTCAGTACCCTGGAAGGGGTGGCCTCCTGTCAGGTGAGGCCATGCTGGTGTCCCTGGGAAGGAAGGCAAGGTCTCTAGGTAGAAATTTTCCTCTGCGGAATGAGAGAGCAGCCCTGACAGAGATCAATGGGGTGCCAAGGCTCATGCTGCTCTTATAGGCACCAAAATCCACTCTCCGGCCTTATAAAGACAAGTTCACTGGCCTCTGGCTTAGACCCAACAGCACTCCACAAGGCAGAAACCCCTAATCACCCCAGGCTCCTGCCAACCAGAGAGGAGCAAAGCCAACAGCACTTCAGGTTCTGGAGGCCAGGCCCCCTGCAGGTAGCAATCAGTGACTAAGCTTCCTCTGACAGAGCCCCTCTCCCCTTACTCTATTTTTTTCTTTTTATTAATATCTTTATTTAAACACCTTGATTACAAATATGACTGTAGTTGGGTTTCAGTCATGTAAAGAACACCTCCCTTCACCAGTGAAACATTCCCATCATCAATGTCCCCTTACTCTTGACCAAACCCCAGCTCCCCTCACCCATGATTTATTTGGTCTGCCTGTCCCTCAGGCATGACATGGCCCCATCTCCCCTCACTTCCAATTCAACCCCTTCTACATGGATCCCTCTCTTCCCTGTAGGACCAGGCATCACTCCCTTCTCCTGTTTCCCTCTACCTGATTGACCCTTTGCCCCCCACTGATTTACTTGTCACCCACAGTTTGGCTTACATACTCCACTTCAGAGATGCCTTTTCTGTGGATGGGTGTCCTCAGAGTCACTGCTGCCACAACCCATAAGACTCTCTTCTCCCCTTCTTTGTAGGACACAAAGCCTAGGAGATGAACCCCTGAAGCCCAGTCTACCTCATTTGAACATGCTACATCTTCAAAGACCCTCTGACTTTGGCAAGTAAGGTCACAGGGGACATTCTGGGTGGGTGAGGGGGGTCACCAAGGGAGTATTTTTCAAACCAATACACCTGTGTTGAGTCTTGGGGCAATTTTGCCCCTAGAGTAGAGAGCAATCCTTCACCCCTGACAGCTCCATTTATCCTGCTTTCCCCAGGCTGGTGTTTAAATGCAGCCTATACTGGCTCATGGGGAGCGAGACTGGAATGCAGGGAGTGTGTGTGTGTGTGTGTGTGTGTGTGTGTGTGTGTGTGTGTGTGTGTGTGTGTGAGAGAGAGAGAGAGAGAGAGAGAGAAAGAGAGAGAGAGAGAAAGAGAGAGAGAGAGAAAGAGAGAGAGAGAGAGAAATATTTCCCTTTTCCTCCATCCCTGAGATGTTTGTTTTTGCATGAAGGCAAAGCTGACTTGTAATCCAGCTCCAATCCAGAGTATTTACCAAAGGAGCCCTATAAAGAAGCCGCAGAAGGGAGAGGCATGGTCACCTGGGGCTTGAAATAGGGAACTCTGGGGGATCAGCTTTTTCCCACATGCTGGGCAGTTCTGAGCCTTCAATAGGAAGAACAAAGAAACTGGAGAGCCTCAGGGAAAGCTTCCAGAGAGAGAGACCTGCTGCTTCCTGGGCCATAGGCCAGGATGCCCAACATATTCTCTCCCCTTATACCATCTAGTAGACACAGTAGGGGTCCAACACAATCCTCTGAAAGTCCTTTGACCTTTTGTGTTCCTGGTAGAGGGAGCAGAAAGGGGACTTCATGGTTGGTGCTTCACCTCTCATACTTTCTAAGAGCCAATCTTTGAAAATCTCATAGTAGATGAGACAATATGGTTCTAACAGAGCTTACCTTTATGTTTTGGGTGCATAAAATAACTGCACCTTCACCATTCTTAAATTACGAATTTGCTTTTTCCTTCCCCAAATCCTAATTCCCTCCCCTAAAGTTAAGTGATCTGGGTTCTACAGTCAGAGACAAGGTTCTTGTTTTTCCAAGTTTTGTTTCTTTACACCCCAAATATAAGTGAGATCATACAGAATTTGTCTTCCTCCTTGTGACTTATTCCACTTAGCATGACATTTTCTAATGCCATCTACAGTGCTGCATAGTGCAAGATTTCATCTTGTCTTAGAGCTGAGTCATAGTCCATTGTGAAACCTACCACCATCTCTTCACCCGCTCCTTTACCCAGAGGCATTTGGGTTGTTTTGAAGTTTCTGGTCAGTACACATAGCACAGCAATGAACAGGGTTGTTTAAGTATCTTTCAAGGTGAATGTTTTAATATTTTGGGGATGGATGTCCAGGAGTGGAATGGTTGGACCATCCAGAGCCCTTCCTAGACTTCTGACTTCTAGCGTTCAGCTAGCAGGGCAGGAAACACAAATGTCCAGGAATTGAAGAGCCAGAAATCGCCAACCTGGTGCTTCCAGTGGCTGCATTTAACCAGCCACTTAAATGCTCAGTGGTGTGAGAGCCCCAACTTTCTCTTCTCAGAATGTGACTGGCACACCAATGAACCCTGCCACTGAACTGCCAACTGTAGCCACCCATAAGACCTGGGTCAGATCCTTGCCTGCCTCTTCCACTTCCCTTTCTGTTTCCCAACTCCCATAGAGAGGACCACTTTGTTTTATAAGTCTCTTGCAGAGAAGTCTCATGTCCTATAGTGTCTGCTTCTGGAACATCCCTTTTGGAATGTCCTTTGGTCCCACATATCCCTGAATCTGGCAACCAGCCCAAGAGTTATTAGAAAGACCCAAGGCCCTTCCTCTCTTTCAGTTACCCCAACCCCACCTTCCCTTAGTGCCATAACCCTGGGATGTGTGTGTGGTACCTGAGATGTAATTTCTTATGGGAGATGATCTTTGGCACCCTCAATAATGCACAGTCATTATAACATGCTGACACTGACATACTAATGTACTAACATGATGACATGGTAACACATGAATGTGTTAACACAGAACATACTGACATGCAAAATTCTAGCATGTTGGCATTTGAACAGTCATACAAAACAGGCATGCTAACACTGTGAATTGCCAACATGCTGCCATGCTAACATGTACATATATTAATGTATAGACAAGTTAGTGTCCAAAACTGCTGGCACAATGATATGCTGATATGATAATATGTTAATGTACTGGTATGTTAACATGAATGCATACTAACATGTTATTTCACAGACACACTGACATGCTTATATGCAAGCACACAAGTATATAAACATACTAGCATGCTGACATGCTAACACATTAATGTGTTAATGCACTAACATGCCAACACATTAACATTCCAACATGTCAACATGTAAGCAGGGTTTCTGGGAAAGATTTGGAAGGCAGAGATGGAGTCTTGCTGTGGCCTGCAAGCATGCAGCCCTCTTTTCCTCTCCCTTCTCACTTCACTCCCACCCCACCTCCTTTTCTGAGCACTAATAATCCTGCCCCCATGGTGATTCAATGAAAAAAAAATAATCCTTCCCTCAGCTGCATGAAGGCTAAGCCACTGAGATTGAAAAGGGGCCACTGTGATAATGAAGATGATAAGGTGTGATGAGTTTTAGGGTGTTAAAGTTCCTGAGGATATTTTTTTAATTTAACTTTTTTTGGTAGATAGAACTCCCAATTTGTGATATTCAATCTACTGGGCTAAGGGTCAGTGCAATGGTGCTAGGACAGAGTACATTTTTGTCTCTGCAATAGAGGGGGTTGCCTGCATCCTACCCACATCCCACACCTACTAATAGCTCAGGGCACCATGTAGTGCTGGGGATAGAAGCCAGGTCAGTTCTGGGTACCGTGTGACCATAATCCTATCACCTGACCCCAGGCTTACTTTGAAATGGCATTTCTAGAGCCCAGGAAGTGACAAGGTATCCTAAGACAAGACATCTGGTGAGATTTGAGGTCTGTGAGCCCAGAGGAGAGCCATTTGGGATCCTATCAGGGTCTCTTCCAGTTCTTGCCTTGTACACAGCTGTGTGGGTGTTGGAGACTGACATTTCCCAGAAGACACAGATCTAAAGACTTTGGGGTGACTACAGGCTGGATTTGAAACCCACTGGGCAAAAGCCCAGTGTTTTTATTGTTTTTATTTCTTTCTATTTATTTTCCAAATTGTTCATAATACAGTCCTTTCAGAAATTAAATGTTCAAATACCAATTCCACCACCAGTGTGACCTTCCCTTCACCACTGTCCCCAATTTCTGACCCACCACCTTTGCCTGCCCCCTTGCAGGCACAAACAAATTTAATTTATATTGTTTGTTACAACACAGAGTCAAAGGGAATGGCCAAAAATTAGATCAACAAAGGTCAATTTGAAATGATTATTAATCTCTCTGTGATGTTCCTCAAGTCAGCATCTAAGGACTTTCTGGTCTGCAAGTGGTGATTGTTAAGCCTTCTGTGTTACTGTTTAGGCTCACCGAGACTGGTTATTCTAAGTCATTTTCCCTTCACATTTCCTATGATATTATGTCCAGAATCATGAATAAACTGGCTCCAAATACAGAGCAGACTCAAGTCCTCATTTGGTAGGAGTCCTCATTAACTTTTAACTGTGCCTTTTACTAACTCTCCTAACCTGTGACCTGCACATGGATTTTATATAGGAGTCATTTCTAGCAGTGCTGAAGATGGAGAAATAGTGCCAGGGATGGGACTTTAGGCCTAAACACAGTTTAGGCATGTGCTCTGTAGCTTCAGAGACCTCTGGGTCCTCAAATTCTCTTCATTATCCTACCCCCTTCTCATTTTGCACCATTCACATTTTATAGATGAGGACGTTGAAGCTCAAAGCAACTATGTCCCATAAAGTCTCATGAAAAAGAGGTGAAAAATAAAGAGAATTTTTTTTGTTGTTTTTTGGGCCATACCCAGCGATGCTCAGGAGTTACTCCTAGCTCTGCATTCAGAAATCTCTCCTGGCAGGCTCAGGGGACCATATGGGATGCTGGGGATTGAATTCGGGTTTGTCTGGGTCTACCACATGCAAGGCAAACACCCTACTGCTGTGCTATCACTTCAGCTCCCAAGTTCAGAGATTGTTTGCTTATTTGGTGGTAGGGGCTTGTCACATAAATGCCTCCTTTGAAGGATGAGAGGTAGGTGTCAGAAATAAAGAAAACACTCCCCAAAAAACCAAAAAAAAAAAAAGAAAAGAAACTGGTCAACATAGATCACAGCCATGATAGAACATAAACAGTTGGTCCATGTTCAATAAGTCAATAAATGAGGGAGGATAAAATTAAGTGTTGCATTAATTGGCATTAACTGCCAGTCACGGGGCCCACAAAAAAAAAAAAAAAAAGAAAACACTCGCCAATTCCAGTTAGTAGAAATGTGGAAGGCCTAGGTAGGGGTATGGCATGAGGCAGGATGGGTCAATGGGCAAAGCATTGGCTGGAAAGATGCTCAATTTAGACCCTTAAATCTGCCTGTCATCTGCTGTGTTTCACTGGGAAAGTTACTCAACACCCTCCTATGTGGGAAGAAAGGTGGTGATTCTTTCAGACTCAGCAATGGCCATCCCACTCCCACTTCTGAGCATGACTGCAGAAGGTCTGAGAGAGGAGGCCATGTTCCCACTGTTCTGGTACAAAGAGGCCAACACTGATCGCTGATGATTCAGCACAGCCTGGACAAGCTCTCTCCACCCCCAACATGGCCACTTGCATCAGCTTTGGGTCCCCAGCTGTCCTCTGATCAGAACCAGCAGAGCCATTTATCATTTATAAACCACATAGAATTAAAGCCATAGTTGCCAAAATCTATTCCAGGAGCAGGGGAGAGTTGGAGGGTGAGCAAGAGAGCTGGGGAGTGGAAGGGGAAAGGCAGGCTCTGAGTAGAGGGCAGGAGGGGAGTGAGGTTTTAGAGGGGAAAGGATCCAGGTGGAATTTTTGCTCATGATTGTGACCTTATCTGCAAAGAAACAAAGAAGACAGAGGTCAAATAATTAGACCTGGTGTGGGGCAGAACAGTGCTTTGAACTGAGGTGGCCCATCTTAGGGGATGCTCTTAGCCCTATTGGAGGAAGAAGTCAGAACCTAGGACTGGAATCTCTAAGACCAGAGATTCTAGAGAAGAAAGCATGAGGCCAATGGCCATGGCAGGAACATGGCAGGACAGTTCTGAGAGGGGGTTCCATGATGCTTGGGCCTTTTCACCAGATCCAGGCTATGAAAATGATGATGGAGAGAGACCCACTGAAGGAGATTTCTTGGACAGCTGATGAGACTTTCATAAACATCCCAAATTGCCTTAATCTGGCCCAGAGCTGCTCCACCCCAGGTTTCCAGGGGCACTGTCTCCTTGGGCTAGTCCAGAAGTGGGTAGCCACTCTACACAACTCTCTCCTTCCAAGGTTTGCAAAGGAGAGACCCAGACCCATCTATGCTTGAGAGTGTGTGTCACCCAAGGTCAATAGGGATACTGCGGTGCTTTCTGAACCTCCATTCCAGAACCAAGATGGACTGCTAACTGCCAGGAGGTAGGTAGCTGGTCACCCACAGTCTCTCTCTGAAGAGAGTCCCCCTGCCTAGAGGTGATTGTTTCCATATCCTCATGGTTGGTCACTCCTAGTGTTCATGAAAGACTGCCCCTGATTTGGTTCTGGACTTAGGTGGAGGCCAGCACAGCTTTTAGCTCAGAGAATTGGCTGAGTGGGGACTAGAGGCAGCTCAGCTCTCCTGCTCCATCTGTTGCCCTCGATTGCTAGCAAAGTTCAGTGAGGCTATATATCTTTCCAGGGATCCAAGCCAACTGGTTCAGGCTGTGTGTGCTCTTGCAGGTGTGTGTGGCTGCAACAGATAAACATGAGGTGGGGATACACATATATGTAAGTACATATGTAAATAAACATGTTGTAGGTGCATAGATATACCTGTTTGCATGTGTGTTATGTATGAGTGTACACTATTTGTGTATAGAGTTATGCATGGTGAGTGGGCTCACATACATTGTGTGAATGCATGCATGAGTGTAAACACAAATGTGCTTATATGTGCATTGAGAATGTGCTTACATGCAAGTGTGAGTTGTGAATGAGCACTTGTGTGAACATGCATATATTTATTTATATGTGTATTTGTGCATGCATGTGCTGCACATGTGTGTCTGTGCATGTGGATGCACGTGAGTGCTAAGATTTGGGTCCATGTGAGCAGGATCATGGAAATGTGCATGGGACCAGTGTGTTACCCAGATCCTATGGAGGCTGACAGAGTGAGCTGCAGGAATTATCCAGCCCAGGTCCTCAGCTCCTTCCCTCATCTTCCTCTTGATTCAGTGACATTGGTAGAAAAGGTGGGATTCTATTTGGGGCAGAGTCCACGTGGTCCCACAAGGTGAACACTCCCAGCAGATTCACCCCACCTCTCTGGCCTCTATCTCCTTCTTTCCTTCCAAGCATCACCCCTGAGTCTAAGTAAGACCCTGGAGAAAGGATGAGGAATTCAGGGGTTAGGTATGGAGAAGGGGAGAGATGAGGGGTCCTAGGGTCCAGTCTCAGACTGCACCAACCAACCAACCACTGTCTACTATCCCTTTAATGAAGTTCACATCACAACCGGCAACCCCATTGCAGAGCCATGATTCACCTCCAGTGCCCCCCAAGACAAGCCTCAGGACAGATACCCCTCTCTGAGCAACCCCAACTTAGTTGTCCTAGCCTCCACCCCGGCCAGGTCCTGCCCTCCACCAGCTGCACTCCCAGGCATTGGGCGGTGGGGGGCAGAACTATCCCTGTGCTCCAGATCCTGGCTTGGAAGTCCTATACTTTGTCTTTGGGGTAAGATGAGAGATCTTGCTGCCCCCCCCCAAATCCCTCAGAACACTGTACCTGTGAAAATGTGTGGATCCAGGTTCTAGGGATGGACTGGGGTTTGAGTCACAGTAATGCTAGTGGAGCGATGCTATTCCCATACTCTGCTGTGTTCAGAGTACTAGAGCTCAAACCCCTGTCCTCACATGCAGAGCTGACACTTAGCTCATCAGTACGCTGGCTCACTGGTCTTGCCTCAGATTCGAACCCACAGAGTCAGAGCTAAGTGACCAGGGCACGCAGCTGCTAGGCAGCTGAGAAGTTAGGAACCTTCAACTAAATTGTCATTTTAGCAGTCACATGGTTTTGCGCGCCCGCGTGTGTGTGTGTGTGTGTGTGTGTGTGTGTGTGTGTGTGTGTGTGTATTGACCTTAGAGGTCAAAATAAAATGACCAGATCATTTCACAGGTAGGAAGTTGCCGAGATGGCTGCCTCGACCAATTCTGGGCTTTTTCCCTGGGTCATTGATTGTTCTGATCTAAAAGCACAGGGCTTTACATTGATTACTGTTCAATTTCTTCTTGTTGATTTTGGCCCAGCCAGATGCCTGGGCAGAGAGCTTTGGATCATAAATCAACTGTATCCAAATGACTTGTGCTTTCGAGGTTTGGACGAGCACAGCACTGTTGTCTTCATCCAAGTCTCTGGTGAGATGGTCGCGCAGGCTGGAGCCAGGTCGATGCTTTGCATTGTAAGTGCCTCTCTTCCCTCTCAATCCCTTCACTGAACCTTCAATCCTCTGGCTACCAGGAACTGGTGAACCTGCCATCCTCTCTAGAGAGAAGGAGGGGCTCACTCTGGGGAGACTTGGCTTGGGCTCCTTGGCTAATCCTAAACCATGGCGCCTGCTTTGCCAGCTGCTTCCCAATTTTCAGTCTTTTGAGGCAATTTCTTGCAGACTGTCTCTGCTTATTTGGCAAACCTAGAGAACTCCTGTTCCCATCTCCTTGCAATTTATTCACTTCCTGGATCCAGCGACACCCCCTCATGATCTTGGAAGCCATGTCTATAGAGTAACTATGTCATTTTTCAACAGAAGGTGAGAACTTTGAGTGTCTTAGTAATCATTAATATTTTCTGTGTGACAGACTTTCTTAAAAATTAGCAACTTAGGAGCCTGAGAGGTAGTACAGCAGGTAGGGTGCTTGCCTTGCATGCAGATGACCTGGGTTCAATTCCCAGTACCTTATATAGTCTCCTAAGCAACATCAGGAATGATCCCTGAGTGTAGAACCCATTGTAGCTCAAAACAGAAATTATTGATTAAAAAAAAAAAACAGGAACATAGATAAAAAGTTTCTGTAGGTGAAGCAGTTGAGAATAGTTTAACTGAGCTGTTTTGGATTAGAACATTAGGTCCTTTTTGGGGATCCAGGGTTCATTCATATGATGTTCTGAAGAGGTAGATCAGATGGCTGGCATATATATATATATATATATATATATATGAAAGTTCACCCAGGCTGGGGTCAATTCCCAAAATGGCTGATGTAATGGTTCATGGCCATCCCTGTGGGCAGTTGGACAGTCCCCTTGAGGTGGCAGTACACCTTTGCTGGTTTGAATGGTATGAGAAAACAAAAAAGGAGGCCACCTACCTTTCGTGACCCAGTCCAAGCAGGGTCATCTGTATTTGATTCATTAGAAACATGTCACTAAGTCCAAGAGGATTAGCCATCAAAAGGCCCGCTTTTGAAAAAAAATGTCCCAGAGTGCACTGAGATATTTTAGGCTCATCACAGAGATATTATATAATCATACCAAGATGAAGAATTTGAACCAAAACTATCCTTGGCAAATCATAATTGGTTATATGTGTCTATCTACTCACCTCTTCAATGCTTGAATGCTATGAATCACAGTTTTTAAAAATCTATTGGACCCTTCCCCCCTAGGTGGATAAAGCAACAAAAATACATGAGATGTGTTTTTATCGCATGTCTTTTTCTTGATTAAATTTTTTTATGGATTCACCATTAGATACAAAGTTAAAAATGTTTATAATGAATGCTGTCATCCCTATAGGAATACACCAATTTAACAGAAAGGTCATCTAACAACAAGCATTTTCCAAACATTCTGCCATAGTATTTGTGCTTTCATTTAAAAAATGAAAAATTAATAATTTTCATACATGTGCTTGCTACTGAACTTTTTCTTTTATTCATTCATTCATTCTTTTAAACTTTATTCCCTCTTTCTTTTTTTCTTTCTATATATTTTTTGTTTGTTTTTCATTTATGTTTTTGAGCCACAGCAGGTGACGCTCAGATGGTTACTCCTGGCTATGCACTCAGAAACCACTCCTGGCTTGGGGGACCATATGGGATGCTGGGTATCGAGCTGAGGTCTGACCTAGGTCAGCAAGGCATGCTGCTCTATTGCTCCAGCCCCTCTTTCTATATTTTTAATAACTTTGCTTTCACTTATTGGAAACATGTATTATGAACAACTATGTCAAATATGTGGTGCATTTTCCTTAAATAGATTTTTAAATTTTCAAAAAAATGTTGTTTACAATTAAATTTCAGTCATACAATGTTCAAGCATCCATTCTTTCACCAGTGTATATTTTCTACCACTAATATCCCCAGTTTCTCTCCCATTTCCCCCTCCCTTGCCAGCCTACCTCTATGACAGATACTTTTTCTTTTCTCTTGTTTTGTCTCTTTCTCCCCCTCTCTCTCTTTCTCCTCTCCTCTCTTCACATGATTGTGTACAGAAGAAAGCTATAAACTTATACCCTTTTAGGATCCCGGAGAGGGTCTGAAAATAAACCTGACAAATGCTACCTATGTTCAGACTGGGTCAGCATGTGCGGCCTCAGCCTGGAGGGGACTCGGTGGCCTTTTATCCTTCCTTTATTCTCTTGATCCTTTAAAAATATCAGGACAGAAGTGGTTAGATGTAGGTAGGGTGGAGTAAGGTTTCTGGGAGCCTAGGATAGCTGTCTCTCTGCTATTTTGTTCTGCCTAGTCAAATCAGCTCTTATTACTCAGGGCATATGTGCTAGAGGTGAACTCTCACTCCATGCCCAGTCTCCACTCCTCCACTTAGCTGAGCTTTCTTAGTAAAGATCAGACTAGCAAGCAGCTTCCCTCCCATGGTAGACAGCAAATTAAAAACAAGGTCCCTGAACTCACTTTCCAGATTCATTTGAACTTTATGCCTGGCTGAGCCCATATTTGCCCTGGGTGAGAAGGATGAAGATTTGACAGTCTGTAAAGCCTGTAAAAATCAACCAGGGAGGACTCTCTAAGGGAGCCTCCAGACAGATTGTCATAGCTGATCCTCTTTGGGGACCCAGAGTTCATTCATTCCATTGCTACTGCATTAGCTATTTGTGGTTTCCAGATTCTTCCCTGTTGAGAAATTTGACCTTGAAGCAGTAGCTGAGGGACATATAAAGACAAGAGTCCAGCCCTTTACCAGCTAACACCTGGACCTTATGTTTGGTTTATCTCTGTCTTGATTCATAGGATCAGTCATGTGGGTTAGTTTGTCACCCAGAGATTCCAGGGCCTTAGGCTGAAACCAACTCCTCGTGGAGACTTGGCCTGTTCTAGTCCTTTTTCTCATCTCTTCTCCTTTCCCAAACCAATCATGAGTACTGAATCCTTGCCTCAGGCTCTGCTTTCAGGAAACCATATTAAAACACAGAGAGATTCTCTATGTTTCTAGTTCTGGAAAAAACCATACTGCAGTATTTCAGGGTAAAGGATCTCACCCTCTCCTTCCACCTCCCCCACCATAGACAGCTATCAATCCATTCCTTCTGTGACTGCAGGTAGGCTCCTATCTCTAACCCTGGAAGTTTGGAAGCAAGAGGTGAAACAAAATGATTGAAAACAGAAAGATTTTATTAGGAAAAAGCAGGAGAGAAACAACCTCCCTCCAGGCAGCATGGAAGGGTCACAGAAGAGAAATCTGAAGAAGCGTAGTGATTTTTGCTCCCTTTTATACCTCTCTACCTAGGAAGTGAACAAACACTTTTGTATATTTTCATTAAGTCTAAATGGTGTTGATCTCCCTCTTCAGGGGCCCTCAAACCCTGAGGTTAAGAGAGACACAGGCAGAATGTTGGGATTACTGTAGTCTAGCCTTTGTACTATTCAGACTGACTCCTAACATTCTATTACTCCATCCTAATCGTATCCTGATTATTTCCTCTTGTTCCTCACTGGTCCCTTTATGTTTTCCTCCTTACTACCCTTAGCCACATGGATTTCTGCTTGATTTGGCTCTGTCTTGCCAGTTCTTCCCCTCTCTCCCAACTGTGACAACAACCCTCCAAGTAGAGCCCAATTCCAGCTGGCCATCCTGTTTGGTTTCCCTCCGATTCACTGCCACCTGCCTGGCAGACATTTGAGAACCTCTGTCTGACGCCCAGGCACCAGCTCTAAAAATCTCTCTCCCCCAGCTCCTCCTCCTGGCCACCGACTGCTGGGAACAGTGCTCCTGGCTCCAGCACTTCAGGCTTCAAACTTGGCCGAGTCCCCATCCCTTCTCTCCCGAGCTCAGTTGCCAAACCACATGCATCAGTCCCCCTCTCCTCTCTCAGCCATCAGCCTTATTCCCTCACCTACCCTGTGTGGTGTTGAAATAATCTCAACAGACATTCGCTAAGAACTTACTCTAAGCAAGAGACATTCAGGTCTGTGTTGCTGAACTCGGCTATGCCTTTAAAGAATCAGTAACATGATCGATCCTCAGTTGATAGGTGAGGAAATCAAAGCCTAGAAAGGAGACAAATTCATCAATGGTTACTTACCAGCTTCTCTTATTCCAATATCCCCAGAAAACACCCCCAAGAAAAGGATTCAAGGGAAAAGTGTACACTGGGGCAATATGTCTGACAAAAATGGGTAGGGTATAGGGTATTGGGGAAGAGTGTGAGACAGGGAGGTGAAGCCGCCAAGCAAGCTGCTGGGGACTGGGACTTGTTCCCCAAAACAGCTGTGGGTACCATAAGCAGATGGAGCCTGGATATTGAGGCACTGATTTCTTTTTGCTTGTTTGTTTGGGGGCCACATCTAGCAGTGCTCTAGGGTTCCTCCTGACTCTGTGCTCAGAAATCACTCCTGGCAGAAATCACTCCTGGCAGGAAACCAAAAGGAATGCCAGGTATCAAACCTGAGTTAATTGCATGCAAGGCAAGGGCTCTTGAAGTTGGATGCTCCAATTTTTGTTTGTCTGTGGCTAAGGGCTCTTCCTGGACACTGAGTCTGACATTCTTTTTTTTTTTTCTTTATTTAAACACCGTGATTACAAACATGATTATAGTTGTATGATTACAGTCATGTAAAGAGCACCCCCCTTCACCGGTGCAACATTCCCACCACCAATTTCCCAGATCTCCCTCCTCCCCACCCCCCTACACCTGTACTCGAGGCAGGCTTTCTACTTCCCTCATTCATTCACATTTTATGATAGTTTTCAGTGTAGTCATCTCTGCAACTGCACTCATCACTCTATGTGATGAGCTGCATGTCCTGAGCTGCACCTACCAGCCCTCATCTCTCTTGTCTCTGAGATACTGTTAAAAATGTCCTTCATTTTTCTTAAAGCCCATAGATGAGTGAGACCATTCTGCGTCTTTCTCTCTCCCTCTGACTTACTTCACTCAGCATAATAGATTCCATGTACATCCATGTATTGGAAAATTTCATGACTTCATCTCTCCTGATGGCTGCATAGTATTCCATTGTGTATATGTACCACAGTTTCTTCAGCCACTCATCTGTTGAAGGGCATCTTGGTTGTTTCCAGAGTCTGGCTATTGTAAATAGCGCTGCAATGAATATAGGAGTAAGGAAGGGTTTTTTGTATTGTATTTTTGTGTTTCTTGGGTATATTCCTAGGAGTGGTATAGCTGGATCGTATGGAAGCTCAATTTCCAGTTTGTGAAGGAATCTCCATATCGCTTTCCATAAAGGTTGTACTAGACGGCATTCCCACCAGCAGTGAAAAAGAGTTCCTTTCTCTCCACATCCCCGCCAGCACTGCTTGTTTTCCTTTTTTGTGATGTGTGCCAATCTCAGTGGCGTGAGGTGGTACCTCATAGTAGTTTTGATTTGCATCTCCCTGACGATTAGTGATGTTGAACATCTTTTCATGTGCCTTTTGGCCATTTGCCTTTCTTCTTTTTCAAAGTGTCTGTTCATTTCTTCTCCCCATTTTTTGATGGGGTTAGTTGTTTTTTTCTTGTATAGTTCTGTCAGTACCTTGTAAATTTTGGATATTAGCCCTTTATCTGATGTGTATTGGGTGAATAATTTCTCCCACTCAGTGGGTGGCCTTTGTATTCTGGGCACTATTTCCTTTGAGATGCAGAAGCTTTTCAGCTTAATATAGTCCCATCTGTTTATCTCTGCTTCCACTTGCTTGGAAAGTGCTGTCTCCTCCTTAAAGATGCCTTTAGTCTCAATGTCCTGGAGTGTTTCACCTACATGTTGTTCTATATACCTTATAGTTTCAGTTCTGATATCAAGGTCTTTAATCCATTTGGATTTTACCTTTGTATATGGTGTTAGCTGGGGGTCTGAGTTCGCTTTTTTGCAAGTGGTTAACCAGTTGTGCCAACACCACTTGTTGAATAGGCTTTCCCTGCTCCACTTAGGATTTCTTGCTCCTTTATCAAAAACAAGGTGGTTATATGTCTGAGGAACCTTCTCTGAGTACTCAAGCCTATTCCACTGATCTGAGGGTCTGTTTTTATTCCAATACCATGCTGTTTTTATAACTGTTGCTTTGTAATACAACTTAAAATTGGGGAAAGTAATGCCTCCCATATTCCTTTTCCCAAGGAGTGCTTTAGCTATTCGAGGTTGTTTGTTGTTCCAGATGAATTTCAGAAGTATTTGATCCACTTCTTTGAAAAATGTCATGGGTATCTTTAGAGGAATCGCGTTAAATCTGTACAATGCTTTTGGAAGTATTGCCATTTTAATGATGTTGATCCTGCCAATCCATGAGCATGGTATGTGTTTCCATTTCCGCGTGTCCTCTCTTATTTCTTGGAGCAGTGTTTTGTAGTTTTCTTTGTATAGATCCTTCACATCTTTAGTCAGGTTGACTCCAAGATATTTGAGTTTGTGTGGAACTAATGTGAATGGGATTGTTCTCTTAATGTCCATTTCTTCCCTATCATTATTAGTGTATAAAAAGGCCATTGATTTTTGTGTGTTAATTTTGTATCCTGCCACTTTGCTATACAAATCTATTATTTCTAGAAGCTTTTTGGTAGAGTCTTTAGGGTTTTCTAAGTAGAGTATCATGTCATCTGCAAACAGTGAGAGCTTGACTTCTTCCTTTCCTATCTGGATTCCCTTGATATCTTTTTCTTGCCTAATCGCTATAGCAAGTACTTCCAGTGCTATGTTGAATAGGAGTGGTGAGAGAGGACAGCCTTGTCTTGTACCAGAATTTAGAGGAAAGGATTTTAGTTTTTCTCCATTGAGGATAATATTTGCCACTGGCTTCTGGTAGATGGCTTTGACTATATTGAGAAAGGTTCCTTTTATTCCAATCTTGCTGAGAGTTTTCATCAAGAATGGGTGTTGAACCTTATCAAATGCTTTTTCTGCATCTATTGATATGACCATGTGATTTTTATTTTTGTTGTTGTTTATGTTGTGTATTATATTGATAGATTTACGGATGTTAAACCATCCTTGCATTCCTGGAATGAAACCTACTTGATCAAAGTGAATGATCTTCTTGATGAGGCACTGGATCCTGTTCGCCAGGATTTTGTTGAGGATCTTTGCATCTGTGTTCATCAGGGATATTGGTCTGTAATTTTCTTTTTTGGCAGCATCTCTACCAGGTTTTGGTATTAAGGTGATGTTGGCTTCATAAAAGCTATTTGGAAGTATTCCTGTTTTTTCGATTTCATAAAAGAGCCTGGCCAGAATTGGTAGTAGTTCCTCTTGAAAGGTTTGAAAGAATTCATTCGTGAATCCATCAGGGCCTGGGCTTTTGTTTTTGGGTAAATTTTTGATTACAGTTTTAATTTCCTCAATAGTGATGGGGGTGTTTAGATATGCTACCTCTTCTTTATTCAACCGTGGAAGGTTATATGAGTTCAGAAATTTATCCATTTCTTCCAGGTTCTCATATTTAGTGGCATAGAGTTTCTCAAAGTATTCTCTGAATACCCTTTGAATCTCTGCAGTATCTGTAGTGATCTCCCCCTTTTCATTTCTAATACGCGTTATCAAGTTTCTCTCTTTCTTTTGCTTTGTGAGTTTTGCCAATGGTCTATCAATCTTGTTTATTTTTTCAAAGAACCAACTTCTGCTTTCGTTGATCTTTCGGATTGTTTTTTGGGTTTCCACTTCGTTGATTTCTGCTCTCAGCTTTGTTATTTCCTTCTGTCTCCCTATTTTTGGGTCCTTTTGTTGAGCACTTTCTAGTTCTATTAGCTGTGTCATTAAGCTACTCAGGTAAGCTCCTTCTTCCTTCCTGATGTGTGCTTGCAAAGCTATAAATTTTCCTCTCAGTACTGCTTTTGCTGTGTCCCATAAGTTCTGATAGTTTGTGTCTTTATTGTCATTTGTTTCCAGGAACCTTTTGATTTCCTCCTTGATTTCATCTCGGACCCACTGGTTATTGAGTATGAGGCTGTTTAACTTCCAGGTGTTAAATTTTTTCTTCTGTGTCCCTTTGCAGTTCACATCTAACTTCAGAGCCTTGTGGTCAGCAAAGGCAGCCTGCAAAATGTCTATCTTTTTTATTTTATGGAGGTATGTTTTATGTGCCAGCACGTGATCTATCCTGGAGAATGATCCATGTACATTGGAAAAGAATGTGTATCCAGGTTTCTGAGGATAGAGTGCCCTATATATATCTACTAGGCCTCTTTCATCCATTTCTCTTTGCAGTTCTAGTATATTTTTGTTGGGTTTCCATTTGGTTGACCTATCAAGTGTTGACAAGCCTGTGTTGAGGTCTCCCACAATTATTGTGTTATTATTGATATCCTTCTTCAGATTTGTCAACAATTGTATAAAATACTTTGCTGGACTCTCATTCGGTGCGTATATGTTTAGGAGAGTGATTTCTTCTTGCTGTACAAATCCCTTGATTAGTACATAATATCCATCTTTGTCCCTTACAACTTTTCTGAGTATAAAGTTTGTGTCATCTGATATTAGTATGGCCACCCCCGCTTTTTTAAGGGTGTTGTTTGCTTGAATGATTTTCCTCCAGCCTTTGATTTTGAGTCTATGTTTATTCTGACTATTCAGGTGTGTTTCTTGTAGACAGCAGAAGGTTGGCTTCAGTTTTTTGATCCATTTTGCCACTCTGTGCCTTTTAACTGGTGCATTTAGTCCATTGACATTGAGAGAAATAATTGTCATGGGATTTATTGCCATCTTTGTGTAGAAGTTTGGTGTGTTTTTTGTTCTGTCTTGTTTTTAGAGTAGATCTTTCAGTTTTTCTTTTAAGGCTGGTTTTGAGTCTGCAAAGATTTTGAGCTGTTGTTTATCTGTGAAGCCGTGTATACATCCGTCAAACCTGAAACTTAGTTTTGCTGGGTGCAATATTCTTGGCGAAGCATTTATTTCATTGAGTTTTGCCACTACGTCCCACCACTGCCTTCTGGCCTTGAGTGTTTCTGGTGACAGGTCTGCTGTAAATTTCAAGGATGCTCCCTGGAATGTAATTTCCCTTTTCGATCTTGCTGCTTGCAGTATTCTATCTCTATCGGTGGGTTTCATCATGGTGACTAGGATGTGTCTTGGGGTGTTTCTACTGGGGTCTTTTTTAGCTGGTACTCTTCGGGCATGCAGGATTTGGTCACATGTTTTCTTTAGCTCTGGTAGTTTCTCTGTGATGATGTTCTTAACCATTGATTCTTCCTGAAGATTTTCTTCTTGGGTCTCTGGAACTCCAATGATTCTAAAGTTGTTTCTGTTGAGCTTATCAAAGACTTCTATTTTCATCTTCTCGTATTCTTTGAGTAAATTTTCCATTGTCTGATCATTTGATTTGAGGCTTTTTTCTAATCTCTTCCGCTGTGTAAAGTTGTTATGCATCTCGTCTTCTAAGGCACTAATTCTATCCTCAGCTGCTGTTGTTAACCTGTTGGAAAACTCATCCATTATGTTCTTCAATTCGTCTACTGAGTTTTTCAGACCTGTTATCTGATCTGATATTTCAGTTTGGAGTTTTCTGATTTCTATCTTCATATTCTCTTGATTTTTATTAGTGCTCAGATTTATACTTTCTTTGATATCTGTTAGCAACCTCCATATTTCGTCTCTAAACTCCATTTCTGAAAGACTGCTTAGGTAGTTGGTCGTTGTTGGGTCATCAGAGTTTCCATCTTCATTCTCTATGGTTGAAGTTGGTCTGCGTAGTCTCCCCATTGTCTTGCTTACGCTGTGGGTTTTTCTACGTGTTGTGGTGGTACTCATTGGCGAGGTGGAGTGCGCGGCTGCGAAGCGCAGCGGAGCGGCCGCGCTCCGGTCCCCAAACACTCACCTCAGCCGAGGCAAGCCATCAGGGGATGCCTGGGGAGGCCCCCAAATGTCTGCCAAGCAAAGGAAACCAGCACAATCCACAACTCCAACAGAAAACACGCCTCAGCGAGACACGCCTTGAAGAGATTAATGCTGAATGAGGTCAAAGTTCCCAGGTTGATGCAGGCTGGGGGAGGTCCCAAAATGTCTGCCGGGCCTAGGGGTCCAGCAGTCAGCCTGATCCGCAACTCCGGCCCCCAAACACTCACCTCAGCCGAGGCAAGCCGTCAGGGGATGCCTGGGGAGGCCCCCAAATGTCTGCCAAGCAAAGGAAAACCCGAGTCTGACATTCTTAATGCAACCTCAAAAAGTTTGAAGCAAAGTAGTGCTGGTGTTGGAAGATGAGGGACTGGCAATGGGCCATCAAATGATGGACTAGTCAGAGCCAAAGTGATAGTACAGCAGGTATGGTACTTGCCTTGCATATGGGCAATCTCAGGTTCACTCTCTGGCACCCTGTATGGTTCTCCTAACACTACCAGAAATGACCCCTGAGCATTGAGCCAGGAGCAAGCCCAGAACAATGCTGAGTATGGCCCAAAAAACAAATGAAAAAAAAAAAAGATATTGGCCATAATCCTACAATGCCTGGTGCAATGTTGGAGCCACTAATGACTAATGTGGGTTCCAGCTCTTTGTCTTGACCCAGGAGTCCTGCCAGCTTGGGCAAGGCGATTTCTCTCTCTGACCAGCTGCTCCAGTCTTTCTTGCCAGTGCTGTCCATCCTAGCCATATCATTCTCTGCCTTCACCCTGGTCTCTTCTCCACTAATCAACTTTCAAAGCTCCCTTTGCCAACAGGCTGGAGCCTCTGGTTTATACTGTTGTCAAGGTCATCCTAGAATGCTCTTGACCTCTTTGGGGTGCTGGTCTTGCTCCCTCCAGCTCTCTCAGCCTCTGGAGCTTTGTGCTAGCTGTACTGCCTCCAGAAATGCCTTCCCCACTGCCACTCCTCTTCAGAGACCTGCCAAACCCTAAGGCCCCTGGGTTCACACAATTTCCCTGGAGCCTTCTCACCCCTGAGCACTGAGATAAGAGCACTTTGTGCCATAACCTTAGTCCTGCTGGCAACCTCAATGCCAAGTCCCCACTATGTGAAATCACCCTGAGTGGTGGGGTACAATGGCCTTCATATCTTCACCTGTGAAATGGGAAAAAGAGCATTAATGTCAAGAGGTTGTCAAAGGTTTGAATGAAACTGAGCCATGCTGTAGTCCCAAAGCTTCGGAATGCTGGTATGAGGAATGTAAATGCAGAAAATCAAGTGTTAGAGCCAGGGTGAGGGGATGGGGACTAACCTTTGCCCAGCATGGTGGCAGAAGTAGAACCAAAATTCAAAAGAGAACCAATATTGACACCTACTGTGTCACTGCCCCTTAGCTCTGTGAGAACCTTCTTTTCCATTCAACTGATGCTGGAGCTTATGAAAACGAAAGCTTTATTGATTGATTGATTTTGGTCTCTTGGGCCATTTCCAGTGACTAAAGAGATAGTACGGGAGCAGGAGACAGTCAGTCCCATTTTGATTCCTGGCACCTGAAAATATGCTTGTCCTACTCCCCTGGGCTCTGTCTGTTGGTACTTCCCTAGATGTCTACCCTGCCCACACATACCTGTTCTGGTAGGTGTCTGCTCCTTAGGGTCTCACTCTTTTCAATGGCCACATTCCCTTGAGTTGTTGACTTCCCCTCACTGAGCCTAAAGGAAAACAACATTGAAATACACACAGGGCATAAGATGGGGGGAATGGGATGACAGGCTGAAGGCCCTAATATGACTTATCTTGATGGGGACAAGGCTGGTCTAGAGTGAGAATAGCCAGATGGAAAAGGTTGGTCAAGCCAGGAGCACAATCTGGGCAAAAGTTCCCCAGCCATAGAGGGGTGAAATGTTCTGGCAATCCCATTGGGCTGGAGCATGGCTAGAAAAGAATGGCAGTGAGAAATGGGGCTGGAGGATATTGCAGAAATGACAGTGTTTTGGGGCCTGATTCTTTTCCTTCTAGGGGGCATCCAGGAATCTGCAGTCACCCTTGGGGTTTACTCAGGAGGTCTAGGTAAGGCAACTCTGGGCTCGAGATCATACCAGGGAGACATGCTAACCTGGTCTGGCCCCTTCTCCTGAGACACTCTGTTATAGATGTTTACAGTGAAGAATGAGAAGAGCCATTTGGGATGGCAGCAAAACGCACTGGCTGTGTGTTTCAGGCAAATCCAGCTGCTCCGATTTTCCTCGCCTAAACACGGTGTGCAGATGCCTCCCTAGGTTTCAGCCTATTTAGCCCTTATCTCTTGGGAGGAGGGAGTAGTCACTGAGTCTCGGTGTGTCTACTTCATTCCCGAGAGACGAGATAATCATCATTAATTAAATGGGGCCTCACTGGGTGTGACTGTGAAAGACAGAAGCTCCTGGTTATTCCTCAGCGGCAGGAAGATGATTGCAGCAGTGGCTGAGATTGGGAACTCTGGTCACAGGGCAGCTAGCACATAATTTCTCCTTCACTGTGGCCACTCATAAGTGCCTTGGTTTGCTCATCTGTAAAAAAGGGTGATGAGAATAACCTCTACCTCTCTTGGAGGAAGGCTGCAACGGTTATCAGTGGGCAAAGCACCCTGTCCCGTTACTCCCCATAAATGATCCCTAAATGCATATTAAATAGGCACACTTTTCTCAGCTCAGGAGTCCAAAGGGAAGAGATTTGGGGTTCCTTGATGCTGTAGAACTTGGTCTTGTGGCCAGTAAATTTGAGGCATCATGACAGGAGAACTGAATTCAGCTTTTAAAAAATTTAGACAGTTGCAGTTCAAATGTGGTCTGTGCACCATCATCAAATGGATACCACTACAATCCTAAACTATGTGTGGTACTAACCTCCATGGCCAAGAGAGGGCACAGAACAGCCTCTACCTTCTAGCTCTAGAGCTACAATGTGGATGAAACCCAGAGGCTGAGATCGCTGATCTGAGCTCTGCTGGCTGTGTCTCCTGGGCAAAGGGACCAATCGTTTCTACTCCTGTGACACAGGAGAAATAGCACTTAGTCCACAGACTGAGACAAAGAGTGAATGAAATAATACAGGTGGCCCATGGGGAAGGTTTATGACTTCTGGTGGGGCTCAGAGAAATGAGTCATCATTTTAAAAAGAAAAGAAAGGAGCTGAGATGATTGTTCAGTATGAAATACTCTTGCTGTGCTGTGGCAGTCAACCTGGGTTTGATCCTGGGCACCGCATATGTTCCCCATGCCCATCAGGAGTGATTCCTGAACAGAGTCAGGAGTAAGCCCTGAATACTGGTTGCTATGCCCCCAAAACAAGCGCAAAGAAAAGGAAAAGAGGAGAAAGAGAAAAGGGTATGGGAGATAATAGAGTTTTAAGATGCTTGTTCTGCATGTGAAACTGTGAACATGGTCTGTTGCCCTAACTCCAAGCCCCACTGATCACCATTCATGCCTTCTCCAAGACTCCACCAAGCCCATTCTTCCCAGAGACTTATTGAGGTCCAGCTCCAGAGGAACCAACTCTTGCTACTTAAATAGGCTCTGAAGATGCTTTACTATGAGGACACCCCACAGAGGGCTGTTATGCACTAGCTAGTAAGGCCCCCATCAACTTTCTATGCTTCTCCGCTCCCTAGTTAGAGTTTACATTCTGGCGGTGCACCATACTCTCATTCTTTAGACCTACAATTCCTCTGGAAATTAGAGGTGATCTGATGAGGAGGGACAGTGGGGTCATTGATGTTCTCTTAGCTATTACACAAGGTGAGGGTTTCCCTTCTCTGTGGAGGCAAGCCAGAGGTTGTCCCAGCCCTCATTTCCCCATCCCCAAGGTCAGGGTCAGGGTCTTTATGGGTGCCAGGTCAAGGGCTTTATGGTTTCAGTCAAGTTCCCAAAAATCTTTACCTGACACCTGATGTGGACCGTGTCAGCTCTTCTTTTGTGGAACAGTGCAGGATACAGAGTGAGGAAAGACAGAGGACCCTTGGGAGAACTTGACTGGCAGTACTGGGATCCTCTGTTTGTCTCTCTCTAAAAAACAGTTTCTAGTGGGATGAATAGATGAATAGTGGATGAATAGAAATAGTGGCAAAGAATGTGCTTTCTGCTGGTGGAAGTCAGGGTTGAGGAGCTTCCAGGCACCAACATTTTCTGTAGTATCCCCATTTCTTTGCATTTTCTGATCTCTTTCTCTCTCTTTCTCTCTCTCTTCTCTCTCCCTCTCTCTCTCATGTAGCTCTGTGTGTGTGTGTGTGTGTGTGTGTGTGTGTGTGTGTGTGTGTGTGTGAGGGGGTTTCAGGATCAGGTTTATTCCCTCTCCAACATTTTCTGTAGTATCCCCATTTCTTTGCATTTTCTGATCTCTTTTTCTTTTTTTTTTTTTTTTTTTTTTTTTTGGTTTTTGGGCCACACCCGGCAATGCTCAGGGGTTACTCCTGTCTGTCTGCTCAGAAATAGCTCCTGGCAGGCAAGGGGGACCATATGGGACACCGGGATTCGAACCAACCACCTTTGGTCCTGGATCGGCTGCTTGCAAGGCAAACAGCGGTGTGCTATCTCTCCGGGCCCCTCTTTCTCTTTTTCTCTCTCTTCTCTCTCCCTCTCTCTCTCATGTAGCTGTGTGTGTGGGGGGGGGGGGGGTTTCAGGATCAGGTTTATTCCCTCTTCCCAACAGATGGGACCTGCAGTGGAAGGAATCCACACATCTAGGTACTGGCTCTCTGGGCTCTTTTTTTGTTCTCAGGACTTCCTCTTTCTTTGGAGGGACTCTGGGAACCATATGGGGTGCTGAGGATCAAACTGGTGCCAGTCATCTGCAAGACTAGTACAGTACTTGCTGTCTACTAGGACCCCCTCTGGAATCTCTTGCCTCTCTTACGGGAGCTGTAGTCAGAAAAAGGAGGCTATACTAGAGCTGAAGCAAAAGCATAGCTGGTAAAGCATTTGCCTTGCATCCATGCCGTCAACCCAGGTTCGATCTCTGGCACTCCATATGGTCTCCAGACCCAAGACAGGAGTAATTCCTGAGTGCAGGGCCACGAGTAAGCCCTGAACACTGCCAAGTGTAGTCCAAAATTTAAAAAAGTCTTATTTATGCCCAAAGCTTCCCTGCCCTGCCCCCACTCTCTATCTCTGTGGCCAACCCCCACTAGGGAAACAGAAGTTATGGGGGGCACTGCAAACCACCCCTCAGCCTCTTTGGGTGCAGGAGGGGGGAAATAACTCATGTCCTCGCTCTCCATTCCTTCGTCCTCCATCGCCCCATTCCAAAGGCTGCCCTGCCTCTCCCGCTCTTGGCCCCTTGTCTGGTGTCCAGCCATGGAGGATTTATGGGTTTAATAACTCCAGTTTCTCCACCAGCCTCCCTTGCTGTTGTGTCCCCGCTAAAGATCTTTACAATTAAAATACTGACCAGGAATTTATTTTTCCATCAATCCTGCCTTCGGGTGAAGAGGCACCAGTGTCTTCATAGCCCACTGGAGAGGTCCAGGAGGGGCTTGAGGGAGGAGGAGACTGACAAAAGGTACAGGGCTTGAGAGAGGCTAGAGAGAAGCTGGAGGAGGGGAGAAGGGCTACACAGGGAGGGAAATGACAGAGAGAAGGGGAGCTGGGCATTCAGTAAGCAGGGAGAGGGAGAAAAAGAGATGGAGACTGAGCAGGACAGCTCAGTTTATAGGTTAAACAAAAAACAAAATAAGAAACCAAGGACAAAACTACTGGGTGTCAAGTTATTTTTCCAGAATGGTCTGAGAGTAAGACACAGCTTCTCCCACCCCTCAACGCAGGGAGGCAGGAGGTCCAGCCTAATAGTCAAATGAAGCCTTTCCCGAGCAGGCATTTGCATTGTCCAAGATGATTCAGCAAAACTAGGGGGCTTAGCCAGGCCTCCCCAAGAGCTGAGCGCTTGTACATGCCACAGCCCCGCTTGTCTGCCTGATAGGAAATCGATGAGTCTGTGATCCGAGGCCGCGTGCCCAAAAGGAGGAGGGAATTGCCGCTCTCCGGAGTCTACATAGTCCTTTACCTGGTCCTTTCCAGTGCCAACGCTTCCTTCCCTCTCCTATAGAGCCTGGAATTGGCACCCTCAAGACTGGGAGCTGGTATTCCCATCCTGAGAACTATGTGGTACCTCCTGTGGGATCCCTCACACACACACACACACTCTCTCTCTCTCTCTCTTTCTCTCTCTCTCTTTCCTCTCTCTTCTCTCTCCTCTCTCTCCTCTCTCTCTTCTCTCTCTCTCTCTCTCTCTCTCTCTCTCTCTCTCTCTCTCTCTCTCTCTCTCTCTCTCTCTCAAACCCATCATGATGAAATCATGCAACTCAAACTGTGCCCATAAGAGGTTCTGAATCCTGAACTAACAGACATAATCTCTAAGTTCTACTCTAAGCGAGAAATAATATCTGGGTGGCAGGAAAAGATAATTTTTATTTTCCAGCTGGAGGAACATTTTATTATCTCTCTATATAGACTAGTACCTGGAGCGTACAGAAGCCACAGCAGTGTACATTTAGCTCAATTTGGGGGCAAGTCCTTTGGCCTTGATCTTTTTTTAGTCTGGCAATGTGCACCATCTACTTTGGGCCCAAAGTATTGCCACCCTTGTGCCAAGGAATCTCATTGTATCTGTCATTGTGACAGGTCCTGGTGCTTCCACCAACTTAGACAAAACTCCTTTGTCTTCTGTGTGAAAGATGGTGGCACACATCTTCCTGTAAACCAGGCTGCTTAGGAAGGCATTTCCCTTTATGATGTAGAAGAACACCCCTGTATTCAGCAGTAGGTATGGAAGAAGACCACCAGCTGTGCTCTCTTGTTCTCCACCAGGGTGGTGATACTGTTGACCCCAAGAACACAAGAACTTTGGTTTGCAGACATTCAGGGACTGGGAGTGCTGTGGTCTGCAGGTCCCTGCACAAGCCATTCACCAGTATTCAACACAGCCATCTGCTTAGAGGGGCACAGTCCTAGCCAAAAGAGCTTTCTTCTCAACACAGGCCAGCAACTGCTTCTGCTTTTCCTGCTTTGTCTTGGACTAGTGCATCAGCCTGAGCAACTACATGACCATCTGGCAGTCCAGCACCTACGTGAACTGGTTGATGGGGGTAAAAGGGGCAGCATGGAGGGGACACACCTTGAGCCATGTGTACCAGATGGTACATTTCCTCTGCAGATAGATGTGGCACGGCCACTTGACCAAGTGAGCAAGACCCCTTGGGTTGGATACCCTGTTTGATTCCAAAGTTCTTGAGCTGCTTCTAGAACAGAGGGGTCACCACCATCTTGACCTCTTGTTTTTTGACCATGGCAGGAGCTGGGCCATTTGTTCCTTCTTCCTAGTCCTTCTTTCATTTTGGTATCTTGTAATACAATAGAAAAGACCAGGGAAAAATATATTGGGGGTTCTGTGGGAAGGAATTATACCTGGCAATGTCAGGGCTACCTTTGGTTCTTTGCTCAGAAAGCACTCTTGTTTTTTGTTTGTTTGTTTTTGGTTTTTTTGGTTTTTGGGCCACACCTGGCGATGCTCAGGGGTTACTCCTGGCTGTCTGCTCAGAAATAGCTCCTGGCAGGCACGGGGGACCATATGGGACACCGGGATTTGAACCAACCACCTTTGGTCCTGGATCGGCTGCTTGCAAGGCAAATGCCACTGTGCTATCTCTCCAGGCCCTCAGAAAGCACTCTTGGCAGGCTCAGGTGGCCTATGTGGTGAGGGGTAGGTTTGAGCTCAGGTCAGTCATGTCCAAGGCAAGTGCCCTACCTACTATACTCTTTCTGACCCCAAAGACAGATAGTTAAGAAGTACGGAGCAATAGCTCTAAGTGATGTCTCATCAACCCCATCCCCTGTATCCTGCCTGTCTAGGGCAGAAAATCTGGCTTCCCATGAGACTTACAGTACAATTAGCATGTAGTTTGTTATAGTTCCCCATGGAAAACCCCTGGTCTGTTTTACCACATTTGTGTAGGAAAGGTCTCCTGGGAACAAGCAGAAGGAACACCCAAAAAAGACCTGGACTTTGCCTTACATACTCCCTGATTATTCATACTCCATGTCTGACTGGCTCTGTGCTCTCAGCTTTATGCTTTTAGCCATACCCAAACTCCCTGTCATTCATGATCACTTACTCCTCACCTAAATTCTCCTCGTTTCCAGGGCTCCTGTCACAAAACAATATGGCCTCTCTTACTAACTTTCACATGCAAGTGGTCCCATGGAGAATGCCTAAGATAGATTAAAGGCTCTCCTTCCCCCTTTCTTCTCACCTGCATTTTCCAGTCCTCTCTTTGAGACCTAGTGGGAGAATTTTGTAAGTCAAAGGGTAGGAATTGAAGGGGAGTCTGGATTCTGGTCAGGCTCGTCAAGTATTCCCTGGCACACCCAGGAGTGTGGTGTGGCAGGAACTTTGGACAAGTTGATTCACCTTTCTGGATCTTGTTCTCTCATCTGAAAAAAAAATGGTTCTGATCATCAGAGCTTCTTACTGGGATGCTGTGTTGTTGAATAAAACAGCCCTTAGATGGGTCTGAATGGTGGTGGATGAATGGAGGGGCCTTTCTCCTCCAGCCCGGGCCACGTGTCTGCAACCCCCTCCAGCAGGCGAGTCTGAGGTTTCAGGATAGCGGTGGAGAGAAAATCCACAGCAATTATGCGTCAGAAGATATCAGCTTTATTTAAGGCCCTAGCCATCATGTGTGGCCTTTCATAACCTTTTACACTGGATCCCTATTCAGCCCTGCATTCTATCTTGTCTCTCGGCCATCTCTCCTCCTGCTGCTTTTTCTCTTGCTGCATCCTCCCAAATCCTCTCTCCCAATACTCTCTACAATCCTCTTCTGCCCCTGAGGCTAAACCTTTTGTTACCTACCAAAGACCAGAAATGGGCAAGTCTTATTAGCAGGTAAGGTTACAGGAAGAATGGGGGGTGGGCTAACACCATGTGACTTGCTAAGATGATATACAGATGCACCTGCGAGACCTCCACAAGGCTTTCATAAATGGACTCTCACTATTCTTCTGAGTCCTCTATCACATGGAAGTCTACAGGCTGAGGTCTTTCCAACATCTATGGTTCTATCTGGCTTCCCTAGGCCATATAAAAAATTTCTAGGCCTTGTTCTGAAAACAAAAGTGAGAAAATGAGCAGGGTCTGGACGCTCAGTCTTGCAGGGAACACCTTGATTTTGAAATCGTTCTTTCATTCCACTTGGGAAAGCCTGGGTTTATTAAATCAAATCAAATATTATAATCAAATCTGATTCTCTCCTGGAATCAGGGTAATGACATTCCTCTCCAAAGACTCAATTTTCAGCATTTTATATAATGACTACGCGCATGTCTCTGATCCGTAAGTTTCTGAGTCTTGTTTCAGCGCTGTTACCTGTGTTCTGGGCAGTGACGCATTCAAAGCGCTTCTAAATCAATTATGGGTCACTATGGCATGATTATGTACCCACATAAAGGAGTGATAATAGGGAGCTGAATGGTGGGGAAAGGCACAGAAAGTCCTTGTTAATTTTCACCTCATTTTCTTTGCAGTGAATAATAGCACCTAACATTTACTGGGGGTTTAATCATGTGCCAGACATGATTGCACATTCTTTATAGATTCCACATCTTCAAATTCAAGTGAACATTGAAAATTAAGCCTGAAGTTGAGAGTGAGGATCCTTCTGGGAGACACACAGACAGGAAGTGACAAACTTGGGACCCAAACAATGAACCCCTAGAACCAGCACTCTTAACCAAAGTTAAGAGTGGGCATAAATCAGAAAAAACTATGTTTCAGAAAGACTTGTCTGGCCAGCTTAGCAGTTGGAAATTTCTAGGGATGGTGAATACCCCTGGTTGTGGTTGATGGTGTCAGTAAATCATGTCTGTTTCATGCCTTTGTGCTCCATATTCTGTGTAGTGCTTCCCCCGCAGTTCAACCCCAATCAGGGTACTGAGAGCTATACTAAAACTTGGAAGTGATAAAAGCAGGTGAGAATTGGCCCCTTTCCTCCAGGAGAAGCAGAAAACTTGTTCATTCCAAAAGAGGATAAAAAGCACAATAGAGATAAACATGTCCCTTGAACCACACAAGTTTGAATGATCCACTGTCCTTTTTTTTTGTCACTGAGAACTTCTGCTTAACTCCCAGTAGGCTCTTTTTTTTTGGCGAAGGAGGACAGCGATCAGCTCCAGTTATTACTAGAGTTGCATCTTCCCAGCAGAAAGATGTCTTGTTTCTGATCATCCCAGTCCTTGGGATTGTTGTTTGGTTCTACATGCCTGCTAAAATAGACAGTGCTGGTGCAGAAGAGCAATCCTCAGGAGTCCAGTCCTGACACTGAGTGGCATGATTTGGGGCAAGTCCCCTGCTCTCTGGGAAGGAAAAGCCTTAAAAAAAATCCTCAAGGTCCCTTTGGGGTTTACCTTTCAGATCACATACAGTTTGCCTGCTCGAAGGCCAGATGTCTGAGCTCAGAAAATCCAGTTACTGCCAACTCACAGCTGCCCACAATGGATTGGTCTAACCCCTGCCTCCCTCCACTCCATCTCTCTCCTCATTTCACAGTAGCAGGCAGAGATGGAGGGTGGTCTGACTTGTGAGCAGGGAGTGAGCAGACCCTTCCCCCAAGGACTGGAGTGAATGGCTTAGAGACAGTGGTAGTAAGTGATATCACTCACTTGAAAGGAAAAAACTCTCAGACAGGAGGACAGACAGTGAGTAGGGTTTGGGTTGCGTTGGGTTTGAGGTTGTACCAAGCATTGAGGGTGAGGCAAAGAAGGTAGGCTGGGGCCCCAGGATGAAAATGTCATTCAATTAGATTACTTTTCCTTAGATTGCAGAAAACCTACTTTCAGCTCCAAGAAGTGTGGTGAGTGACATAACAACAAGGTCTGGAATGTAAAATAACGCTCTCAGCTCAGAGAACTGAGTCCCTCCCAGGCTATGGGGCAGGAGAAGCTGCCATCATCCTCCCAACAGAACCAAGAAGAATGGGAAAGGGAGAAAGGCCAAAAAGCCTCTGAGACATGAAGAATGAGGGATTGGAGGAAACGTGGCTGGAGAGGAGTCAGAATGGATTAGAGACAGTGGCAGCAAGTGGCAACCCACCACTCATGACACTGCTAGCCTGGGGACCTTCAGGTGAGAGAACAATGCTGCTACATGGCAGGGAAATTCAGTCAGGTGGGGAGACAGCTTTGTAGGAAGCACTACTTATGTGGCCCTTCAATCAGATTGTATTACTAGGGCTAAGTCTGGCCCCTGAGTCAGACTATGTTCTGTCTGCAGGGATGAAACTATCCCGCAACCCCTCATGTGCATGCATGTTCACACACACACACACACACACACACACACACACACACACACACACACACACACACACACACACACGGTCTTTCTGCTATGGGGCCCTTTTCACACATAGGATATCCCCTCCACTGCTCCTGGGCATCCTCTTGCTTCAGCTCTAATTTCTAATTTCTTCTACATTTCTAAATTCTAATTTTCTAGTAGGTGGGTGGGTATCTCCCAAGCAGTGCTTAGGAGGTCCAGGGACCCTCCCAGCAATTTTCAGTCAACTCGACCAACTCAATTCAGTGTGGAGGGATGTGAGATGTGGCCCTGGGATGCTGCTCAAGCCCGCTAATGCCAAGGATTACCAGGCATTCTCAGAAACCCTGGGGTTTATAGGGTTGTATCTGGCAATAATCTAGAGACTGTATAGTTCTGGGAATTGAAACCAGGTCAGGCACTAGTGGTTGTCCTATCTCCCAGTCCTTCCAGTTCACATCATTCTTGTCCTCCAGTCACACAGCTCTGGCTGGTCTCACCTTGGTGCCAATCCAGATATGCCCTTTCCCTGTGCATTTGTCCTCTAGACTTCCTGTTCTCTGCTTGAACTTGCCCCATGACAGAGAAAAGTCTCTATGAGAGAGCAGTTGCCAGCAACGGGCCCTTGAAGAAAAGACAGAAATTGTCCCTTCTTGTACTTGTTCCCTCTGTGCTAGGAACAAGATGCTGTGTCACTTTCCAAGCACAGCCTGCCAACAGGGCAGCAGCTGAAAGAAAGGAGCGTTTTTTTCTCATTTTCACCCAGCCTAGGCTATGATCAGGGGCTGCTGTGAACAAGATGAAGTGGTTTCCTCCTCATTCCTTGGGCGTGAGAGGGGTGAGTATAGAAAGGTAAAAAGGCCACCAATAGGTGAATGGCTGTGGTGAAGGTGCCAGTGGGGTGGTATTGTGGTGGTACCATTTAAGTTAGGCATGCCTCCAATAAAAAGGAGCAGGAGTAGAAACAAAGGCTAGAAGAACAGCAGGGCAGATAGATGAGGTGGGAAGGATCTGACCAGTGAGAGGAAAGCTAGTAAGTGCACAGGGAGAGGAGATCTGAGCTAAGGTCAGAGGTTTGGTGGGCAGGGGCTTTAAGGAACCCAGAGCTTACTTCTGAAGGGACTTGTGGATTCTAAAAAACATGACCAGGACTGGAGTGAGAGGCAGGAGGAGCAGGGACGGAGGAGCAGCCATTGTCAAAGTTGCCCCTGCAAAGACCAAAGACTGGGGCTCTAAGAGGCATGACCAGGGTGCTCAGGTTGAGAATTAAAATGTTTATTTTATGGAATTTTTGATTCAAAGACAAGGCAAGGGTAAAGTAGTAGGTGTGGAAGTTTTTTTTTTTAAAGAAACAAAAAAGAATGCTGGATCATTTGGAGCATTGCAACTCAACCAAAACTCAACTCTGAATAACTATGTAAATCACTGTTCTTAATATTTAAACAAAAATTTAATGTAAAACACTATGTTTTTAAAAGGAAACTTTATCTAATCCTGAAATCCACTCCTACACACTTATCTAAATATGAACAGTATCTTTGCAGACATTTGTACCCCCTGTCCATAGCAACATTATTATGAGACCACTAACCCTTCAATCAACTTATATGCCAGTGACAGATGATTGAATAAAGTATCCATGGGACAGAAAAATTGAGATGGTGCCCTTTGAGGCAGAATGGTTGAAACTTGAGGTGACTGTGCTAAGAAGCCAGTCCAAAGTGAGAAATAATTCCCTGATGGTTTTGTTCATCTATGAAATTTAAATTATGGAAGCCCATAAGCTGGCAGATATAAATTAAAGTAGCTCATGAATGTTCTGGATTTAATTGGTAGTTTCTGGAGCTGGTTGAGTGAGAGGATTAGGCAGGGAAGTATTTTTATTTTTATTTTTATTTTGTTTTGGTTTTTGGGTCATACCTGGCAGCGCTCAGGAGTTACTCCTGGCTCTATGCTCAGAGATCGCTCCTGGCAGGCTCGGGGGACCATATGGGATGCTGGGATTTGAACCACCGACCTTCTGCATGCTCCATACTATCTCTCCGGCCATAGCAGGGAAGTATTTGGGTGATAGGTTGGCTCTGGAGTTTGTTAGATGGATGCCATGAGCTCTACACACATATAGAGGTGTAAAGGTATATACCCTTTAACATTTTAATGTTGGGTTGAATCAGGGCTATGGACTCCTACATAATCATGCTATGAACCCCACAATTCAAAGAAAGTACAGAAAGCATGAATCTGCAACAATAGAACCAAGACGAGTTCTCTTATGGACTGAATGAACTAGGATGTGCTCCTTTACCTTGTGGCACCTCAGTTTCCCCATCTGAGCACTGTTTAGATCAAAGGTTAGATTGAACTGTGAGCCCACTTATGAACAAGCTCCACCTAGCCATCGTTAAGTCTCAGTAAAATTTATTACCAACAACACAGAGGTCAGAATGAAGGAGAGGGCATATCAGAGGGGGTGAGTGTAATAATCTCTGACTTAGGGACCTCCAAAATGGATCAGGGTCAAGAAGGCTTCTTGAGGGAAAGGACATAGTGAGGGCTTAGCATGTAAAGCAAAACTTCCCATCTATCAGAAAGAAGAAACTTCCAGACAGGAGGGCAGACAGATGGTGGGTGGCATAGGGGTTGGAGGTTACACCAGGCATTGGGGGTGAGGCAGGGAAGGTAGACTGGGGCCTGGCAGTACAAGCCCAGGCTTAAAAGTCTACCCAATGAGATTACTTTTCTTTAGTTTGCAAAAAAACCTACTCTCAGCTCCAGTACTGTGATGAGTGACACAATGGGATCAGACTGGAATGTTCTGAATTCTCTCTGCCAGCCATGTTGGGGGATGGAGGGGGGTATATGGAAGAAGTTGCAGCTGTTTGAGGACATTAAAAGGGGAACCATAAACTCCTTACTCTTGACACCTAGTGCTTCCTGGGTATGGAGCACAAAGGGCCCCCTAATCCTGGCCATGGAGGCAACTCTCGAGACCTCAGACAAAACCCTCCATGGATTCAGGCTCTGAAATGTAGAATAGTGCATCCAGATCAGTCCCTCTCGGACTGTGGGACAGGAGAAGCTGGGGTCATACACTCCAACAGAACCAAGAGGAATTGGAAAGGGGGAGAGTCAGAGAAGCTTTTGACTCAGCAAGAATGAGAAACTGGAAGAAACTTAGCCAGAGAGGAGTCAGCTGCTCAGTCCCAAACCATTGCTGATAGGGAAAATAATGCACAGTGTGTGTGTGTGTGTGTGTGTGTGTGTGTGTGTGTGTGTGTGTGTGTGTGTGTCATTGTGAGTGTTCCTGTCAGCATTCCTGTGTGCGAATGTACAATGTGCTTTGCGCTTGCCCAAGTATGTATGATTGTGTATATGAGTATATCTAGTGTCTGTGTATTTGGAATTGTCTGTGAGTGGAGAGTATGAGTCATGTGTTTGAGCGTGAGTAGGAGTAGGAGAGTGTGGCTTTCGGGGAGCATGTGAGTGGAGTGTGCGAGTTTCTATGTGTGTGAGTTGTGTCGATATGTGAGATTGTATGAGTGTTGTGTTAGTGTGCCTGGGTGTTTGTGTTAATGGGAGAGTATAAGTGTGTGGGTCGATATGAATGTTTCCGTGAGTGTTTGCTTGAGTGTGTGAATGTGAAAATTAAGTGTATAAGTGTTGCCCCATTTGTGGGGTCCTGTTTACTCCTTTGTTGGTTGTTTGTGTATCGCAAAGAGCTCCCAGAATGAGAAATTGATTCCCATCCCCTTGATCCCTTTTTTGGGGGAGATCTTGGTAATATCCGCAGCAAATAATCCACACAGACAGGAGGGTTAAAGGGTAAAAGGTTGGGTGAAGAGAGTCCTTTGTCAGCCTACTACCAGCTCCAAAACACACCTCAAGCCAGCCAGCAAACTCGGGCAAAAGACCCTGATCACTTCACTCCCAAACTATTTATTCCGCTCTTAACAGCGCCCCCACCTGGAAGGTCAAGGTGGGACAATAGGCAAAGAATAATCTTATGGAAATATTTTCATATACCACATATAAGTAGTGTGTGAGTGGTGAACGTGAAAGTGTGAGGATGTGTGTCTGAGTATGAAAGTGAGTCTAAGTGTGTGTAATTGAGTGATGAGTTTAAGATGAGTTTAAGATGGAGTGTGAATATTAATGTATTAATGTGAGTATGAGAATAAGAGTGTGAGTACAAGTGAATGTGATTATGTATGTTTGAGCATGTATAGGAGTGTGAGTTTGGGAGTGACTGTGACTAAAAATGAGATTGTAAGTGCAAGTGCTCAAGTGTATGATTTTATGAAGATGAGAGTACCTAAGAATTTGATTAAGTGCAAGCAAGTAGTATGAGAGTGGTTGTGAGTCTGAGTGTGAATATGAGAGTGTGATTTACTTAAAGGTGTGTGATTGAGCATATTTTTTTGTATGTAAGTTTGTAGGTATGTACAAGCGTTTGTTTGTATGCCTGTGTGCTAGAGTGTGAGGTTCTGAGTGTTTGAGTGGGTTTGATATGAGTGTGTGACTATGAATGTGTGATTGTGAGTCTGTGTGGATGTATGTGAGCGCAAGTACATGAGTACATGTCTGTATGACTATATACAGAAATCTCATTTTTAAACAAAGTCACCTGGGGCCGGGGTGATAGCACGGCGGTAGGGCATTTGCCTTGCAAGCGACTGAGCCAGGAAGGACCTTGGTTTGATCCCCGGTGTCCCATCTGATCCCCCAAGCCAGAAATGATTTCTGAGCACATAGCCAGGAATAACTCTTGAACGTCACCTGCTGTGCCCCCCCCCCAAAAAAAATGAAAACAAACAAACAAAAAAGAAAGTCATCTGACTCTATCTTTCTTTAGGCCTCTCTCAAGGAAAGTCTAGGGGGTCAAGCAGTACTGGAACTTGAAGTCCTGTGGAAGCTCCCAATGTCGAAGATATCTCCAGCCTAAATGTTGACTCAGTCCTTTACAGAAGAATCTACTATCTGAATCAACCCAGCTCAGTCAGAAAGCTCCGTAATCAGTATCTGGAAAGGGGAGACAGCAGATGAAAGGGGGGAGCTATTAGAAGAACCCTGTTATGGGGCTCCTGTGCCCCCAAGGCTGAGAACAATCAGGTACAACTTGCAACCAGGGTTCTTTCCTCCTCTCAGTCTCTCCTGAGCTTGCTCAAGACCCAGGAATCTGCTTTCATAAGCAGCCAGGCTCCAAAGTGGCCTCAGGGGTAATATGAAAGAACAGTTCTGTTCAGGAGGCATTTAACTCTATTTTGCAAACTTGCCTTTTAGACCAGACATAATGGGTAATGACCAGGTCAGACCAGACATGATAATAATGACCAGTAATAACCAGACAGATGACCAGACAGATATGATGTCATGACCAGACATAAACAAGACTAGATAGCCCATGGCAGTCAACTGATTGATCCATCAGGGCTGGTGGTAAAAGAATGGAGAAGACCAGGGAGAATTGGGTTGGAGGGTGATCACAGATGATCCAGGGTCAAGCATCGAGTTCCCATGTTCTGTCCTAACTACCATTGGCTGTGCCACGTTGGGGGTGTCCTGGAGTCCACAGGCTCCTTGTAAAACATATGGGCCCAAAATATCCTCCTGCAGGCCCACTGCTTGGTGTCTCTATGTCCTACAGGAGATGTTGGCACCTGCAACCACCTAATAGAAGATTGAAATGGGCCTTGATGCTTGATGATCTACCTCTGACCTCCATGCTTAAACCTCCCATGTGAGAGGAGAAGAGGCCCATTTACACAAGTCTCCAAAGTGGCCTCTTTACCTCCTAAATCTAGTAGTCTCAGGCAGCCCCAAGCCCTCTGTGTGACTTGATTATTTGACTGTAGGACACTCCAGCTCTGAACTTCAGTCCTGCATTCAACAAGTCTGTGTGTGATGACCTTTCTCTGGCAAGGCCTTGGTGAGATCAAGAGTGAAATAGACAAAGTCTCTGGGTTCTTAGAGTTTACCTTGGAATCAGGGAAGATGCAAATACACAGGAACCATAGCCAAGGGATGCTTGCTCGGGACAGATGTGTTTCAAATCCAGAGGGTCAGGCAAGGCAGCTTTAGATCTGTCATGGGAGCCTGTGGAGAACAGAGCATTCATGTCCCTGCATAGGTGGCAATCATTGCAGACAGGGACAACTTCCAGGATAAAGGCTCTAGGCAGGTTCCTGCTCTGAGTTTCCAAAGACCCAAAGAAAAATCCCATGAGATCACAGGAATCTGCAAATCTTTTCTGGCCTCCTGTGCCTTGGACTCTGGAGGTCAAGGGAAGGCAGCCAAAGAGAAAGAAAAACAGCAAGCCCAGGACTTAAAAATCCATAAACTGGGAAGACTGGCCCTTTAATAATCCCAGGTGGGCACTCAGAGCGATGGCAATTTAAAGATCCCAGTGTGCTCAGTACAAGTGGAAAATTACCTTAGCATCCCTTTTGTATTGCTTTTTTATCCCGATTCCATCATTCGGATGTACAGCGGTGCATTTTCAGCGGGTGCAATTTAATTAGGTTCAATTTGTATAAGTAAATTATTAAAGACTCATTTGGAAGGCTCTTCATGGCCAAGGTTCACTGGGCCTCACCATTGGCTCAAAAACACACTTGAAAGAGTAGTTCTGAGTTCTGAAATGCTCTCCGCCTTCACCCCTAGTGCCACCAGCTCATCATCTCACTTCCATGTCATTGAAGAGAAGGTCTGGGATACCTATGGGTCTCTACATCTCTGGCCGATGTTGCTTGCAATGGCAAAGAGAGACCTTCAGTCATCAAACATCTGCTGGGAACCTAGAGGGAGTGAGAGTCTGAACCAGGGACTTGGGACTAAAACAGAAAGGGTGTAGACTCTGCAGACAATTTATTGATCATCTTGAAAGGATGGGGTGGGGGTGGGAGAAATCTAAAAACCTCACATTCACTCTCATTAACAATACAGTTGATGGACCCCATAAACAAATGAGGATTTGAA